>NW_006263358.1:954342-961789 GCF_000469605.1 Apis dorsata | reverse complement strand
TCTCTCTCTCTCTCTCTCTCTCTCTCTCTCTCTCTCTCTCTCTCTCTCTCTCTCACTCTCTCATTCTCTCACACACTCTTTCTCTCTCTCTCTCTCACTGGCCACGAACATCGTCCATCGAAGTCGTCCTTTCCTCAGGTTCAACTTCTCAATCACGCGGGTAGAAGCCCCAGGCTCGTTATCAGGCATACTTGCATCACCGGAACATTTCGGCAGACTTCGGCCTTGGCTCATTCATCGGCAACATCCACTTGCACTCCTCATCATCCGTTGTCGGCAGACATCCGGCAGACAGGTATTTATTTTCTCGACCATTTGGGGTTGTGCTCAACGTGTCGGTACTCGAATACCGTCGCCAGAGCAGGGACACGTGCAGATTCATCACCCCATCATCGTCATCGCTTCGAAACTCACGCACATCCATCAACTCGCATCCGCACCATCCAATCTTGTTGTCTTTGTATTGTGTTCGATAGCTCTCTAGTCAAATCAAATTGCACGACAGTACAACCGTGGGGTGATCTGTAAACAATAAAAGCGAGCCAAATATCAATAACCGTCGCTCACTGCTCGGTATGTATTTGCATATTTTTTTTTTATGCGTATTTTTTAATAATTTTTATTTTAACTTTTTCTTTTCTTTTCTTTTCTTTTTTAAACAAATTTTTACTATTATAAATGGGATTCTCTGTGTTGTTGAATACACGTGTCTGTACACGGGTCGGGATCACGACACAAATGGGATTATAATATAATAACGACAAAACGAAACTGTATATGTAGGAAAAGTTATAATTCTTTTTTTTTAAACGAAAATAAAATATAATAATCATGACTGGAATATTTAAACAAATTTTTTTTCTTTTAAAAAGAAAGAATTATAGCTTTCCAATTTCCAGAATCAAACTGTTATAGTGTTGTTCACGAATCTTCATCACCATCCATTTATGTTGCACGTTTACTTCTTTAATACTATATACACTCGTCTTTCTTGTTTCTTTGTATTTCCTAACTATATATATATATATATATATATATCATTAAAATCGTTCGTCGAGAAGTTAATCTTTCTTAGTGTGTAAATATTATAGAGAAATAGCTTAGGGTGATAGCATCAAATGGAGAAAGATGCAATAGTAAAGAATGAGAATAATAAATAAATTAATATGGATAATAAGTGATCAAATATACACGCATCACACATAATCCACACTAATAATAATCGATATTATAAAAAAAGAAGAAAAAAAAAAAGGCAGGAAGGGGGAAATAAGATTATTGATGCAACAAAAAAATTACTCACCAACTAGATGTGGAATTAGCAACATTCTTGAGCTTTCGAATCTCTTTAGTTGCCCAGTTGGCCAGAGTTTTGGTCTTATCAATGCGTGATCGTCTAGCTTTAGTTAAGAGCTCTGTAAGCGGTTCAGTCTCAACCATTGGCAAAAGTTTTACTCCGAAAACAGTGACCAAATCACCAAGCAATCCCACCGAGGCTGAAATGTTGCCTTCGGAATGTTCACGATCTTGAGCTATTGATGTAATAAACTGAATGATAAAGGGTACATGCGGCTCCACCAAAGCAATCGCAGCGTCTGAACAAGGATTTGTTTCGTCACCACGTAGTCCTTGCACTATACCAGTGTAAGCCTCAAGAACACCTTCGCGTAATTCATTTAAATAATCGATCATATCGTAATCGCTTCTATCCACGTTCGCCTGGGAAGCCTGAGCCAACGTTTGAAGTACTACATCCAAGTATTTCTTGAATTCTGGACCAATACTAAGAGCAACATCACCGAAAACAGAAAAGATTTGAGGTTTCACAGAACGATTAACCGAATCATTGCTAAGATTTTCTAGCAACAGGGTCATAATCTCGTCGCAGTAAGGTAACATCTTGCTCTTCAAGGCGCGGCAGATATCACCAGTCAAACCTACCGCAGCGCAACAAACTTGATATTCTGCATAATTTTTTAAACCAAGGCAAAGATAGGGTTTGAACGCATCCATGTACTTTAAGAAACGTTCTCCTAGCACTTCGACCAGAGTCGATACAGCCATGAGAGCATCTTCCTGCACGCCCTCGGCTTTGCAAGAATTCGAATTGAACATGGATAATAACGCTGTCATTATTACATCAGAGATATGAGGAGCATCTTCTGGTGTAACTTTACGCAGTACGGATTGTAAAGTTGCACATAACAACGATTGTAAATCGTTGTATTGAGCACGATCCGAATGGCTCTGGATATGTGTCTCCATTTGCAGTACCTGCTGCAATCTTTCCAGAATTACCATCGTCGTCTTCTGCACGGTTATATAACAATCGCGCGGAGAGTTTTTTACCATATCCATTAGTGCTTCGTATGCAGCTGACCTTAAGTTAGCTTGAGCTCCATCCGGACGATCTGTTGTTTCCAATAATCTCTGAATAATAAAATCAAAGTATTGAGACATGCAATAAGTTTCTGGATTTTGCCCTTCTAAACTTTCAGCGGCCTCGTAACTAGCCTCTGCAAGACCCGTAAATGCCCAACAAACGTTTGCTGCAACACGAGGTTCTGCCTTCAAACCATTTATCAAAGCTTCTAACAATGGTTTCAGGTATGTCTCACTAATCGCCGCTTCTGGTATGATCTCACAAATTCGACCAAACGTCCATGCAGCTGTATCCCTTACCGCGACACTGCTATCGTACATTAGTTCGATAAGTGTTGGCATTGCTTGCTCTACCAAAGGTTTCAAGGTGGCATGATCGACGCCACCGAGAATCGAACCAAAAGCCATCAAAGCAGCATCTCTGTACCTCCAATCTGGACTTTTGATACTGTCTTTGATGAACGGCAAAACGAATGGAACAATGGCATCTTCGCAACAAGATGATAATAACATCAAACATACTCCAGCTGCTTTTGAAGGATTCCAATCGTCTTCGTCATCGAATTCTTCTTGTTTAGTGAGTTTCTTCATCAGAACAGGTACCAAGTATTGCAAAGCACCCTTTGCATAATGCCTCGATACTTTGACCGGCGGTCGACCACCATCGGAGGCTTCACCTTCTTCCATGGCTAAATCTACTTCTTCATCAGATACGTTTGACCAAAACTCAATTCCTTGCAGTGCAACTTCATCAATATCTGATTTCATAGCTTCTAAAGTAATCGGAAAAAGTGCTGGAGCCATGTAAGGTTCCATATATTGATAATATAACGACATAATCTTCACAAGACACTGTAATGCTGCTACTTTAACTTGTGTGTTTAAAGATTGCGTCGCCTCGCATACCACTTCCATAATGAAGTTTCGTTCTGTCTGTATACATAAGGAATAAAAATAAATAATATATTTTTATTAAAAAAGTATTTATTATATCCTATTATTATAATTATACTAACCTCTATCTCAAAATTTCCTTTGGTAAATTCTAATGAATTGTAGAGTGCACTTGTAGCTGCAAGACGAACATAATGCGAAGTACTAGATCCTTTCATACCATGAATAATAGCTGTGAGAATTTCATTAGACTGAGGTACCAAAACGTCGCTTTCTATATCTTGACAAATATAACCAATGGCTTCTAGAGTTGCTTCCTTTAACATTTCTGTACTGTTTGGATTTACAACATTATTAACTAACAGCTGAATAACATTGGTCCATTCACGAACAGGTAATTCAGCAACAGCTACGTATGCAACACACTGTGGTGCAGAACCTGGCCTATTGTTCTCTGTTCCAAGTGCCCCAAAAATCTATCGATAAATACATATAAAATAAATATTTTTGCTATTTAAACATAGGAAAAATTTAAAATTGGAAATAGAAATATTTTATTAGAAATTTTATTTAGAAATAAAATTTACATATAAACGAAAAAATTTTTCTTACATTTTTCTTAATATATTCTCTTGTTTCTACAGGAATCGCAAGCCAACGTTGTTGATATTGATATTTTAGGTCTGGATCTTTGGATGTAAGTTGATTTTTAAGCTGAAGACCTGCTGCCATACGAGCAACAGGGCTTGCAGCAGCAGTGACAAGTACGCTGCTAAGTCTTTGCAAAAATTCATGCTAAAAAGAAAATAATTTTCTTTATAACCTCGTATATATTTTTATATTTGAAGAAACATTTGTTATTGGAAAAAAAAAATAACTTACGAGATTAGTCCTTGCCGCTTGCTCCAGAAAATTCTGAGCTGCTTCCAATTCATTTTTGTCTAAAATTGCAAGTAAAAATGCATTTAATCAATATTATATTCTCTATATATTATCTCGTTTAATATCGTGTTAAAAAAAAAATGGAAATTAATAATAGAGGTTAGAAAAGCAAGATGCACAAGTAAGTACTCGTTGTGCCAACCGACAACGGGGACGTGCAGTACGAGTAACCGTCACATGGGACAATACTTTTCCGGCCATGAACAAAGCCCCTAGCAACAGCCAAGCGGAACACAATACGACGTATTTTCGTAAAAACAACAGATTCCGATCAAATACTTGAATATTACGGGCAAAAAATTCCAGATGGATCAATGAAACCGTTAATTAACAATGATACTAGATACTCCATGAATACACGAAAAGAAGTACGAAAAGGACGCGCACGCAATAGGACTTTACTTTTTCAGGCAGGTCGTAGAAATGATAAGAAGCATTCGAAAAAAAGAAAGAATGCTTCACAAAACAAGAGAGATAGCAAGGTCAAGGGATCGAAGTCAATGAAAAAGAATAGTCGAGATTTTATGATGTCGCCAATAACTCAAAAACTGATTAATCAAAACGACTTACCTGATGAGACTGTTCTCTCTAGAACCTGGATAAGTTGCACCGTCGTTGGATCCATTTGCATGATTACGGCTTCTTTCAACTATCGATTTCCGTTGGAAAATGTAACTTTTTATGCCTCAATAGGAAATGTCTCGTTGTCGCGACCGGCGGACAGCCACATGTAGCCACCACCGAATCAACTAGCTCAACGACGTACCCCCTTCTACCCACTTCCTGCTAGTACTCGATTTCTGCTTCCTTCCACAACGTGCGGCGTAGTAATATCAACTCCTTTTGATATTCTCGCGCCTACGTATACACGTATTTCTTGACCATTAATATGCTCGACGTACGATTTGTACCGATCGGTTACTTCCTTTAGACCCCGCCGTAAATTTCACAAATGTTGTAAAACTACTGTCACGAGTGTCACGTTTCTCGAAGTGATCGTCGTGTCTCTGCGAGCGCGGACTATTTTCTTTGTGCGCCGTGCGAAATTTGTTTCGCGCATGCGTACATAGATAACAAGCGCCATCTGCGCGCGCTGCCAGCGCTCTCACGCAAGCGTGCTGAATGTAACCGTTATGCCGGTTAATTTTGAAATCATACATATTGAAACTAGCAGTCTGCTATTAAATTATAATAAATTATATTTCTATTTTAATAGATATAATTTCGTAAATATAGAATTAATAAGAGGAAAAAATTTGTTTTAATATATCTTCTTGAAAAGATAAAAAAATATAAAAAATTATATAAATTTAATTTTTTTCATAATATATAATTTAATACAAACGACAAAGAAAGCGTTTTCTTTCAATTTCATATCTCCTTTTTAATACTTCTTTTTTTTTTAATCTGAAAAAAATAAATAAAATATAATAAACATCGATCAATTATTGTAATAAATAAAATTTGAAAAGAAGAATTTTGAAAATTACGGGTTTACAAGACTGGTATTAAACGCCAGGTGTACGTTACACAAAATACAAGACCCTCGACAACCGTTAGATTCCCTAAAGATTATAGACAACTTCGAATACCTGTTTCATTTTGTATAAACTGATCAATGAGTTACAATGCAACATCACTGAACAGACCAAGATACTGAAACGAAAAAAGAAAGAGCATCGGTTATTTTAATAGATTTAATGAAACGATATACAGAATACATTTGCTTTCGTAATGCATCGCAACGCATTGTCCGCGTGCCTTACCATCTATATCACATATCAATTTTTCTTTTATTTATAAAATATAATGGTCGCAATGTGTTTTTTTGTTTTTCTCACGTCATGCCTTTGAATTGCTTTCTCGTTCGCATATCGAAAGTATATATAATATATTTATTTATTTATATTATTTCATTATATTTATATATTTATAAGTATATATATATATAATAATAATAATAATTATATATTATATCATTTTATATTATATTATATCGTATCATATATTATGTATATGCATTATATATGTATATAAATATGTACATATATATAAATATACATATATATGGCTACATATATTAATCAAGCGAGAGGGAACTGTATGTGATTCGGCACAAAATTACATTGAATCAGGCCGCGGAAAAAGGTTTCGTGAATGTGCGCGCATTGTAAAACATCTTGAATATTTTAGAATATTTTACAAATTGTTAATAGAACGTAATGTTAGAACGGTGTTGCTAAATATCGACGGTCGTAGGGGTGAAAAGGCCGGTGGTCGGGAAACTTCCCTTGCAATTCCTTTTATTGTCGTTGATGAACAAATTGCAAGGAGAACACAGATTGTACTTGATTAAATTAACGGCGAATTATCGATCGATTTCAATAATTCGCACCTCCTTTTCAATTGTACGGCCGTCAATACACATCGACATTATTATTGATCGGCATTATTTTTTTATTCATTACTTCCATTTTGCCTTTCCATATTTCCCTTCCCTTCTGCCCTGCTCTACTTCCTCCCTGCTTGCTCTCCTATTCTATATCTTACGAATCCTTTCGACGTGCTTGATGACCGACAGATTTATTTGACCAACAGATCGCGCGGATACATTGGGCGTGTATAAATTTATTCATTTATTTTTGGTGCAATATCTATCACTTCCGGTACGTGCTTTGTAATCGTGCAAGTAGTGTACATAACTGTATCCGCGGATATTCGTACAGCAAAGTACAGATCGATCGTTGTAGAAACGTCCGTCCACGAAAACGAGAGAGTCTGCCATTTATTTATTTATTTAATTTTCTTCTTTTTCTTTTCTTTCTTTCTTTTTTCTCGTTATATAATTTTATAAAATCCGATCAGGGAAGGAGAAACGATACACCACTCGATTGCGAAGATGGAAATTTTCTATCATATAATTTGGACGGAAAGGGAACGAGTTTCGATTTCGAACTCCTCGTATAGACAACCGCGATTCGCGCAGAAAATCGAACGTACCACATTGCAACATTCAATTTTATTTTTCCAAAATGAAAAAAAAAAAAAAGACGACTCAAAAAAAAAAAAAGTGAAATCATCCGTTGATTGAACATTTATTATTACATCGAGGGAAGAGGATAAAATACACCTAATGGAATTGGCCTTTTTTTTTTTTCATTTTACAGCGATGACAATTAATAAGTAACAACAATACTACGACCTCGTTCTTCATTCGAGATATTTCTAC
>NW_006263358.1:947594-954310 GCF_000469605.1 Apis dorsata | reverse complement strand
CCTTATTTTTTTTTTTTTTTCTTTTTTTTTTCTTTTTTTATTTCATCCTGTTTCGCTTTTCTCTTGTCTCCTTTTCTTTCTTTAAATCTACGATTGCTTGATCATTTTCTTGAATTTCTTCTTGTTCTAATCACTTCCCCCTGAATCGCGGGGAAAGCGCGCGCGCTTTTTTTACACGTAAGTGGCATCGTAAAAAAAAAAAAAAAAAAAGAAACAATGCAACGCCGATCAGCGTTGAGTCCAGGAAAGATCTGATGGATTCGTAATCGGAGAACGTCAATCACGAGATAAATCGTTTCCACTCCAATAGGGGATTGGAAACTTGTCGCGATGCTTCCTTTAATTTTCTTAAGTAATAGGAACAAAAATATTCTTCCCCCGTTGTCTACATGCAACGGGACAAGAAACTTAAGTACTCTCGAATTCATTAAGCGTTCGTTAATCACAATTAGCCTAATAGCACCGTATTAATTTGACGAATTCCTTTTCAGCCTCTAAATCTCTTCTGGACTCGATGCATATACGCTATACACACACGAAGGAAACGTACGATTATTCTTTCCCTGACGTGTAATCCGAAAAGTATGTGGATCAAAAGTACGGATCAATTCGGACGCTTCCTCGGAAAGGACGCATTAATCGCATTGATCCAACGGGAATTGACGAGAATTTTAAAAGAAAATCGACGAATTGGAGATCGTCCGCTTCCTATCGCGTTATCCTAATTTTCGAAAACGGGAACACGGAGATTGTTCGTGCCCCCTTTTCGGATTACTTGTACCTTGCTTTCTTGCCGGGCATTATATTGTTCTTCCGTTTCACCGAACATCTGCGATCGTATCCATCCGCAAACGTCTTCACACACGTGGCCAACGCCAAGTTGAAGCACGATTTTTACACGGAGAAAAGTGTTGTTTGTTAATCGTTACTTAATCGCGAACGTTCACTTGAATTACGTCTGCTCGAACGCCGATTCAATGTTGAGCTTGATCACGTTTATCATTCTTTTCTCCGTGTTATTTTTTCCGTAACGAGAGAGATCGTTAAACGGAAGCTCTTACATGGCTACTAAGGGATCGATAACTCTTACGCAAGAAACGGTACCGAATAAACAATGGATCGAAAACGATGTTAAGAGAGGAGGAAAAAGAAAAGAAAAAGAAGAAGAAGAAGAAGAAGAAGAAGAAGAAGAAGAAGAAAAAGAAAGAAAAGGAATAGAAAAAAAAGAGACGAAGCTCGATTTTTTTAGAAGGAACTATGGTTGCGCAGAAATCGAACGAGGAAAATCGAGAATGATCGAATCCTCTATTTCCTTGATTGAAGCATTGAACATTTGCGGATACACACGGCAAGTATAACATATACACATATAATTATTTTATATCTATTGTGCACATTAATTATGTATCGTGTTAACGTGTTTTCTGCCTCTCGATAAGTTAAAAGATTCACGAAATGGCGGATCGCCACGTGGATTTGTGCCTTTCTGAAATTAGGTGCACTAAGAGATTTAATGTAATTGTGTGACGTAAACGCTGTATCCGTTGGATCGGGTTTACTGGGCTGTACTTTTAACGTTGACAAGTGATATACACATAAAAGAGGAAAGTATTATTGCCGAACAGTTAGGGTTGCCATTTGATAAGGGTGCCCGTGATGGAAAGATTGCGTCAACCCAACGATTCCTTGATCACGTCAATCCGATACATTCCTCGAGATGGTATGGATCTTTCCATCTATTTATTTCCTTGCTTGGAGTCGCGAGTCAGTGCAATCCGTTCCAGAATTGATAGTTTTTTTTTTTTTCTCTCTCTATATCCAAAGGATATATGTATATATATATATATCTATCTTCTTTCTTGATATTGCAGCGGCGAAGAAGTGTTTTAACGTCGATCATGTTTCTTACGCATTTAGCAATAATTAATGGTAACACAAAGGTGGTAGTAAAAAGGTAGCGGATGGTAACAGCGGTAGTAGCGACAATAACGCTATAAGATCGTAACGCTAGCGGTAAGTAGTAGTTAATTAATATTAAGTAATTAAGTAGCAAGTAATAGTATAAGTAGTAATAGCGGCGCGGTATACGTATAAATAGGATTTTCTACGTTAGTTTGATTAAAAATAAATGTCATAACGTAATAGGTAACTTTATGCCGGGCCCGTAACGAAGCCGCTGCCGATCGGTCGGTGGATGCGAAAATCGACGAATTCTACTCGCTTCTCTCTCTCTCTCTTTCTCTCTCTCTCTCTCTCTCTCTCTCGATTACTCGTCTTTGGACGCGGATCGCGCAGCCGAATCGGCCTGATTCGGGCCCTACCTCATTCTTCTTCTCCCTTAGCTGTCTAAAATCACATTAACGCAAGAATATAGTGTGGTAATTGTTCGGACCGAAACGGGTCCCGACCACGTGACTTGGAAGACACTCACACGTTTCCAATGATACTAAATTCCATGCGATCGAGGGTCAAGAGGAAGGGAAGCTAGAGAGCACCTATTGGCCTCGGATCGATGAAGCTAGTAAGCCGAAGGATACGAGTTACGAATGAATACGAGTACAGAGAAATCGGGAGGGAGGGGAGGGAAATAGGGGAATGCGGAGATTCTAAGTGAGAATTTTTTTTTTTCCCTTCTTTTTTTTTCTCTTTTTTTTTTTTTTTTTTTTTAGCATCATCGCTACGTTCGAGTGTGATCACAGTCACGACCTACGTATATCTAAACTGTCAACTATCGGAAGAGCGAAATTGATTTACACGAAGGGAGGGGGAAGGGAAGGGGTGATAGGACGAAGGATGAATGGAGGAATATATAATTAGCACGTGTGTAATTCGTGATATCTTGTCTCCGCTCTTCCGTCGTTGCTCTGATATGTTGCGAATCGTCAATGCACCTCTCTTCCTTCTCTTCCACTATAACAAGTAAGTAAGTGAGTAAGTAACACGGTTTGTTTCTGCACTGAAAGAAGAGAAATTAATCCCGATCGAGCGGATCCTCGAGGACGATCGTGGCGGCACGAGCGATGAAAGAAACGTAGTTTTTTTTTTTTTTTGTTCGTTGATGTAGCGACTTATACAAAGTAGGTAGAAAAGTGATAAAAATTCATGTGTACGATAATGTACGTATAATGTACGTGTATAACGGTATAATGGTATATATCGTCGTTATTATTTTTTTTCTTTCTTTCTCTCTTTTCGTTCCTTTTGTGCATATTTTGCGAGAATATATAGCGTAGCACTTAATATTACCAGTCGACGAGAACCACCGTCGTGATTAATCATCCCATACGTATCGTACGACGCCTTTTGGGACGACGCATAACGAAACACGCTCGTTTCTCTCTGTCTCTCTCTCTCTCTCGCGAAAAGGGAAATCCAACGTTTGTTTCAAGCTGCCGCAGGTTCCTCCTCCGAGAGAAGCCACCCCCTCCCCGAGAATCCGCCGAGAAACCGGGTTCCACCTTCAATCGCTCGGGCGTCGATACTTTCGATAGCAAGAATAGTTATTACATCGTACACTGTTAAAATAGTAATAGCGGTAATAATAATAGTAACAATAGTAACAGTTGTCAGGTCGGGCAGTCACATCTGCCCGCTGACACATCACGAAGACACGCGCCCCGTTCATCCACCCGTCTCTCATCCATACACGCACAGGGAACTTTGTCTTAAATTTAGCGACAAACCAACGTCTTCCGGCTCGTCCATTCGCGCGTGCATCCACTCCAACGTCCACTTGCGGCACGATGCTCCATCGCACACACGCATCTATATATTTCGCTAAAACATCCAGACGCGGAGACGTCAGCCTCGAGAGAAACAGAATCTTCGACAGGACTTCTCATCCGCTCTCTCTCTCTCTCTCTCTCTCTCTCTCTCTCTCTCTCTCTCTCTCTCTTCGTTTGTACCCCTCTTAAGGTGACGATTCGCGCGTCGACACTCGTGCGAAAACCATACAAGGGTTACACGCAAGAAGATGGTAGAACCTACGTACACGTGTAAGAAAACTTAAGGAAACTTAATCGAGTAGTAACGCAACCGCACAAGATCTCAAGGATGAATTGTTCTACGCGACGAATACGCAGCCTTAGGCTTGGCTCGATTGAAAGGCGATTAAAACGGTAGACTACCGACGAACATCGTCTCGATCATGGGTGGCGCTGGAACCAGATCCTCCAGTTTTAGGTAAAAGATACGCTGGAGCCCCTGCACAGACAGACTCCTCAGTTCCGGTAGTTTACCTAACAAACGGGACAGGTAGTGCGCTTTCCTCTGCGCCTCGGCGTTATAGGTGACGTGATCGCGAAGAGACGATATTATTTTCGACTGTAGCTGCTCCATGCGATGAGGCTCCTTCAGGCCGTACCTTGCTGTAATTTCAACAAGAGAAACAGACCCCAATATTTTATCAATCGATGCTTTCATCCGGCCGAGTGTGATTTCGTGCCCGAGCGTATCATTTGTCGTACGTAATTAATTACGGATCGTGCGTTTCCAGATTCGCTGGCCAATTTAAACGGAAGGATAACAGAGGCGGTGTTGCGTGCAATCCACGTGTATTCCACGATATATCGTTGTTGAACCGATCGAGAAGGAGCACGCACATCCGACTCGCGAGGAAAATCGCGTCGACGTGTATCGCGTGCAACGACGCGGGCACGAACGATCGCGGTTTCTTTTCGCCGTCTCATTAATAAGTAACCGGTCGATCGATAAATAATTTATCCGGCAGACGGTCGCGCTTAATGGATAATCATCGAACGGGCGGAAACGAGGGCAGGCCAGGGCAGTGAAAAATCGTGCGATATATTTCGTCTCGAAAAAGTGGTGGAACGGTTTCGTTCTCTTCGAAACTTACCAGTAATGAGGGTAAGGGCGCAGAGGCAAGCGAAAGCACTAGCGTCTACGTCGAGAATGTGAAGAGCTTTGCTGAATTCGAGAATACTGTGGAGCCAATCGCCGAAGCTACGCTGACACTGTTCCAATGCCAGGACCACGCCATTGCAAAACGTCAGCTTGGTGTCCTCCGGTTTCGTACGGTACGCCAATCGAAGAACGAACAGTTCCAGACTGGCCGACTGGAAAAGTAACTCCTACGGGGAGAGGAACAATCGCGAAAACACGTGTTAGATCATCAGGTGTACGGATATAAAAATACACGATTAATATTTCGCGAAATATTTGCGAGTGGAAATCGAAATTTTGAAATTGTTTCGAGAAAAAGCAGAGTGAAAGAAGAAAAAATAAATATTATTTTTCCTCCGTGGCTAGCACAGCAGCTAGATAACCGACCAATCGGATCGTCGATTAGACATGTCGTAGGCTCGTCAGGATTGACCTTTTAGAAAATGTACAAGCTATCGATCTCTTTAATGAAACCTTCCCTCGCAGATATTGTCTGCACGTCCATACATAATAAACGATATAACGCAGCTCGCGTATAGATTTATATATACGAGACGAGAAATTATCCGAGAGGGATAGATGAAGAAGTTAGGAAAAGAATAATTAATAATAATTAATAAATAAACGATGTACAAACCTGATCTTCTCGCACCAAGTCCGTGAAGCCGGGAATTTTATCGGCAAACGTTCGAATCACGTCGATGGACGTGGTAAGAAGATTGTAGAATTGTTGCGTCTTTTCTGCCTCTGTGATGGGTGGATCGCCAGGACTGGGTTGCCGGTATTGCGAGTAATCCAAGGTTGCTTGATCGGGTGTCGTGTCCAAGTGTGCGCGGACCAAAGCTGTGATCAGGGAGACCGGCGAGCTCGGTGGTGATTCTTGAGGGGATTTTGGCTTCGATGGTAATCTACCTCGCCGACCTTTCAAGGAATCCGTCCTGACCACCTGGACGAAACGAAAACGAAATCAAATCTATATCTTCGATCGAAAGCCTTTCAATTTTTTAACATCTTTGATTCTTTCTTTTTTTTTCTTTTTTCAAAGAGAATATTTCTTTTCTTGGAAAAACTTTCGAGTAATTCTCACTCACTTCTTTCACCATTCCGACCATCAAGCACTTCTGGAAGCGACAAAATTGGCAACGATTCCGCCGGCGTTTGTCAACGGGGCAAGCTTTCTCGGCCAAACACACGTATTTCGAGCCCTTTTGCACGGTCCTCTTGAAAAATCCTTTGCACCCCTCGCAGGTACGAACGCCGTAGTGTTGACACGCTGCCGTGTCGCCGCACACGGCGCAAAGTTGGCTGGGGCTCGGCGGTGCTCGCTCGTTGCTGGTTCCACTTCCAGGCGATGGAGAGCTGACGGAGCTCCCTGTGCCACCGCTACCACCGCGCGCCTTCGGGGATTCCGTGCTCCCACTACTGTCGACGAAAGACACAAGCATCTTTGTGAAATCTCCCTCGAAACGATCAAATCGAAAGGGAAATTCGCGTTACGACTCGTTTTCTTTCGTCAAACAAGGGAATCAAGAGGAGGAAAATTTATTGATTCGCGATAATAGATCCTTCTTCTTCGATCGAGCCCCGGTCAAAGAAGAGCCGAAGGACGACAAAGAAGAATCGAAACGACTTCGATCGATATTTCGTCTATTTATACATTATTACCTCGCAGACTCTGACCTCTGTGTGGGTAGAGACGCCCTCCGTGAACGAGTCGTCCCTACGACCACGTTGTCGACGGTGGGGTAAATGTCTGTCGGTGCAACGGGGGTGGCACCACCCGCGATGCTCGGCGGCGGACCGTACACCATGGG
>NW_006263358.1:941573-947002 GCF_000469605.1 Apis dorsata | reverse complement strand
GTGATGCTGCTGCGGCGGGGGCGGCGCGGGCTGCTGCTGCTGGGGATGATGGTGATGCTGTTGCTGGGGCTGTTGCTCGTGGTAGGGCAACGTGGGCGAGAACTCGGTTGGATAGGGGCCGGTTGCGCACGAATACACCGAGTTGTCGTAACACTCCCCCTCGTCCATTTTGATACCGAGAACCTGAAGCTCCTGCCTGGTGTATCGTTGAGCCGTGTAAGTCTCTTGGAAGCTCGGCAAGGGCGTTGAACTGCGTCGAACAGACAGATGGATATAAACTATCGTTTCTCCTCCAACTATGGAGAATTGAACGTCGTGCAATTTGTTCGGCGAACAGGATTCGTACAACTATGTCACGATAATCCTATCAGCCGATACGATTTATCATTTATCGTGCAATAGGATCTACGATTCTATCTGGTCAGAGGATGATGCAGATAAGGGAAACAATGAGAAGCGTACCTGAGCGAGTCAGGCTGGACGTCCTCGGGAAGTGGCGCTGTCGGCTGAGGCGGCTGAGGTGCCTGCTGATGATGTTGCTGGGCCTGGGCCGACTCGTCGCCCGTCGGCACTCCCTGCGGATTGCCCAGCTGCAGTTCTGGAAACGGGTCCAACTCCTCGGGTAGGCTTCCAGCATCCGTTGGATCCGTGTACGAAGCGCTCAACAAATCCGCCAGGGTACTGCATCCGAAGGGGCTCTGGAAAATTCGTATCGAACCGTGTCCTTTGCGATAGTGAACATCCTTGATTATCACGATAAATCTTTGATCGAATTGCCAGAGTTTCGAAAGATGTGAATTGGCAGAGTTTCGTCGCGCGATGAGTTAAAAACGGCACGATTCTCGATCGATGCTCGATCGTCCACTCGAATCCGAGCCGAAATTCTTCGATCCTCCGATAACTCGAGCCGTTCGAATTGACGAAGCACTATTTTACTCAGAGGAAGATTGGTAGGTGTTCCCTTTTTCTGTTGTCTCTACGAACGCCAGACAAGGGCGGGAGAGCCCGTGCGAGTGGCAAATCGAAGCACTCGACTGCAAGGCGGTAACATTGTTCGACCACAATCGCGAGCCTTGTCGAGACATCGATGTACAGTTGAGGTGCGCAGTGAGGATATCGGAGAGGAACGAAGCGGATTCTCGTATCGCGTGTTGTCTATAACTTCGATTTCTACTTTCTTGAATCGAATCTAAATCGAATCCTTTCATCCGAAATCACGATTACGATTACAATCTGTTCCACGTGACTCTAATTTCATTATCGTTAAACTACGAACCAACGACAGATTTGGATTTTTTTAACCGTTTCTCCTCCATTGCTATCGACCTCATTCCCTCGAATATTATTACAAATATATTGTTTTACTTAAAACCATCGGTATATTCGATAATGATATTAAAAATATATCGAGGGGAGGAAAACATGATAATCGAAAAACGACAAATTTATTTGTTTTTTTTCCTCCAAGAGAAGCAACAAAATTCGTCGAGTAAACGAGGCAAAGACGTGGAAAAAACGTCTGACGAGCTACCTTATTGGAGGATACCGGTAAGAGGGAAATGGGATGGGGTTGGATATTCAATTTGCCGGGTTGGTTCCGCTTCTGGGCTGACATTTCGTTCATCGCTCCCTCGAGTATCCCTCGCGATCGAAGCTTCGGTCTACCATAACCCTGACTGGAGGCCTTCTAAACGGCCTCCGCGAGTCTTTCAACCCCTCCTCGTCATCCCCACGAAACTATCCGCCTAACAATTATTATCGCGCCGTTATGATATTGAATCGTGCCGTTCTCTATATATACGTTAACCACTAATTTTCGCGGATTGGATTAATTACGATCCCGCGACACGGTTCCCGGGATCGAAAATACTTTTCAACGAGGAAAATGCGAGGAGAGGTGGGGACAGAAACAGGTAGGACGACACTGGAGATCCGGGTACGTGGGCAGGAATGCAGATGGTGCACGATAAGCGAATGCAGATGACGATCAAGAAACGTCGGGACGTAGGAGGGCAGATCTTGTTGCGAGTCGAGGCAGACTCGCGGACTTCGAAGACTACGGGGCCAGATAAGATAGCGAAATAGTGAAAGTTCCGTGCGCCCCACTAAATACTGGGATAATTACTGGTTGGCTCCGTCGAATAACGTTCACGTAAATTCCGATCGCGTTGAGGAAACGCGTTCTTTTTCTTTTTCTTTTTTTTTTTTTTTTTCCTTTGCACGCAATAACGTTCAATTATTATCATTAACAACTTTGTTGCATTGAATCACGAATAATACGGAGTCCAATCTGCCGTAAATTTCATGGTATTAAGTGATAAATGAGAAAATAATGGTAATATATAATAGATAAGGAGGAAGTTGGGAAACGATTCGAAGATACGTTAACGAGAAATTTAAAAAAGAAATAAATGTGAAACGAAGTGAAATTAAAGAGAGAGAAAGGGAGAGGCAAGTATAGAGAAATTGGAATTGCGAAGAGAAAAAGAGAAAATAATTGATGTCGCGAGATAATGTCACACGTGCGCCAATCTTTCGAGCGAATCTCGAACCTGATTATATAATTAATAATTAAAAGAAACAAGAGGGAAGAGTTCTATTAACGCGTTACGTTACCTGTGTCTGTAGAAGAAGCATACTTGACGCCACCGTGAACGCGGTTGTCGTCGGGGTTGTAGAAGATTGATTCGTGCAGGCGAGAACTGGAACGGTAGCTGTCGCTTGCTGCCGTTGATGCCGCTGTCGATGTGGCTGTTGCTGTTGCTCTACGTCGTTCCGCGTAATAGCCACCGCACGTTGGCTACCGTTGCTGTTATCGCTGTCGCCGTTCGGCGAATGAAGTTGCCCTGCAACAGAATCCAACACGCGTCCTCAAGCTGCGAACAAATAGGAAAACGAGCCTCTTTCTTCGGGGATATCCCGAAATATATAAAAAAATAAAGAAATCGTGCAAACGTTAACCCTAACCCTTGTTACGCGTCTCGTGAACTCAATTATCAGAGACGAACTGTGTGATTTACATTACAGTTCAATAGACTTTTTCTATTTTTTTTTTTTCTTTTTTTCCTCCACTTTTCGATAAAAGGGAGGGCAGAAGAGGTCTCTTTCGAGGACGTCTCTATCCGGATCAACGAATGAAAAGTTCGATCTCTAAAACGAACCCGAATTTTTTTATCGATCCACGATGAAACGTGGAGAGACGTTAACTTTTCGACGTGCAGCAACGTACGCGCCAGACTATTTCTTGTCTGTCCGACTTGAGATATCCCGAACGATGGTTTCTACGATGGTTTACCCGGATGTAAGGGGATGAGATGGAAATTTGTTCGATGGCTTCTACGTACAATATCTTCGATATTGAGAGTGACCGGTGTCCATGGTGATCATCTCTGCGATTAATCGGGGGGCGAATCGAGTTCGAATTAAATTCGACGTATAGATCGACTCTTCGAGCAAATTTTTCGACGATCCTATAGCCAAATTCTCAAATTACTTTCACACGGAATTTCTGAATTTTTTACTCGGTTTTAAATTACCGTTGTCGCAAATAAGTCCGCCGTCGGCTTAACTTATTAATCGTCGAATTCTCGACGTCGACTGAGGTCCTCGACGTCCACGTGTCGTCCTATATAGGGTAGCTTCGACACCCCAGGGAGACATGAAATCATTGGCATTTAAAATACTACCGAGCCTATGCAGGCAACCATCGTACCCCCCTGCTCGATTATTATTACACGATATTATCCCTTAACGCCCGAGGGATGAGTATATTCCCGTCGAAAACGAAGAGATATCGCTTTTCATCGGACGAATCTCAAACAAATATGCTCAAGGATACTTAACTGTCGTTTCCAAATTACATATTATACACATTTTTCTGAATTATACACGACGCGAGAAACAAATAGAACGACAGAGAGATGAAATTAACGAGGTCTTCAACTTGAACCAAACAGATGCATCCTATCCGCTGTTCGTTCTTCCCCACCCTCTTTTCCGACTTGTCGGAAGATGCGAACGCGAGATAGTCACGGTCACCTAAACCGATTCGATTCAATTTCGCGACGAGAGGACCGCCCAATGGTTTTCACCAGCTCGTAAAACATAGCGGATCTCACCCGTGGCTGAGATTAATCTTGGAAGGGGTGTGGAGGGGTGCGCGACGCGATTGTATACGATAACGGGACCGGTTATGGAGAATTAAAAGGGGGGGCGGCTGCACCCGATAATATCTATCCTATCTTGCCTAGCTAGGGAAATCTGTATACAGAGTCGTAAATCTAAACGTAGTCAAGTCGATCGAGCATATATAATGTGTTTTATTTGCCCAGAGAAAGAAAAACTTGCAAACGCATTAACCCTTTGTTAACTCCTCTCTTTCTCTCCTTTTCTCTTTAACCTTTTCCATTCCCTCCAAGTTGTGACCGGTGACAAGGTGGTTGCACCGTCAATTAAGATAGCTCGGTCCAAAACAATGAGCCCTATCAGACAGCGGGGATCAGCGAGGGCTGGAGAGGAGGAGAGGCGCGAGTGGTACCGATCCCACCTACGGGAGCGCATACTAGAGGAAACAGGCTGCACCTGAGCCGTGTGCACGTGCACGGAAGGATTCGATTAACTTCTACAACGTTAGCGACCGGCAGCACCGTAGGCAGGGTAAAGGCAGAGGTAGCCAGGGTAGGGTAGCGAACGGACGAGAAAGAGTAGGGTTAGCCGAACAGCGTGTGCCAAGTGGATTACACCGGTGTACACGGCCCTCCCACGAACCACGCCTCTCCACGTGCCACCACGTGCAGCCACACCGCGCACCAGCCACTTGCTCTCCGTTCCTCCACGATTTGCTCTCATGAATTAACCACCACTCGCGTTCCTTCTCTTCTCTCATCATCTTATCTTCGAGCCATAGTTTCGCGTCAACCAGAAATTTATAAGCGGTATTTTCTGTTCAAACAATATTTCTATCTAATTTAATAAATGTAATTCCGGATTATGATGTTTAAAGAGGTCGGAGAGGATTGCGACTCTCCGTTGTCTCGAGGAAAAAACGAGGAAAAAAAGAAAAAGAGGCAAGATCTATCGTACGGTACAGATCGATCTGTCGAGACGGATATATTTCCTCGTTGCGCAATTTGCGAATCGAGAGAATCGAAGGGATTTAGAAGAGTTGCGAAAGAAAGGTGACTCGAGAGAATCGTTACACATATAACCGCGTATAGGCAGGCGTGAAGAAGTATCGCGAGATTTTCCATAACGAAACGACCCACTTTCCGGTTTAACGAGAGAACGCAGTTGTGATGTCATTGCTAATAGGTAGCATTAAACATCGGTATTCGCCACAATTAGGCATGAAATTCCTATATGTTATGGGCTAATTACAACGATCGTTCGGTCACATGTTTTTATTTTATGCCTCGACAAGATAATTGATA
>NW_006263358.1:940285-941413 GCF_000469605.1 Apis dorsata | reverse complement strand
TTTTTTTTTTTTTTTTTTTTTTTTTTTTTTTTTCCCTAACGTTCGCCATTTATGAGAAAAACCGCGGCGAGAAAGAGCGGGAGGTCGAATAAGAGAAAGATACTATTTATAGACGCATCACGATTTTTCTTCGTTGTCGCGATGCGTCTGTTCGAACCTGTTCGAGCCTTGGGAATCGTTATATTGCCGATCGATCGACGCGTCTCGTATGCAGGCACACCTAACGAACGACGACGACGACGACGACGACGACGACGACGTTGGTAATCGGTGGTGGGTGAGCGTGCGTGCGTGAGAGAAAGTAGGACCGTGTGTCTTGCAGCCGTACGCGACACATAATCGCGTACCGAGATATCTTCGATTTAAAGCTCGCATCGGTTCGCCCACGCGAGCCGAGCGTCTCACCGGTTTCACGATCGTAATTAACCCTTTCACTGGTGAGTAGGGACGGTCGTGTGCCGGCATCTCTGTGTTTCGCCTCTTTCCTCCTCGCGAATCCGTTGATCGAATTTTTAATCCTCGAGAGTTTCTGCTTTTTTTTTTTTCTGCTTTTTCGAAAGATTATTTTTAACGAAGCTGAAACTGTTTTAAAAGCAATGGATTCGTGCAATATTCATGTACATAATGCTATTAAACTTGTGACGGGTCGTTCTCGGAATTTTAAATATTCGAGAAATTTAAAAGTCATCCGCGGATGATAAGGGATGACGAGATTTATTTTTATCGTTGCGAAAAATTCGATTTTTCTTTTTTTCTTAATCCATGTTGGATTTTTCATCGTCGCTTTTTTTTTTGATGAAATTTCTTGCTTATTATTGTTTCGCTTTGCGGAAATCTTAAATCTTATAGTTTTGTAATGATTCTTCCATTAATGGTATTACTTCTCCCGAGGATATTTTTCTAAATCCTATCCATTTTCGACAACATCGTAGAAAAAATCGAAGACTCGAAAATTGGATTAGAATCCCCTGTGAAACACACGTTTAAACTCGTATATATTCCATTAATCCCACGTGTCGAGTTTTTTCACGAGTTAGCGTGGAAAAAATGTTTCGAGAAGATTTTTGAGAAATTAACTCGACGCTTTCACCGTTTAATCGAAATAATTTTCTTTTTCGTTTTTCCACC
>NW_006263358.1:937618-940273 GCF_000469605.1 Apis dorsata | reverse complement strand
GTCGGTTAGAACAGAGAGAGAGAGAGAGAGAGAGAGAGAGAGAGAGAGAGAGCTCCCTTCTTCCTAATGTTTTATTATCCTAAATAAACTAAATAATCACTCGGATACTAGGCAGAAAACGGATGATCTATGAATCAATTAATCTGCGAGTCAATTTCGAGGGTATTAAACGCGAGATGTGTACCTCCATTAATCTATCCGCGATTAAATATCATATATCTCGGCGTAAGCGTGGAAAGTAGCGTAGTGGTATTATGAATCACGCGGACGACGAATCGGACGTAAATTAATTTGAAAGTTTCCAGGCAACGTGCACTCTAAAACTGGTCCAACGTGTGCAGTCGGTGCAGCTTTCTCTTTCGCAGAATTTAGCAAAAGATCGGTGACATCGTAATTAGTATTACGGGTACAAGGAAGGGAGGGGAGGGATTCGCGTCATTTTGCGAAATCTGAATCATCTTCACAACGAGAGAGCGACAACGTCATTTATTTATTACGAGCATTAATTAGAAGCTCTTTCACTTTCATCAGGGTGATCGAATTGAATTATCAACTGCTTCGTAATTCGTGCGAGCAAGAAGTCACACAATCCTCTTACCCGAATACGAAAAGCGGGATCAAACGTTAGAAAGAATCCTAACGTGTTAATCGGTTTATCAAACATTCGTTCGAGCCTGATTTCTCGAACATTTACCTTTCAAAGATTTCACTGGTTATTTCACGCGAAACCCGAGGTATCGTAAACATCTCGACAACGATCCAAAGATCCTGAAAACGGTACACCCTCCTTCGATCGATTTTTTTTCTTCTTTTCTTTTCTTTCCTTTCTTTTTAACGCTCGCGATCGAAACGAGAAGGAAGGAGCGAAATCCGTCGGTTTTTAACCGGCGAGGAGAGAAGAAACACGGATCGGATCACGGATCCGTGAAAGCAGGGCCAGGAAAGCGAGGCTTGAAACAAATTGTCCAGATACCCTGGAAAGATTAGATACGTTCCCGGTGGATTGACCTCTCCCGATAAAAGGCTGGCTCGCCGGCAACCGCGGCCAATAAGAATACAAAGGCAGCTCCTCCAGACGCTCGCGAGCTAGTCGCGGGCTCGCGTGGTCCGGGTTAGAGTGCGGGTTTACGGTGTCGAACGAGGTGAAAGAGGAGTCGTGGTACGCGAGGAAGGAGGAGGAGGGGGAGGAGGAGGAGGAGAGAGAGAAAGAGAGAGAAAGAGAGAAGGAGGATACGCTTGCGACACGCAGGCTCGAGCAGCTAGGCTGATAGGTAGGTAGGTAGGTATATCGCCCCCTGACCCCGAACAACTACCGTGAGACCGGCTTAGCTCCGCTCTTAGGAGCACTCTCCTTTGCTCTCTCGGCGTGCACCGCGCGTATGCACACATGTACACGCACGCGTGTTGCACAGGCGCCGTGGAATAAAGAAGCGGGAAGGGTATCGTGACACGAGAAGAAGAAGAGGAGGAGGAGGAGGAGGAGAAGGCAAAAGGAAGAGAGAAAAAGAGAGAAGAAAGGAGGAGAAGGGAACGACACGACGAAGGATGTGTGACTCGTGGGTGCAGCTGCAATGCGACCCGGCTGCATTCAGTGGCACAGGACGATACCCGGGCTTTTCGATGGCACGCCAGTATTATCCTTCACACGCGAACAAACGGCGTGTGGAATGAATTTCGTAATCGCAAGCATCGCGATCAAGAATCGAGATTCTTCCTTTCGTTTGCGATTTTCTTTCTGCCCAACTTTTCTTTAATTTTTAATTTTGTTTCTCCTTCTCGGTCTCTCTCTCTCTCTCTCTCTCTCTTTCTTCTGAATCGTTAGGGGTTTACGGTGTCGAACGGTAAAATATTCGGAAACAATTAAACGTCGAAGATTTTTAAGAGAAAGTTACGCGTGGACGTCGTTTGACGACAGATGAATCGTGTAATCGTGAGCTTGCCGACAACTGTCGAGAAAATATATATATATATATGTATATACATATATGTATATATAAAAAAAAAAAAGAGAAAAAAAATACAGGTTCTCACGGAGTTTAATGACTTTTGGATATTCCCTATTGCTAATCGTACGATAGGAGAAAGTATCTGCAACGTCGATACTTAGAAACGATGTAAAGCTGTTTCCTCGCTCCACGGATGCCTCGAGCCATGACACAAAATCGGCTCGAAAGAGGATGCGCAATGTGTATCGCGATGCGCGTTCAAAACGAAATTACTCGAATCGAAAAGACGCACCACCCGTCTCGATCTCTGGGAAGAGGTATCGAAATAACAACTTTTAAATAACTTGGAAAGGGAAAAAATCTCGATCGTCGGCGCGATGGATCGTGCGATCCATATCGTTGGCCGATATTGGGACGGGCCGATAAAAAGGCCGGTAAATCATCGACGATCCGTGAACGAGGAGAGCCGAGCGAAAATGGCTATGCATAAATCAGTAGGCGAGAAAAATGTCGGACAATAATTACAGGCTGTGGAATTTTACGAGGGACTGTCTTAACGCTCGGCCTGAAAACGAAGAACAAACACGACGGGACAGTAATGATTCTCCGACGAGTAATTCACTATCGAGTTAATCGAGGGTCAATTCCTCTGGTCATCGGTTTTTTTCTTCTTTCAACCGGTTGATGGAAAAGACAACAGGAAAAACGG
>NW_006263358.1:929521-937477 GCF_000469605.1 Apis dorsata | reverse complement strand
GACGATGGACGATGAGAGAAAGAGGGGGGGAAGAGAGAGAGAGAAAAAGAGAGAGAGAAGGAGACGCGTGGACGAAGAGGAACGATGCTCGAGCGTAGGCAACTTTTTCTAGGCGTCGCGCAAGCAATCATCTTGCATACTTCGGATGAAAGAATAAGCAAATAGAAAACCAGCCGTGCCGCATGCTGCCGGCGTTGCAATTATATTTCCAGTGGCGCATCGCGTTGTGAAATTCGACATAATTTCGTCAGACCACGAGGAGGAGAGGAAGAAGGAAGATTCGGAGCCGGGGCGAAGAGGGGAATACGTTTTAGAAATTGACGAGGGCCAGGGAGAAGAAGAAGAAGAAGAAGAAGAAGAAGGAGAAGAAGGATGTACATATACACGGGTGTGTATATATATATAGAGTGCGCTGAAAATGGTTCGTTCGAAACGAGCTCCACCCACATCCTGATCTTCGCATGCGTGTTCCACGCTCTCGTGTATCGATCCTTCGATTCCTCTTTCGCTCGAAGAATGAAGAAGAGGAAGACAAAAGAGGCGACGCGAGGGAGAATCGCGAGGTACATGCCTCGTCAGGCGTCGAGATCACCGGGATAGAAATCCGGGTATTTCCCAGATTTCCTATCTAAAGGAAACAAGAAGGAATAAATTTCTGTTTCTGTGAAAATTCTACACGCCGTCTCGAAAGAAATGATTCCACGTGATGTTATGTTATAATATAAGTTGTAGCACTCGTGAATACGTCAAATACATCTAAACTTTCGTAAAACTTGATCCTTCGAATTAAATATATAAATTACTACTATTTCATATTGAAATATGTTATATACGAATGAAATATCATCATTGATCGAGAAAAAAAAAATTAATTAACAATTTCCGCTCTCTTCGTTTTTTCGATTATTCCTCCATTACGGTAGTGAGAAAAAAATTAATTAAAATTTTTACGATACCGATTACTCGTGACTCGTCGTTATATATAGATTTTTCGCGATTGAGCGCGAGGATGAAGGATCGTGAAAAATTATTACGAAACGGATTTACCTTCGTGTCCGTGTAGAGAGAAAGAAGAAAAGAGGGGCACGCGTGTTACGAGACGATTCAACGTGTTTAGCGCGACTATCGCCTCGAGATCCGCGCATCCTACAAAACCATGGTGGACAGTTATGCAAGAGGCTGTTTGGCGCGTCCGTTCCGGCAGGTTCGACCGGTCTTAATCGCAATCGAGTCGTCCAGCCGACTCCGTCCGATCGAAAACTAGTCGGGTTTAGGATAGGAACGGTCCCCGAGACACGCTCTCCGAGTCGACTACCGGCCAGTTTGAATATTAATTAACTATTTTCTATCGGCCACGTGTCGGATACCACGCTTCGATATCACTGCGTCGACCGTTCGAATGAAAAAAAAAAAAAAAGAAAAAAGAAAAAAAACCTAGTCCATTTGCATTCGTAAGAAGGAGAGACTTTTAGCGAGACTGGATGGAAAGCGGACCATGTGCAAATGTTGCGACGAGCGAAACGTTGGATTCTACGGTTGATGTATATATAATTGCTTCCAGATTTGGGACGAAAAAGTTTTTTCGAATATCAGTTCGGACGAACTTGGTCGGACGAGATCGTCTCCTCCTCTCGGAAGCGTTTGAAAAGATTCGAGGGAAAGAAATAGAAAGAACGGATTGGAAGAAATCTATTCTTCCCTCCCCCCGTTCGGGAAATCGCGTATATCTTAATCGTGGAGGGTAATATAAGCGGGATCGAATAAAAAAAGATTGAAATACGATTTTACGTGTATTCACGAATCTGTTGAAATTCCACGGTGAAAGGCCTAGGTTGGATAGCTATCCCGTTTTATTGGCGCGTTCGATCATTCGAACGGCTTTATTCGCCCATAAATTGCACCATAGTCTAAAAGGCTTATCTGCTACATAAATTAGACATTCAGGTGCAAATACGGTGTGTTTATGCCACGGTTCGAGCATCTCAAGGCTAAAGCGTATCGGGATTAGTATACATTTAACGTTCCTTTCTTCGGTTCTTCTTCTTTCTCGCGCTATCCACAAATCCTTATTACAATCAAGGCTTCGCTTCACGGTACTTGACATTTGCCAGGTCGTTTCGATACTTCGTCCATTCACTATTCCCCGTGCGGCGAAACGAATCCTCGAACGTTGATTCGCTCGAAACGAGGCGTCTTCGACACGCGAGAGGCCGAGATCGGCAATTTACGATTATCACGCGTAATCCCATCGATTTCCAGAAATAAAACGCATCGTTCCGCGCGACACAAGCCCCGGGATGGGACGTCCTCGAGGACGAGGCGAGGCTACGTCGCGGCGCTCAAGGACGACGGCCACGATTCGACGTCCCTCGTCCACGATTAAATACGGCGTCCACGTGCACGCTCGCGAATTCGCATCCACCAACACGCGATTCCGACCCACCGATTCCCGGTCATCTCGACCAATTTCTCGTCTCGGTGTGCGCCTGTACGTGCACGCGTAGTGGTGCGCACCATCGTCCTGTATCGTCCAACGAATCGTCTCCTCTCCCCGCCGCAGTTACGGTACCGGTTGCTCGTCCTCTCACTCTCCACCGACCAGATATACACCGACACACGCGCACCAAACACATTACGAGTGTGACGTATCTTCGTTTAATTCAGAATGCAGAAACGAATTTCAAACGAATGGCGTGGCCACGGAAAGTGAAATCCAACGGGTGGAGAAGGATAGCTCGGGACGGGATGGATTTCTCTAATATATACGAATATACGAAAGATATATCCGGAAGAAGAGAGAGAGAGAGAGAGAGAGAGAGAGAGAGTGAGAGAGAAATTTCAACCGATCGAACGAGATATCCGGTTTATTTGCTTTCGAAGAAAATTTATCCTCCCGTGATATTATCGCGATTCAACGACTGGTCGGATAAACCGTTAGACGCGCAAATATACCAGTTTCTTGCGTAATCAAGTTTTTACCAGTTAAAAAATTCGTTGGCGATTGCACAAGATCGATGCATATAAGCGACACGTGAAAAACAGGATTAATTTGTGCACCGAAGGTGGCACGTGTTTGCGCGAGTTTATCGCAGATCGTTCCCGGCTTCGAACCGAACGCTTCACCATCAATTACCCGATTCCTGTAGGTTCGCGTCGCTCGAGCCGTTCTCGACGACAGCCCGTCGTCTTCTCGAGCCAAGCTACAGCGTTCGCCGAGAGACAACACGGATCCTCTCGGGAATCGAGCAATCTCTCTGACTCGGTTTGAAAAAGCGGCGGCGAGATCGCTATCGGTTCAATCAACGCCGTACGAGGCTGTAATCGCGCCTCATCGAGACGCGTCTCGCGCCCGATGATCGTGGGGGGGGGGGGGCTCCTAGCCCCCTGCCTTTTTGTCCGCTCTTCTCCACCGGAGGAGGATACGATAAAAGAGCCGTCTGCGATCTATGCGCGCGCGTGTGTGGCAACCGTAGAAAACCGAAGCGTAATTGAACGATCAAACGAATGGAATTTCCTTTTTCGCGCGAATCGATCGAGGATCGATCCGCCAGACTTTTGAGACATCGATGGATCAACGTTAACGAGGGACCAATTATAACGAACACGCTCTCCCTTCAAGGAGTACGACGAAATTATTTACCGACTCCACGATTCCTCGTTTGCGTAACGTAACTCGTTTTCCTAAACGGAGAAGAATCTCTCCTATCTCCTCGCCGTTTAACAACGGCGAGGCATCGAACAGCATGGTCGGCAGGCGTTAAATCAGACACGGGAGAGACACGTTTTCAACGCGAAACGCGTACACACGGATACATACGCGGGTACACGCGGTGCCTATACACGGAGCGGCCGCCACCTCGGAGGAGTCAGCTGCGCGAGGAGGCTGCAACCGGTCGACACGTCCAAGAGAAAGGATTTACCGGGGTCACCGTGTCTACGACGCGTCACGTCACGAGGAAGATAACCGGCGACTAATAGGGTCGCTTAGGCCGAAGCGTGTGCGCTCGATCGAAAAGAAACTAACGCCGGACAGGTTTTCTTCTCGCGGGTACGGGTACTCGGGTATTGGCTGCGATAGAACTGGCAATCTCCCGTCCACGAGAAACGCTCGTGGGAAACGGCTGGCAAATATCGATCCGCGCGATCTTCGTCCGATTCGACGTCGTAAATCCACGTTCGAGACTCGGGACCACGAGGTATTCCGTCTTCTCGTGTCTGTCTCGGATAGCCGTATACACCGATTAAAAATTCGTGGTCGCTAATGGTTGACGCGCAAGAAGAATCTCGTTCGCCATACCCGGTAACAGGGGAGAAATAACAGGGCCACGTATGGCGTTACGGAATAGGATGAGATGGATCGGCGATCCGATTGGGAAAAAGGTGGATCGAACCGTAGAAACCTCGCGCGCTCCTCGAGGCCTTTCTCGGGATCCTTGATCCCCGGGCTCGAGCCTCCTCTCCTTCTACCTGTCGGATGTCGCAACCCGGTGGCATCGGTTGCCTCGATTAAGCGATCAAACATCGATTAAGCGAGCCGGTTTTTCCGTTCGCTGTTTTCTAAACTCCGCCCCCCTCTAACTCCCCTGGAGAAAATCGAAACAGCCGCCCGATACCGTAATTGAAATAGCTGACGCTTTCTTGCCCGTGCCGCGGAACGCGTAACATCAACCGCGCTCGCCGGTTACATGCCGGTTTAAGGATAAATATGATAATAAGCCGGCTAGAAAGCGGCCGTTCGCGCTAGAATCGGCCCAGTTTAATAAGGCTCGATCAATTTTTACCGCGTTGTAAACACGGGACAACGATGCGGTTGTTATCTCGTTTGGTACACGGCGAATACGTGATAGAAGCGCGGAGTGGAATGAGCGATTACTGGTCGGACACGCGTTTCTACGCGCTCTCTCTCTCTCTCTCTCTCTCTTTCCCTTTAATCATCCGTCCGTCACGAATCGATCAAAGTTCTGAGAAAGAAACGCGTTCGTTTCGCGAAATCGTTTAAAGAAACAGAGGATTACCAAGAAATCGTAACGTACGCCCTTCTGCATCCCTCCATTAACGATCCACCGATTTTCCCATACGATACGAACGTATGGTATCAAAAGCAACGAGCGGTAACCAAGTCTCGAAATCAATTCCACGATCTTTTTCACGATATCCGCGGGCGGAATAGCTTTCACGCTACACGATTTTCAACATCCCTCTCCCCCTCCAATGCCTCCTCCTCCTCCTCCTCCTCCTCCTCTCCCTCCTCTTCTCCTTGCCCTCCCTTCCTTCGAATCGAACACACCGTCGAATCGTCTTCTGCCCGAGCAAATTCGAGTACAGGAAATGGAGGAGCAGGTAGACCAAGAATCTCGAAGAATCTCGTAATAGGTACCCTAATCCCATCCAGCTTTCTACACCGCCCGAGGCGGAGACTCGCCGCTCGCTCCGCGCCGACCGGCGTCGAATCGCACGGCGAAGGAACAACGCTTCAAGGGCCGAACGTTTCCCATCGCGTCTCTCTTTCTTCGCGTACCCCCTCCCCCGCTTTTCACGTTTACACGTTGCGTTTGCATATCGCCAATTGTGTGTATTCGTCGTTCGTACGATTCGAGCGTATCGAGATGCCTCGATCGAAAGTACCGTTTCGCACTTTCTTCTCGTCCTTCGATTGGAAAACTTGCGATCTCTCTTCTCGGTTGGAGACGCGAGGAAGAAGGCTCTCGAATTCAACCATCTTTCCATATATATATATATTATCGATCGGTTTCGATGGTTTCGAGCCATTATTTCGGACGAGCGTTCGATTCAACGACTTTCTATCGTTGCTCGTCACAACTTTTCTTATCTCTTCCCTTAAGATTTCAATCGTTGCTTCGAGTATATATATATATATAAGATGCAATTGGAAGAAAATTTATTATAAAGACGAGGATGAATAGGTGAGGCAAGCATCCCAACAATTTCGTCGCGTGAATATTATCCAAACGTAATGGACAAACCTGTACACGTATGATACAATACAACAGGGAGCGTGATAACGAGACACCTAAAGTTCTCGAGTGTGTTTGCACGCGCTAATGATACGTTAAACAGCCATGAGGGAGTAATTGCCAGGCGGCCATTGATCGCGTATTGCGCCCATCAAGTGGAAACGTACACGTACATACATATTGATACGTGATACGTTTCATATAGTGTGTGTATTATCCCAGCAACCGTGATGGCAATCCTTGTCTCCCGTACGGAAAAGACAATCGTTCGCCAGAATTCAATCGCCCGTACGAATTCTTGCAATGGCGCGTAACACGAGATCCCGAACCAATGATCCATCTAATTATTAAGAAATTCGAAATGCAATCTCGATGATGGAAAATGCCTCGAGAAAAGGATCTCTTGGGTTTGCTTACGTAGGATCGAAATAAACGATTGTAACACGATTCCAATCTTTATCATTCCCCTATTACTTACACATCTTCGCGTTCGAGATTTTGATCGATACGAGGTGGTTCGAAGCCTGCTTAACGAGAGATAAAAATACGAATTCGAAAACACGCGTTGAATTTTGTGGAATAATCAGTGGATACATGGTGTGGATCGATTTTTAGAATTTATCGACGACGGGAAGATTTTTCGTCGTATGGAACGACGTTTTCTATTGGTTCGCATTGCTCGCAACAAAGTGTAGCTCCACGCCGATTCCTTTGGCACTGGAACGACTCGACTAAAAAGATAATCATCGGCCGGCACAATGCAGACAGCCTGACCGCGGTTTGAACTCATCTGACACGATTGTAACGCGATGAATGCGAACAGATAAACGCTCGTGCATCGCCGGGCAAATTATAGTCGCGGCCGCAATTTCATTACGAAATCTAGCCGGCACACGTGGGCAGGCAAGCAGGCGAGTAACGTATAACGATAAAGCGTGAGAGCCTCCAACTTTTCATCTATGTATTTATATATTTTTTCCAACGAGTTCCCATTATAGAATTTTTCGAATAGCTCTCCTCGTGGATCGGGCGTGATCCCTTTCTTCTTGCCAATCAATTAATTACTTATCAACGTGTCGTAATTTATCCGTATCTCCAATTCGGATCTAATCAGACTCGCTTACTATCGTTTCGCATCATCGTCCTGTTCGAAAGTTTCTCGACCCTCGTCGCTATCTTGAGCACGGTATTAAGTTTAGCATTTAATTACGCGCTTAAAACGTTAATATTCGCGTAGCGTATATAAATGTTGGTGAATTTCCAAGCAAAAAATATGCTCTGTTTTATATTCGAATAATATATGATATAAAAGATAGAGTAGAAGAGTAGTGGCAACAAGGGACTGGCACGTCCAGTTACTTTGGAAAAACTTGGGGGTGAAATTGGGCAAAAAGAGCCTAAAAGGGAACGCAACGAGGCTTGGTGTGCGAGCGATGTCAAACAAAGCGGTTACAATCCGTGTAATTGCCACGAGTAAATTTAGACGAAGAGCCGAACTCCGCCAGACTCTGTCCACTTTTAAAAACGCGAACGCGCTCGATTCGACGATATACAACGAGGCGGACGAGGGAGAGTATCCTCTGTTCTCTCTCGATTCTTTCTTTATCTCTCTATCTCTATGATTTATTCCATCGGCCAATTTCAAAGGTAATACCGGCAAAGAATCGGCAAAGAGAAGAGAAGCGCGCGAACGAGATCGTCGAAACGAAACGTGATAGAGAAGAAATCGTTGGAAAGACAGAGTGGAAAATTGTGAATGTGGGGGTGGAGGTTCGAACGCCCTTGGAGAAGGTTGTGCGAGAACTGACGACGAAAATCGATGGTGAAACTGGTGGTGGGCCGTTGCGAGATACGCGAGTATAGTGAAATGGTTGAAGGTGAAGGACGAGCGTTTGCAACCAGGTGATACGACTATTCGGTAATCGTCTTCAGGGATCGTCCTTGCGCGTTGTTGTCGAGAAAAATCGATCAACGTGCGGTG
>NW_006263358.1:927420-929305 GCF_000469605.1 Apis dorsata | reverse complement strand
AAAAAAAAAAAAAAAAAAAAAAGAAAAAAAGAAGAGAAAAAGAAACGAAGATGGCGCCGAGTATATTTTTGCCAGCCTACATCCTAAAATACGGGCAAGGGGATGAAATGATAAATGGATCGTCTATTCTCGCGCGAAAAAAAACGGGGAAGAAACGTCGAATCGACGAAACGTTCGAAAAGGACACCTTTAAATAGTCGCGTTTAAATAGGCTGAACAGTTGAGGGACAAGAACGGATCCCGTTCCCATTATCCACGAGGATATAATCGATCGATGGGGGCAATTGAAACGAGGCAGTTATCAATGGACGCCGTCACGATTCATTCAACGATATGTAATATTTAACTCGAGATTCGTTGGAGAGATTCAGAGCAGGGCGAGGAGGAGCGTCAGATTTCTTAATATTCGGCGCGAGCGCGCGCCGAGCGGCTAACGCTACACCGAGTTCGAGTGAATTATACCGGTCATTAATCAAGGGAATCAATGTGAATTAAGAAACGTGCCACCTGTCAAACAATTTCGCGAAATATAATGCGTCACTCACGTAAGTCGACACGAGTTATTAGCCTCATTAATCAGCTGCAACCTGGCATTAACGTTAATGAAGAAAACCAACCAGTAACCAGAGAAGGGAGGAGGGGGAAGGGAGAGGAACCTGTTGCCCCGTTTCTTCGACGTGTTAATATCCATGGATCGACTCGATGGATCGTTTCTTTTTTTTCTTCTTCTTCTTTTCTTTTCTTTTCTTTTTTTCTCATCTCAAAGCAATTTCTCAACATCGGTGTCGAACGAGTTCCCCACGTGCCAGTTCGCTCGATTCTCACAGGACGATCCAATTTTGCATTCATTTCCTTCCAACCGATCTCGACAATCCAAGTGGAAAATTGTTAAATCGTTGGCACGATTTTCAAAGGCTCGCTACATACAGATAGAATCGTAACCTCTTAAGCGTGGAGAAATTGCGTGGTACTCCTCGTCTTCCGCCTCCCACTCTATCCCGAGTTAGGCCTCAAACGTGAAAATCCATACGCGATACCTACTCGATTAATTATAGAGATTCTCGAACGAATCTATTTGTAATAATCTGATAACTTACTCCTGAATAATAATTACAATTACGCGCGAATATAATGTTCGAATTGATCGAAGAAAGACTATTCCTAAGAAACTAGAAGAATTATCTAACAAAGCGCGATAACTCAAAATAATCGATCTCACTGATCCATCGTGCCACTTTTTATCCCTATCGTTCGTTCACGACGAATTATATTATTGCCAACCTCGTGAGCGTTCGTAAGTTTCGTTTTTCGCTCGTAAGAAAAAAAAAAAAAAAAATAGACAACTCGTTCTCTATCCGCCCGCGTATCCACCCAACTAATCCAATCCTCCTAAGGAAATCCGTTATCGGTAGAGCAGGATTCGGGGTCGATTCCCTGTCGATTTCGATTTCTCCTTGAAATTTCTCCACTGTCGGTGATCCCCTGCCAGCGATCCGTGTCCCCACGGCGGAATGGCAACGCGGTGGCGGTAAGAGAAAGGAGAGGAAGGAGGGAAAAAAAAAAAAAAAAAAAAAGAAAAGGAAAAGAAAAAAGGGGGAGAAGTGGAGAGAAGGAAAGACAGGCGGCTCAGCGGGCGCAGGACGGGGACAAGCGTGTGGCGGCGCGCGGTAGCGTGCACGTGTGCGTGCGTGCCGGCGCGACAACGCGCTAGATAGGATCTCTCTGGTTGGTATGCGCCAGAGCGGGCAATACGCGACACCCATACCGTAGTCGGAAACGAGCTGCAGGTTCCGTGACCCCGAAACCGGGGATACGATCTCCCGTTGATAGGCCACCGCCTAGGGAGAAAAGCTGCGATCGCCTCTTGCCAACGCGAACCGCCAAC
>NW_006263358.1:919854-927097 GCF_000469605.1 Apis dorsata | reverse complement strand
GGGCCGCCGTAATTAACGGATATTAACCGCTTTATTATCGGATAGGCCGGACTCGAGCCGGTATCGGGACGATTTACGAGAAATCGAGTAAAGTAAAGACGGAAGAGTTTGCTTTCCACTCGATGGAAATTGGAGCGGAGATCTACCGTGCGCGCGATAAAGTGGCGAGATATCGGGAGTGGGTGGAGCGTTAACACGTACGCTTCCTTTACGCTTCTTTTTGCAAATAAGAGGAAGGGGAGGAGGAAGAATTCGAGGGAGAATATCTCGCCGCTTCGAAGGAACGACGCCCACATAGCTACACCTATAGTAGGGTATGGATAATAACGGGTCTTCGATAACAGGAAGTGACGCGATGCGACATTTTTCCTATCGACGTAAATTAATTAATTACGCTTACACGTAATTACGGGGATCGATTATGAGGCAGCGTAGATTAATTAAGTTGCTGTTTCTGGAAAGCGTATAACCGGTTGACATTGCGTGCCACCCACACCGGGCGAGCGCAACGCCCCGATACCTTCTTTCGTGTCGGTTGGTTAATAATCGGAAAGAGCGACGAGTTGGTGAGAAGAACGAGTGGAGCAGTGGATCGTCGATGGATCTAATTACGCTTGGATCACTGGGTTAACGATCGAAACTGATATCCCCGAGTTGGTGGCAAGTGTTAATCATTTCACCCTACGCTCGACAGATGCGCAATGCCGATGGATAATGCTTGGCTTCGGGGCGGGAGCATCCACTAGAGTGTAATTGGATGTAAACACGAACGTCCGATCCGATCGGAATGGCGTGCATAAATCATCGATGAAAACCGCGCCGCGATAATCTTCGCGATGGAAACTGGTCGTGTCGGTGGATTATTATTGGCAAAGAATCGCGTTCCTGTACAACACAAACCTGTACAAACATCCAACCGTGGAGCGATTGTATGCAAGTAAAGTGGATACTTGACGGATGATCGTACTTCACTAGGAAGTTATAAATTCGAAGAAATCGATAGCCAGAAGTGATTGTACGACAGCGAAAGTTGTGTTTATCGCTTGATAATACTCATGGCATTAATGATAATTTATCGTAATAAATTTATCATAATAATTTAATAAATCGATACGCGTTGGATCAAACGGTTAGATATATATATATGTATATATACGAACGAGATACCGCGATGGAAATAATTCTATTCGATAAGTGGAGGGGAGGCAAAGGTCAGCCTCGTTTTTTTTTTTTCTTAAATAGAACGTTACACGATTCATAAATGAGCGAAGAACTGTCAAATTGAAATTAGCTTTCATTCAAATGTTGGTCTGTCTGCTTATCCACGACCCCTTCCCGGCTTCCTTTTCATTCATCTTGCCGGCTACGTGCCGACAGATTGTATCGTGAAACAATTTTACACTTGTTCTCGCTCCATCGTACTCGACCAATTCGAATCGGCAACGAATATTGTAATAATAAAGCACGTATCATTTCCACGTCAAGTGAGAGTTAACGCCAACAGTTAACATCGATTTAATCGAACGAAGAGAGAAAAAAAAAAAAACGATCGAAAGCGATTCCGTGGTTTTACGGAAAATACACGGTTGGCAAAATTCACGTTACCGTACGATCTCGTATCGAACGTTCCACGTTCGTGCAATTTTTTCCCTATCTACATTTCCCCGCGTATTCATTCACCTTTCGCTACCTTTCGTATCGACATGCAACCGAGCAAGCCAATTTACATGTGGTCGCGCAGAGAAAAGACGCTGGCTTCGAGGATCATACGCGAACGATCCAGGAATCCCGAAGGCTGGAAGCTAACGAGCGTGGATGCCGCGAGGAAGACGCACCGGTAAGAGGAATCGTTCGTACACGAGTGGCGTAGCGTGCAACGAGCAAACGAGTGATTTAGTCGCTTAGATCGAGGTCCGCATACCGAACGACTGTGACCGACTCAGGACGGATCGAGACCCCGTTGGGCCTCGAGGCCTCAAGGCCGGCGAGCTCGTAAAGCCAATTCGTGCCTCTCCCTCGCTCGGCCAATCGGATTTTCATACGGCATACGGCGAACACCGAAGAAGGTGCATCGGCTGCAACCTGCTGCAACCACTTGCGGTGGTTACCAGCCGGTACCAGCGGCTTTGCTACCTTGAACAGTACTCGTCTTTAATGTTAATGTTTGCAAATTGTGCGTTACGTCCGAACATGGTTGAAATTACGGATTAAGAGAGAGCGTCGTCGATCGTTCCCATCGATTGTAATTTTCCTTCCCTCCCTCTCTCTCTTTATCGAAAAATTTACGAAGGATCTACGAATCGATGTTCGTACGACGGATAGAAATTAATAGTCGAGTCGAGAGAGAAGGCATTCTGTAAAATTACTCCAAGTGTTGTTTTATCCGAGAGATTACACAAACGAGCGAGAGTATAATAGACGCACGATTTACGATTACTTAAAAACTAGTTGCGAGTCACCTTGGCGAGTAGCAGTGCGTCATTAATCTCCGGTTGAACTCATTGCCCTATCTTTTTTTTTTCGACGCGTTTTTTCCCCTCCTCTCTTCTTTATCGTCCATGCTAATTTATCGTTGTTGGACAAGCGCTCGGCTTACGGAAAGCCGAGGAGCACAGATTCACGAGAAAGATACGGTTGGCGGGCGCGCGGGCGAAACCGCGGAGGAAGGCAGAAAACGGCGCGCGCCCCGTAAATTGGGACACGTAGCGCGATTCCACGAAATTTATCTGATCAAAGTCGGTCGGGCGAATCAAGCGCGGGCAGACACACACGCTCGACGTCGGATCACGAGCTGGAAAACGGAACGACAACATATCTGATAAGCCGCATCGACACGGGGGCCGAGTTCAACCGCGATCCATTGTGAAAGAATCGAAAATCGCTAAGCCTTTTCACCCGAAAAAACGAATTTACTTCCAATTTCTATTCAAATTTTCGCGTCCCACGAGATCTCCAATCTCTCGTTTACTCGATAACTCTCCGTTTCTTTCGAATTCGTTTTTTACGCGATTTCTATTATTATCTCTTATTTCTATTATTTGATAAAAAAATATAATCGAGTCGACGAGTGAAGAAAAATATAATCGAGTATGCGAAAAGGGAAAAGAGTTTACTACTACGGAACGAAATCGTCCCATCCACCTTCCACCTGTTAAAATTCGACGCTCAATATCGCACCGGTATATCCTCTTTAATCGACGGCCTTGCTCGCCCCCGTTAAACGGACTCGGTTGCACACGTACACGGACGACCACGCTCGCAACCCGGGTGTAGGTCGTCAACACACAACCATACGAGAAACTTCATCCCCCACCACAGCGCGCCTCCCCCTAACACAGCTGCTTTCCACCCTGTCCGACCCATCCTCCCCATCATCGCCTCGATCGCAAACCCCCCTGGCCTCCCTCTCAACCAGTGACGTCATACTGCGACGTCGTTGATGACGTCATTGTTGTACCGCAGTTCCGTTCATCGATCGACGTCCTCCCCTCGTTCTCGTTCAGGGGCGGAAAACCGGGTGCCCCGATTGCCACCTTCGCCCGCTGTTTTCCAACCGTTTGAAACAGGTCTCTAGGTGTTCTCGATATCCCGTAATCCGACGAAGATTTCATCGCTCTTTCCAACGATTGCAACGATCCTCTGGTCCAGCTTTATTTCGAGGCGTAAGCGCGTATAAGGGATTCGATTCGAAAATAGAATTCGCTTCGAGCCGCGAAATTCGGAAGGAAGGAACTCGTCGTTTTCGCGACGGATGGAACGGTTAACGACAGTTTACTTGGTTCGAGACGAGGAATTCGTTCCGAGTTGACGCGGGGAGACGCAGGGACCGTTTTCAGATCGTTCGATAAAACCCGTTTAAAGATCAGTGGCTCGTTACAACGTTGCCTCCACCGTTGTCCTTGACTTCTTCCGCGGAATGCACGCACGGCTCGCTCTCCACTTCTCTCGTGATTATACATATTCGATGCTCGATATCCCTCACGTGCTTGGATAAAGTTCGAAAGACGATTATTCATGCGTCACCGTTTGTTAGTGAGTTAATGAGTTAAGTTTCGAGGCATTGGTGACGCAATTGGCTCCCTGGACGTGGGGGACTATAAATCAGCGGCGGGAGACAGAGCAGAATAGCGTAAGAATTTATTAGCGGTATCGACAGCGGATAATCGACAACGTTTCATATAACTGTCCAAAGCATTCCCCGGCGAGGTCACGGCAAGAGGACGACAGCTTTCTTGCATAAAAATTAAATGACAAGTCGTCTATGCACGGTGGAAAGTGGATGGATTAACTTATCGCTTCTTATGGATTAATAAAAAGTTGAAGATTTAAAAATATGTTTAAATCGAAAAGAGAAGAAAAAAATTATCCCGATATAATACCCGGCAAATGCAAGCGGATCGCTTTCGTCGACCGAGGAAATTGATAAAAAATAATAAATATCGTCACCGTCCTCGAGGAGAATATTCTCGCAATGGTCGGACCAAGTGTGCGTTTCATTCACTACTGAAACCTCGTCAAACTTTGCTTCTAAAATATATCCGTCTCCGGTTCGCCCACGGAAAATATTCGATTTGCACGTTCGTTAAGCCGAACAGATTACTGCGTTGAATCAATACAAGACCGCCTCGTCAGTGGCACCAACTAGCTAACACGCGTCCCGATAGTTCGATTTTCTGATCCGTTCGAAAAAGATTGAGATTAAAGATCTTTTCTTTCTTTTTCTTTTTTTTTTTTTTTTTTTCAACTTTACGAACGACCCCCGCTGCAACGATACAAATTTTAACACACACGTCGATGAAACACGTGGCAACCCAACGTTTCGACCGAGAATAGCGCTCCTCTATCCTCTTTTCTCCTTGGCAACTTTTACATTTCTATTTGATGACATCATACAGAAACTTCGAGGCAGATAAAAGTGCCGTTATATTTACGAGAAAGTGAAGGAAGAAATGGCATCGATGATCAAACGAATTTTTTCTTTTTCACCGGCAAATTAATCGCCCCCCTTCTTCGCCACTTGATCATTCTTCCCTCCCAATTAACGAAGCTTTTGCACGCCCACTCAATACTCCCAAACACGCTTAATCCTACATATTTCCAAATTTACCATTCGCCCTAGAATTTAATTCTAAAACAAGCTTAATACTAAACTAACACTCGAGCAACATCCTCGAAATACCACACGAGTGGACTAAATCCCTCGAATCAACGCGATTATTCCCTCCTCCACCCTTCCGCCCAACGACTCGACAAAACTCCCTATCAAAGGAATCGAGCAAAGTTTTTTTCTTTTTTTTTTTTTTCCTCTCCGGTCATTCACCAAAGATTGGCATCGTCGTACCGCGATATTTACGTTACGAAGCGAGGATACAAAAAGCTCGCGTCAAAGCACGCTCGCGATGCGTCGTCACGGCTCTCCGTTTTGGCACGGAGGAGAGCCGCAACCGTTCGCCTCCACCCCGTCCCTCGCCGTTTCTCCGCGGGACAACGACGTCACGCGGAACCGAAGCTGTTCGAGAGACGCGCTCTAATCCCCGGCGCGTTCGCGCGCATTAAATTTAGCCACGCCGCTAAACTATTACGCGAGCAAACAGCCACCATCACACATGACCGGGCCCTCTCCTTCCCTCCCGCTTTTCGCCGCTTTTCCCGGAAACGATTGCGCGACGACGCGCGACCGTGACACCTCCGCAAAAATTACCTACACCACGTGACGCGCCAATTTCAAGGTCGCGGGCTCGAATACGCGCGCGTATCACGTGTATGGTCAGTGATCCCTCGAGTTCCAAGGAATTTCGGGAAACACGAGAATATTCGAGGGATATTCCTCATTCCTCGTTCGATGGAACCGCGGAGAAGCGTAAGAGTAACGAGATAGACCCTCGATCGAGATACGCGAATTCGTGTATAAATGTCTCGTTATTTAAGGTATCCGTTTATCGGACGATGACTCGAAGAATGTCTCATTCATATCACGTTACGTATTATCGATGATCATGTTCGAAGGTGCAACGATATCTTGGCGATGATCGCGCGTCGTTGAACGCGCGTGGGGAAGAGACCGTTTCTCGGGATCGATCGGAGCGAGAAAGAAAAGAAAAGGATAACGAAACAACGGAGAAACGGAATCGATTGAAAATTACCTCATTTCCAAGAAAGAGAACATCGGTTGTGACGACGAGGACGAAGTGACGAGGATAGGATCGACGCGAGGCTGGTTCCGTGATGCACGAGTAGTAGAAGGAACGAGGTTCATTCGGCGAAGGCGCACAGCCACGGTTCGAAACTTTCGTAAACACTCGAGAACTTGGTGGAGAGTCGGGGCGAGTTTTGCCGCTCACCGCGTCATCGTTGGCAGGCTAGGATCGAGAGTTCTGTGACGACGGATCTCGCGACGGATCCGAGTCGCGTGGTCGTGGCGTTCGTCGTGAAGTCGTGACGCTGAAAACTCGGGCGAATCTCGTGACCGGAGGCGAAAACGCGGCAACGCGTAATATCGACGGCACCACCGACGGTCGCCAACGACGACGACGACAACGTCGAAGGTGGTGGCGAAGACGGCGACGAGGACGGCAATGCATAACGCCCGAAATAGAGTCGTCCTTGGCGGTACGTGTGACGTCGTAATGCTGGTCGGTCGGTCGGTCGATGACGGACGGGGGCGGCGTGGTGACGTCAGAGTTGGAATAGCGGAGCGAGGGGAGGGAAAGAGAGAGAGAGAGAGAGAGAGAGAGAGCAGCGGCAGCGTCGCGACGCCACGGAGTTTGCGCGGCAACAAGGAGTCGTGCGTCAAGTTTGAATGAAACTAGCTGGCCACCGCGAGGGAATACTCGCGCACCTCTCTCTATCCGCGTCGTTATGTATCTCTTTCACGGGAGGGAACGAGTGCCACTGTTCTCTGATCGATTAAAAAGACACTCGTCTATGCAAATCTCTGAGGAGGACCGATTGCGTCCGCGTGACGTAATTGATCTAAACTCGGTATATAGGTGGGATTCTCGCGTTTTACGTGGATGTAGAAACGTAGCGCGCGGTCAACGCACACACTGACGCGTGTTCTTTACCGGGAAACGCGCGAGATCGGTGGGAATGGGTATTATTGCGAATCGCGTAACGCGCTTTTCTATCCTCGTCGGGAACGAGGAAACGATCGAAGGAGGATAGATCAATCAAGATTTACGCGAGATTTTAATCGTCGTAGAATGACGAAGGTGGAATAATAAATTCGGAGCAAAGCTAAAAC
>NW_006263358.1:913099-919273 GCF_000469605.1 Apis dorsata | reverse complement strand
CGAGCGAGGAGAGAAATTATAGGCTGGCGTTCGAAACGGCGTCAAAACTCGCGCGGAATACGTTTCCGCGCGGTGAAATCTATTTCAGGTGAAACAAGGCCGCGCGTCAGCCGATCGCGTTACACATTTTTACTCGGTTCGCCCGAATTACCATAAACTTGTCGGGCATGCGGCCGACAGCAGCAGCCTCGTCAAACCGACCGACTCGTTGCGTACGTCGCATACGACTCCTCGATTACCCGTTTCTTCCTTTCTTTTCATTTTCTCCGCCAAGCCTGTCAACCTCCGAGCCTCTTTCTTTTTTTTTTTTTTTCTTTTTGTGCCCCTGTTTAGGACTTCGAAGCGACGCCCCGATCTCTATCGATCCGTCGTTGATCAACCGTGCTAAAACACGACGAATCGAGTCCTCCCGATATTTATAGCGCCCACTGTCCGACTACTGACCCTTTCACTGTTGGCACGCGGGTTCATACGCGTCAACGTCACTTATCGATTCTGAGACTTATCGTTACGCACAGTCACACAATCCCATTACTCGGCCCGGCCCGAGTAATCTCTCTCTTTCTCCCGGAGAGAAAGAACACGTTTTGCATCGGCTCGGGATCGAGCTCCACTGGCCCCCAAGTAGAACGCGAGGAGAAACGCAAATGCAAAGTAGATATAACGCACGCGTGTCGATAGATATTTTCTGCGGATCGTTCGATTTTATACGCTTGATTCCCCCTCTCCTCGAGTTTTCCGTCTCGCGTTTCCATCCATCGTATGCTCGTGATGAGCGTATAATTGGACGTTACGCAACGTTAAATTACCACGAGCTGCTCGATCAACGTTTATCGACTTCGGTATCGGTTTCGATTAATTATAATTATCACCGTACAGCTTCTTCCCCTTTCTTCCCCAATGAAAACCAGCGTTCCTTGCACGCTCGATGAAAGTTTTCGCGGCGAGGAGTCGCGCCGAGTCAGGAACCGTTACATAATTGAACAGGCGGCGTAACATTTATGCAATATGAATCGTCGCCTCCGTCCACCAGCCCAGCGCCTTTTCAACCCTCGCTCCTTCGCTGCCCCCTGAACCAAGCTAAGCTCGCTTCCCGATCGCGTGTCTCGCCCCGGAAACAACAGCCTATTCCCCGCCCACGCGTAACCGCAGTCTCATGAAAAACGCAAACCCGCAATCGTGAGCCTCGTTTCAATCTCGGCCAACCTGTCGTCGCGATTCCTCCTCGCGATTCCACGCGTGCGTCTCGCCATTCCCTCCCTTCCCCCCTTATTTTCTTTTCGCGAGACCTGAAATCGTACGCTCGTTAAGAGAAAACTCGTGAAGAGAAAGGCGAGAAGAAGAAGAAGAAGAAGAAGAAGAAGAAAAGAAAGAAAAAAAGAAAACAGCGAGGTGTTCTGAATGAAACGAACGTGAACGTGTCCTCGTGTAAATCCGTCCATGTTTGTAGTTCACGCGTTGTACGATCGTCGTGCAACGCCGCGCACATTTTAAACGACAGGATGATTCACGATTTCGAAGATGGTGTTGAAAACGCGTGTAGCCTTAAAATTTACATTGGCGGAGACGCGGAGAGGTCGTGTTAGACGTGTTGCGCGGCGGTGAATCGTCCGTTCTCCGTTCATCGTTCCAACACGGGGAAAACGTGAAAAGTGTAACGGCACGTGACGCACGGAGTCCTCGTCGTCTCTTTGGTCGCCTTTGTGTCCCGGCCAAGCAGCCGCGGATCGCCTGCCTCGCACGTATATTTAGTTTGCCCAGTAAAACAATGCAATTGGCCTCTAGGAAGCGCTGTCCGTTCCACGGGCACTCGCCGTCAAAATACTATCCAATTTTACGATTCTACGAACAATCTCGATTATTTTCACTTCGTCATTTAACCATTTTGACGATCGACTCGAATCGTTAAGCTTCACTTTCCGTATACTCGCCCCTGTCGTTAAATCGGACACGCGGATTATTCTACGTAGATCGTAGGTCAGAATGTAAGAATTCTATCGAGTTTCCGAGAAATCCACGCACGATACCAAGATATTTTCGTTAATCCACGTTTTCGAATTCGAACGTATACGTACGTGCATTTTCAATGGGCTTTAATGGGATGGTATTACCGTCGTATTAAATCGTCGAATATTATTCCTTCGATCGAAAAGTTGCATCGATATGATAATTATTCGTAATAAAATAAATTGCGTATACGCTTTTACAGGTTTTTGTAATCGAGCGAAGATTTCATCGTCGATTATATATAGGATGGGATATCGTGGAAAGACTGACACGCGTTCGCCGAGCGCGTTTAAAAAGAATTAAGTAGTTACGGACGTGCCAGCTCAGACGGCCGACGATGCACGTCTCGCTAATGTCTGAGTCTGATTGCGGCTAACTACTTGTGCCGTGAAACGGCGACCATCGCGTTATTCCGAAGGTCTATTAACGTAATACATTCTCGTGCCACGTGTCACCGGCTATCCGTAAACCAATCATTTTCCACGGACAAAGTATTCTCGAGATGGGTATTCTCTTTGTGTCTTGTGAGAAAGAGAAAGAGAAAGAGAAAGAGAGAGAGAGAGAGAGAGAAGGCGGAACAAGAAGGATTCGTCACTTCGATCGATTAGATCTCGATGCGTTTTACTTTTAGTCGAACTTTTACTCCCCTCGATTTACAGCCACCTTCATTTTCTTTTTTTCTTTTTTTTTTTTTTTTTCTTTCCATCCGCCCCCGCGAACCTTGCATATACATCGCAATTACATGCCCACGTATAACGGTCAGGCTGACAATCGATCGTCCATCGATATCTCAACGGCGGAGTTCGAAGTCGGTGCCGCGGCACAGGAGAGCAGCATTTAACGCGCGGAAGTCATAAGCGTTGATTTACCATTGTCACGGTCGTTACTCTCGGCGAACCTGACAATCGGTTTTCGCAATTCGACTGCGCAGCCACCGGGCACAACTCGGCACAATGCAACCGAACCAGCGACCGCACCTGCACTCGCGTTCTACGCGCCGGTTATATTTGTTCGTTCGCGTACTCTCTTCTTTCCTGCGCGGACAGGTCTCGTGCGGGCCAAGTATGTACGCGGAAAAGAAACGCCTGCCTTGCACTCGGCCGACTGCCAGACTATATTTACCTTAACGTGCTGATTACACCTGTAAAGTGTCCCATCGAACGCACAAACCTCGCTCCTCGATCGAGCGTCGTGTCCGTACTCGAAATTTCAAAAATCTCCTCGTTGGATCCAAATATTATTGAGGATGCACGGCAAAAAAAAAAAAAAAGAAAAAGAAAAAGAAAAAAAGAAAAAAAAACGACGATGATGGTGGTGATTCTTTTCGAAATGGAAACCGATGGAAACGATGTACAAAAGTATATATATATATATGTATATATAAAGTGAATGAAAGTTGTTGAAACTTTTTCTTCTTAGAAAAGAATCGATCTGAAGTGATTTCGTTGAAGGAAAGTTAACGACCAATAGGCGCGCTGTAACCTCTAGATCCTTTTCGCAGCTCGAATCGATTGGCTGAGAAGAAACGGTTAGAGGGGGTAATTCGTCCCTTCGCTCTATCGTTCGCACCTCATCTCCGTTTCGCTTTCGTTCCTTCGTCTTTAATGCCATCCCCATTAACCTTTTTCGTTTTCCGAATAGCAGCAGTATAGATATACACATGCGCGAATTCGTTGCACGTACGCCATTGTATTTAGATCTCCGATCGATTCATCGATCAGGTTTAAAGGTCTAAAGGTCTAAAGGTCGAATCTATCCTTCCCCCGATGGAAAGAACGAAAAATCGAATCGAAAAGACGAGTTCGATCGAATCGAGAAAACGCAAAAACAAAGCAACGCGAACGTCGATTGCTTCGTGAAAATAAAACGGAACACGTCGATCCATCTCCTCGATCGATAATCATTGTCAATCATCCAACCGTCACCACCACCATCACCACCACCACCACCTTTTAACCACAACCTGCCAGCCATCAGCGAGCATTGTACAATTTTTTTTTTTTTACACAATGGTTAAACTATAAACAGGACTGTCTCAAGGTCTTTGTTTCACGTTTTTCCCTCCTCTTTTTTTTTTTTTTTTTTTTTTTTACTAGATGACTTACACTTGTTCCAGTGATCGTGGCGTTGCGCCGCGTGATGCTCGAAGTTGCGATGATGGTCATGATTGTTGTTGGTGTCCGCCGCAATGGTGACCGGGTGGTACGGTGTAGTGGGTAGATGGATCGTCGTCGATCGATCTCGTTGATCGTGATCGCGATCGTGATTTTGATCGACGACCAGATGCCTGCCGGTGGTAGCACGCTGGTGAGTGGTCGCAGCACCAACTGCGGCTGCTTCCGTGGCTGTATCCTCCACGGTACGCATCGCACGTACGATCAGCAGCACTATGGCGCCTCGTTTTTACCCGTTTCATTCACCAAATCCAGTCGGATACACCGGGGATCCCGTCCCTCGATCTTGTGTCCCTCTCCCTCTTCTTTTCTTTCTCCCTTTTCAAACGTTCCCGCCGCGCGGACGACGATCGATCATCTCGACGACCGCAATCATCCTATCGCGAACGATCTCTCGCACTTTTCTTTATTTTCTTTTTTTTTTTTTTACTTCTCTTTGCCTCCTCCTTCCTTCCTTCCTTCCTTCCTTTTTTTCTTCCTTCCTCGTCACTTCGGATCCTCTCGTTTCTGTATACACGGCTTGCGCAAGCGCGCACGTACACGATCGGAACGTGGTTGAACGTGGAAAAGCGAGTTGGAAAAGTTACACGTGGTTTCGACGCGACAACAGCTGATCCCGCGCCTCCTCGAAAATACTCGGGCGGGGATCGAGCGCGGAGAATCGAGCAGATGATGATCCCGATGATATCACATCGATGACGATGGATGATCGAAGCGTGTTATTCTTATTCCATTGGGCGCGATAATCTCGTAAGAAAGATAGATTTCTTCTGAATGCTTACGATTTACGCCTCTCTCGACGATTTGGACGCAACAGTCGGAGCAACAGTCGTGAAGCAAAAGCGTACGCGAGAAGCGTGTGTAAAGTGAACGATGTATGTAAAACGATGATGAGCGACGGGGTATGAGAGTGAAAGGGGATAATTCACAGTCGATAATTCTCGTAAGCACGGCTCGTAAGCGCGGTGAATTTATCAGCCAACGTGGAATTCCTCGACTGTATCATTATCTGCGTGGATGAAAACGACAATCGACAGGACAAGAGAGAGAGAGAGAGAAAGAGAGAGAGAGAGAGCGAGAGAACAGGTACTACTGGTCTATAACGTGATCCGTGAATCGAAAGCCGCACACACATAACTCACCCACAACACAATGAAAACAAGTGGATGACACACGTGCATCACCGACCTGTCTGCGTTGTCGTAGGGCTAGACGAATCCTTCCGGAATACGTCTTCGGAGGTCAGCACTCCACCGAGGAGCTCGAACACTTCTCGCATGCAGAATCCTGTTATATTTTTCCCGCGTTCCTTCCAAAATTTATCGCTCCTCCGTCCCAAACGGTGACATCGTTGTCACTGTCAACGTCGTGGTGTTCTTCGAAATTCTCGTAAAATTGTTCCAGTCGATCCTGTCGACGAATCCTTTCGGCATCGGCACGCCGTGCACTCTTCCTCAAAATAGATCTTCTTACTGGCGAAATCACGGATTCAACGGGTTGTTGCCGGAAAACGTATCGCCGAGTCCCGTAACACGCGGAACCACGCGTGTTCGAAACGCGCCAGTAATCTCCCTCTCTTTCGTTGGTCACGCGAAACTCAAACACAAACGTCCTTGGCTACACCACCTTTTCTTCCTTCCTTCCTTCCTTCCTTCCTTCCTTCCTTCCTTCCTTTCTTCCTTCCTTTCTTCTCAGGGTACGTAAACCCTGGTTTCCTCGCACTTGACACGCTCTGTCTCACGATTATCCACCGTTCCGTTTGCACACGAAAACTCGATGCACAATCCTTTTTCTCTTTCTTTTTTTTCTTTTTCTTTTTTTCTTTTTTTTTTTCTTAGACACGGATCGAAAGAAATAACACCGCGACGAGTGTTGTACCGGCGTTGATCGCGGTTAAGAACGAAAGAGAAAGGAAGTAGAACTGAGAGAAATAGCGAGGAGACAGAGATAAAGAGAGAGAGAAAGAAAGTGAAAAACAGCGCGGGCACGTTTT
>NW_006263358.1:910751-912735 GCF_000469605.1 Apis dorsata | reverse complement strand
AAGAAAACGATACGCTCTCGCACGGGTGGCCGGCCGCCGCGTAACTGAGTCTGGATCGCGCGCGTTCCTCCGCTATATTAAAACCGTAGCGTGTATAGCGACGGCGGCGGCGAACGGCGCTAACGATGACGTCACCTTTGGACGTCATAAACACACACACGACAGCAGCCGGCGGATCGATGGACCTGGCTCGAGTGAGCGTCCCTATTGGCCCACGCGGCTGATGATGCCGCTGTAATGACGTCAGCACACCACCTACCGATCACCATCTCCCTCCACCCGGATATCTAACCCCACGCAAGCCAACCCAATCTAACCCGACCCGATCCAACACACTGTTATATACCGGATCATCTTTTCTCTTCCTCTTTTCTTTTGCTCTCTCTCTTTCTCTCTCTCTCTTTCTCCCACTCTCTCGCTCTCGCTCGCTCTCTCTCTCTCCTTTTCTTTCTTTTTCATCCTTTCCTCGTCCTTTTCTCTTTCCTCCTCCGAAGGAAACACCTCGTTTCCGTTGCACCCTTCGCCCTCGATAGCTCGTTACGTTTCGACACCTTCTACTTCACAACCGTCGGGTTTATTTCCATCTTCCGTGGCCGTCTCTTTTCCGCGTTTGGCGCTCTCCTGGCCCGTTTCCGTTCATATGTCGAGTTCAGTTAGTGGTCGCGCGCGACGCGTGTCTTGGCACCGACGATCTCGTTTGAATTATCGATGAGACGCGGGTTAAAACGGACCTTGGATACTGACGGATGGAAATGGAACATTGGCAATGTCGTTTATTAACCCTCGAGAAATTATCGAAGCGATGCGAGCATACGTATAAATACACTCGTAGCGAAGAACGTCGATCGTTTAACATCTTTTACATTTAATCGTTTCGATTCGATGATTGTTCGTGTGTAATAAAAATTTGATATATTGGGTTCGAAAAAAAAAAAAAAAAAGAAACAAGAGGAGAGCTCTCGTTAAACTCGTGATGTAATCAGGATATCGAAGAATTTTTTCTCCGTTTAATGCTCGGTCGAGCGGCGCGTGCGTTACAAAATTTTATTCGCTTTTTACAGAATGAAGCAATTCTGCGTAAACAAGGAAATCGATACACGAGTTGCAGTTCGAGTTGCTCGTTTTGTATCAACGCGTTATACACGCGACATACATAGCGAACGATAATTTATACTTTATATAAACATAGTAGGATGGTGAACAAAATGCATAGCGTACTTCCACCACAGGTCGATTAAAAAAAACGAAGGAAGAGCTTATCCACAAAGATCGTTCCTCCCTATTTATCGTTCCGTCCAATTTCACCCTTTTGATCTTACTCGGTTAACCGGCAATCGAAAGTGTCGTCGTTAAAGCCTCGATCGATCTCCTCTCTCCTCCTTTATTCGTCGCGATTCACCGAGGATAAATACCGTTATAAATCACCGGGAGAGCGTAAAACGGCCTTTAATTAAGCCGATACGATTCGCAATTATTCACCACCGCCCGTCAATCCGACGCGGAGGTTTATCCGTCAATGGACCGGGTCACGAGATTGACGTGCAAAAGCGTGATCAAACGAAACGCGGGAATCCTCGACGAGTTCCTTCACGATCACGCGGCCGGAAATAATGCCAATTAATGCATCTGATGGAATTCTGGTGGCAAAACTACGTCACAATTCCTCCCTCCCCTCCGCGCATCCGCGTAGTGGATCGTAGTAGACGTAGGGGTGTCGGTGTGAAAACGACCTGGATCAGAGAAGAAGGAGAAGGAGGAGGAGGAGAAGGAGGAGGAAGAGGATAACCGAGGTAAGCGAAATACAGAAGGGGATGAGGAGGGAGGGATGGAAGGAAGAAAGACTACGATTCACCGCCTCGTTCGTCGAGGGATGCCCGCTCTCGTTTCCACTCTCTTCAACTACCGAGACTCCACCACCACCTCTGCAACCTTCATTCATGCATCACTCGAGCTACCCCCCGCAGCTCCCTCCAGTCCTCTGCCG
>NW_006263358.1:905229-910335 GCF_000469605.1 Apis dorsata | reverse complement strand
CTCTCTACCCCCAACCGCGGTGACTGGTGCACGCGTGGCAGAGCGGAGGCGTAAGCACGAGCCGACGTCGCCCCAGTTAATCACCCGTAAGACGAGCTCACTTCGACACGTGACGAAACACCCGGTATCGTGTCGGCCACCTGTGAAACGAGCACTGATCTGGAAGAGGGCGCGAGAGAAGGATAAGGTCGTTCGATCGGTTCGCCGGACGGGGGACCCTTTGGCGAGAATTCAGCCGCGACGAGAGCCGACCACGACGACGATCCTCTTCGACCGAGCTGACCGAGTAAATTCAAGGAATTTCAGCGTGGAGTTGTCGCTTCACGGAGAATATTCACGCTCTCTTTGGGAGGTTGCGTTTAATTAATAAGCGGATAAAACGGCCAAAGATGGATATTATAATCGATCGATTAATATAAGCGGCCGGGTCATGCAAGGTTAAGCACGATTAACGTCCTCGAAACGAAATCTTATCGTCATCGTTTCTTAAAAAGATTCTACGGCTGTTACCTCGATGAAACGAGTTAATCCCTCGTCATCGAGATCAATCGAACGATAAACGCACGTTTATGTTCGCGCTATTTATACGGCATAGTTGGAAGATGAAGACGTCCGTTCGAGAGCTTAAAGCTTCTTCCACTCGTCACTCGTAAATCGAGCACTGATCTAGGATAGTCCGGGGGAAGGTAAGGTCGTTCGATCGATCCGCAAACCGGAATCTTCCGGTGAGACGTCTCGGCCGAAGGCCGGCGTGACTATCAAGACGAGTTGGTCGCACGAGACAGTATGTTGAACGTTGTGACAAGTTTAGCTTTGCATTAAAAATGAAAGAGAAAAGATACAAGGAGATATAAAAAAAAGTTGTTTGCCTCGGCACGCTCCAGTGGCACAGTGTCGAATTGGGTGATAGATTCAAAATTGTTGAATCTTCAAGGAAATCGGAATGGAACTGCTTCTTGTTCGATTCGACTCATAAATATTTATCGTGCTGGCCACTTTTGATCGTCTGATCGTTCTCTGATCCTCTGATTCCTTTCCTAGATTTTAGACGAAACGTACGGAAAAACCTATCCGTTCGATTATTTAAATCTAACGTTATATTTTCTTTCTTAATTAAACAGAAATACGATTTCTTCTGCCGACAGCTTGTTTTCACGATCACTCGGTCAACTCAAATTATTTACTCATTTTCTTTAATTAGCTCGCCACCGCTTTGTGCCGCCTGCTGAAGATTATTGTACCGTATAACGTTGCTTGGGAGCAGTACGGCGCATAATTTTTTATTAGGTTGTGGGATGACCTTTCTCCCGTATAATGCGCTGTCAGTGGAAAAGCACCGTGGATGCCAGTGAACCTCTCTCTCGTCCCGTCCCTCCCTTATATCGCTTTTCACTCTCAATGTAGACTTCCCGTTACGATGCGGTCTAAGCTCATCGCAGATCGATTAAAAATTTCTTCCCCTGATTCGAATGGCGGTCAGGTTGCATAAAACCTCATGTTATAGACCTTTATTATTCGTTCAACAATTCGAAACGATGCACGATTCCTCGATACGATGTATAAACGAGAACGAGACGATCTCGACGATGAACGAGTAGGATAGAACGAGTAGACTCCTTTTTTTTTTCTTTCTTTCTTTTTTTTTTCTTTTTTAGAAAGTCGTCTATGGTAAACCTCTTCCGATTTTGCTCGAAAAATCAGAAGAAACACGCGCATATCCATACAAATGTTCCGGGATCGGATAATTTGCCTCGAGACGATCGTTTATCACCCCCCTCGTCGAATCAAGGAACGGACGAGATGGTGATTTTAAATTTAATACGTTAGACATTGATTTAATGACGATGCTATTCTATAATTGCATCGCATTACGCATGAATTAAGACGCTCGATGTTACGTATTAACCCTTGACTCGGTGGGGTGAAACGGTTATGGTTACGTAACCGGTAGAGGCGGTTTGACCTCAATTAACAAAGTAGATGGAATATATCTTTGCGGGGACACTATCTCGCCTAGGATGTTTCGTATCAAGACGTATAAATCCTCCGGTAATATCAATATTTTATTCCTCTACATTCCCCGCGAATCACGATATAGATCCCTCTATAGAACGTACCCCTGAACTTTTCTGCACTTCACCCGGCAACGAACCAAAGATAAATTGCGCCGAGCTCTAGGAAGACACCTATTACAATCAATCATGCACGTTCTGCAAGAACAACGTGACTCACTTTAACCTGCCGGATTACCAGGTGAGAGATAAATTTCGCCATTAACGCCTCCTCTGTCAACATTTCTGGGGATCGTGCAAGGAACGTGCAAGGAGGTGAACCGGTGCGTTTTTAAGCCCGAATTCGAGAGCGCTCGTTTCGCTCGTTTCGATCCATCGCGGGAATAAAGGATGCGAGCGGGTCGCAGAGGCGTGGAAAAAGGAGAAAAAGAAGAGAGAGAGAGAGAGAGAGGAGAAGGAGGAACCGGTTGTCGTTATGGGTTCTCCCGTAGTCAGGAAGACCCTGGGCGAGGGTGAGAGGTTTACATGCTGTATTACGTAACACCGGCCGCGTGTAACGTCGGGTTACAAGACGAAAGTCGAGTGTCGCGCTGTGATATTCGTGCAACGAGAGTTCACGCACGTTTATAACACTATTTATAGAATACGAACGTTCACCTTTTATGTTCACCAAACACCGACGAAGAAGGAAGATCGAGCGGGATGAAAAACGATCGTACTTTCGTTTCGTTTCTAAGGGACATTTTTCAACGCCACGATGCACAGCAGCGATATAATTATTATTTATGCGATGTGTCTGATCAACGAGTGTGCGGGTACGAAATCGTTTCTCGAACCGAGGGGAAATACGAATAGTCGAATAAATTGTGTCGCGATACCGTGTGTTTCTGTTTACTTTTCTATCGCGTCCATCGAGGACAATTACGTAATAGTATGATTTTCCCCTAGAGGGGATAGTAAAAAAATGCAAGAAATGAGGGGATAGAAATCTCTAGCTTTCGTGTAACAAACGATCTTTACGATTATCTTGCGAAGAATCGTGGATACGATTGGATTAAAGCGTGTGCATATTCATATCGCTATAGATTCCTCCGTCTGATTACGTTAATAGTAACATGTAAATCCAACGCGTGTAAATATAATTACATCCCCTCTTTGCGTAACTTATCACCGTTTAGAATGCTAATATTTTGTTTACGATTGCGGTAACACGCCGGTATATCGTACCACTGTAACGCTAATTACAGAGCTCTTTTAATCGCATACTCGATGAATCTTCGAACGAACGCCGCGCCGGCTGTTTCTATGGTGAAACGTCGACTCGTTTCCTCGCCGCTCACGAGCTTAAACACAGAGCCCGTACACCGCGATCCAATCGACACGTGACCATTTTTAAGTTCGATAGTCGGTAGTCGGCGATACACGCGTCCGTTAACCACGGGACACACAACTCGTTCTCCTTGTAATTTTTCCACGCGCGACCCTCCTCGCGCCATAAATCGACGGCTAATTCTATCTTTCTTTGCCCATGAATGAAAATGCTAATAAAGCAACCAGCGTCGACCCAGCCGATCGGTGGTCAATAATGGTAGAACGGTGCACGCCGCACACTTTCATTTTCACCGCAACACCGATACTTCCCCGCGCCAGCGTCGTTTCCCAGCCCTTACACGACACACATCGCGTGGGCGTCGAGTCTTTAACGGAACCGCACGTGGAACATTGTATAACGCATACGCAACGAGCGCGCGGTGCCGAGCTGTCAAGGAAACGCGAGAAATGGAAACAGGAGCTAAACCAGTCGAATCGATTCGTGTTATGCGCATACATGTATTTTCATACGGTCGGAAAACGCTGAATTGCAACTGCGATTCCCAGTTGTGTATTCCCCTCTTGGCGTTGCGAGCAACCGATTCTGAGGTTCCGTCTAATTTTATATCAAAGGCTGATGTAAAAGTAGGATTATCGAACGTTATCCGCTATTAGGACGCGTTGATTCACTTTGATTGCTTCATTCATACCAACAATTTTTCAATTAATTTACACGTCATTCTTTGCGCTTATCTCTATACTCTGTTTAATCTTATCGATTCGCGTACGTACTTACGCATACTTGTACACGTAACACTTTCCCTTATGATTTTCAATTTCGTACGACGATCGAATATCAAACTTATCGTGTAACGTATGAAATCCATGAAATCGTTAACAGATGTTAACGTTAATTGAAAAAGGAATTTAAAATTTCACCAATAAAGATATTTCTTTTCGCTAAGCCCGAAATTCATGCATCTCCCCCCTTCCTCGTTTCACATTTATTATGATTTCTCTGCGCATCGCCTACGTAATTCATCGGACAGCGTGCTCGAAGAAAGTTGCACGCATCCACGGTAGACGATTCTTTTTCGTCCCCAAAGAGGCTCGTCGCTTCTCGCCTCCCTGGACCAGGACCCCGATCCTCTGCGATCGTTCCTCCTCTCTTGTCTACCTGTTCTCTTCCCTTCCTCTATGTCTCTTGCTCTTCCTGTCTATCCCTCTTCCTCTCTCGCCTGGCCTCTTCAGGTTTCTCTTCCTCTCTGTTTCCCCTCCTCTCTTTCTCTCTCTCTCTCTTTTTCTCCTCCTCCCACCCGATAGATCAGAGAACGATGGGCGATTAGCGCCGCGTGTGAAAGGGAAAGCGAGCGGCCGGCTTCACGGAGGAGGACGATCGACCCGGCACACGATTCGAAACGACTCTCTCCTCCGTACGTAATGTATTCGTCGTCTCTCCTGCGCCCACTCCTTTCTCACCTTCTCTCTTTCACCACGCGACCATCTGTCCGTGTCTCTCTTTCTTTTTTCCTATCAACACCCTCCTCCTCCTCCTTCCCCTCCATCTTTCTATCTTTTCTCTCTCTCTCTCTGTCTCTCGAACGTTGGAACGACTTTTTAGAGGATGATTTAATTGCCAAGTAACCGCGATGCCCCTTTCTTCTTTCTCTTCTTCTTCGTTTCGAAAAGTTTCCCCGATGTGGGTCACGAATTTATATTGGAGAAAGATGATCGATCGATGGTCTATTCTCTTCTCACGCGTTCAGGCTAAATAAAATTTGCA
>NW_006263358.1:901897-905102 GCF_000469605.1 Apis dorsata | reverse complement strand
ATTTTGGTATATATATATATATATATATATTTATACGTGTATAAAGCGTTCGAGAAATAATAGAACTTTGGGGGAAGGAGGAGGAGGAGGGGTAGTTTTAACGATTAATTCCTGTATTTGGGAAAAAAAATGGAAGAATTGCCGTTTAGAATCGCAAAAAACAATGCAAATCGAAAACAAACGGGTCGTGAAGCGTATTCGAATCGAGGCAAATTTCTTGTACGAATTTTCAATTCGTTTCGGTTCGACTATCTTTGCGCACCTTCCACGGTCCAAAAATTGGTAAATATTGAAATTTGTTGCGTCGTTCGAGACGATGTTTTCCTCTTTGGTATAACTTATCGAGGTATTTTCCTCCTCGAGGATTATTTTGAATACCATGGAGATTTCAGACGCGTAGAGAAGATGGTACTTTCTTGGCAAGAATTTGAAACGCGCTCAACATGTTCGAGAAGCGAGGGGATAGCTGTTATTAACATTGTTGCGGCACATTTCTACGTTTTATTATCGTCACTGATAATCAATTCGAAACCGCGAGCCCGCGCATAAAAGGACGCGAGTACACGCGCATGGAATCCTCTTCGTAGAAGCGAGAACCACGCGATCCCGAGTTTCGTGCGTACATCCACTGCTGCGTTTCCGCGTTGCTATGCTAATGAGAGAGCGTCGAAGACTAAGACCATCCTTGGACGAGGTTCGACCGAAAGTTACTACGATCTCGAATTCGAAACGAGAATCAAATATTTATATACATTGACACGGAACGAAATCGTGTCAAAATATTGATACTCGTAACACGATGTTTTTCTAATATCATATTGATCAGATTAAGCGAACATATGTAAATATATATATATATAGCGATTAAATTTGTCTAATTATTGAAACGATGTAAGAACAAATTTTAGATAGAATAATGTAGCTAGAAAAATATGCTAAATATTGTCCAAGTTAAGGAACTCTTTTCTTCCATTTCGTGGATACCTACGAATCTTTATATTCTTTACAACAATTCATTTTTATTCGATCAACCTTCAATCAATAATCATCGAGGCTTCTTTCGAATATTCCCAAAAAATACCTCCAAATCCAAACGCTTCTCAAATCCTCCCGATATCTAAAAACGTACCCGATATCTATTAGGCCCGGTGAAACCGAAAAGAGAAACCATCCTTGAAACGAATATCGCCTACGCCATCGTTCTCCAATCGTCGGACAAGACAAATATCCGATTGAAATCGCGACATCGATCGTTCATTACGGATACAAAACTGGCGGATACGTCAGTACAGGCATCGGCCGATCCGAGCTTTTAACCATAACGCATCCCGATTCACGGTCTCGAACGTGCTTCCTCGACATTCACGATCGGTTAACGTCCGACGTATCGACGATTTTCTATCCTAAGACAGTAGCTTCCCGGTTTGGCGGCACCGCGGTCACGATTATAACGCCATATAGAGAGAATCGACAGCGAGTCGTGGGGTCGCACGCGGGGTCGCCGATGGGTTGTACGCTTTCTGGCTTGGAACCTTGCTCGCCACCCTTTTCGATCCCATTGGAAGAAAGATGGAAAAGGTATATCGCCCTGTGGGAGAGTCGATCTCTCGAGAGCCGCAAGGAACAAACAACTCTCGTCTCGTCTCATTTCATTTCGTCTGTGATCCGCGCTATATAACTCGTTAACGAGTATCCTCGTTACCTTTTCCCGCGATTTCGCATCCATTGCCGTTGCATCTTCCGTTTCTCTTCGAACGTTCGCGAGTGGATACGTGTATACGTGGATCGCTTAGGCCGATGCGACGCGGTGAGGAGAGCAACGAAAAGGGGAGGGAAGGAGGGAGAGAAAGGAAGGAATCGTGATGGTGGAAGGGAGGAGGGGGGAGAAGGAAAGAGAAAGACCGCGGTTGGACAGGATGGTGGAGAACCGCGGGAAGGTCGTCCCCCTTCAGCCTTCGCCAAGACACACAGGTACTTTCTCCCATAGTTTTTCGGTGTCGTCTTTTGCATGCTTCCCTGCGCCGACCGGCTACAACACCTCTTCGACTTCTCCGCCGACTCGTCAGGAAGCTTTCTGCGCTTGTACCGGGATTGTTTATGCCTCGTTGGACAACGCGGCACGTCGCCAGGACGCGATACGATTCGAGACGACGATTCGTGCTCCGTGTTTAGGTGGGTCAATGGTCCGAGAGCTCCTGGAGAAACTACCGGTTGTTGGGAAAAATCCCGAGAGCTCGGGATGGGGAATTTATCGTTGCCTCGTGGATACCGTTATTACCGATCCGATTTCGCGAGGCTGGAAGTAGAATGAGGAAGGAAGCGACCGGTTGTCTCTCCATGTTGCGCTCCGTGCACTCTTCTCGGAGTACTGTTTCGAAACTGCAGCTTCTCTCCGAGCGAGAGAGAGCATCATCTTCCGGAGAAATGGATCGACGAAACTGGACGGAAATTCGCTTATTATTTTTACGAGACTCGAGAATTTTTATCACGCGAGAGAACAAAGATTCCTGTTCTGTCGACGATGAATTCATTTTTCAACTTTCAACTTGCGATTTATCGATGGAAAATCGATAGCTCGGGAATAATTTCGCTAGTTCAGGGAGAAATTTCTCGAGGCGAGAAATCTTAAATCATCCGATCCGAGGGAATCGTACGAGGTAAATCGTAGGAGGGGTTTCTAGAAGAAGGTCTGCGTGTAAGTTTTGACCAAACGAGCGATGGTTTTAAGTTTCCGTTACGCCACTGTGTAATTTCGCTGATTTACGATCCTCTCTCGAGACTATCGCCCCTGCGTTCGATCATCTGGCGGAGAGAACAAAAGGATCTGTGACCGGTCGCTTGCCCGAGGAAAACAGCAGAATTAAAGAGGTTGCGTGAAATCGCGGATATATAGGTTTGTCGTAGAAGAGGAGATGCGATGGCACGGAAAACGAAGAAAAGACTGAAAGATGAGATCTCGAGGATGCACGTAATACGGGTTTCATCGTGTTTGACGGATGACTAATGTTGAACTGCCGCTGCAAGCAACGCTCAACCGAGCGTACAATGTCGTTAACAACTCTGCTTGGCCTTGGTCAGGAATAGTTAACGGATTGAACATTTTTTTAGATTCCGTATCTGTTTCCTGCTATCCACATTGTGACTCCTGCGCACGTGGTTTGTCATTGTCTCTGAATGTTTATCTAGCTACCACTGCAAATCTATA
>NW_006263358.1:899129-901378 GCF_000469605.1 Apis dorsata | reverse complement strand
TATATATATATATATATATATATGACAAAATTCACTTGTTGCAAGTTCTCTCGGAGAATAATAATCTCGATAAATAATCTTTCTTTTCTCCCCCCTTTTTTTTCATTTATTCGTAAATTTTAATGGATATCCTTTCAATCCTTGTAAAAGGATATTGCTCCGCGATCTAATTTTCAATATTTTTTAGTACGCTTAAAGTTCAAATATTTGGTTCGTCTATTGGCTCGAAGCCGAGATCGGATTATCGATATTCTTCTTTCAAGCAAGTCCAACGAAGAATTAAATACCGCGATGCTTAAACAGTTACCATACGCAATGCTCGATTCGCGGTTGGATACCGGAGAGACCCTGTACGGAATACTCACGGAATTTCGCAATGATCGTGTCAACATTTATCGATTTAACGTATATAACAGCGTTTCAAATGTTCCACGTCGCAAATAGTTCAAAGTAAGTTCGTGCCGCGGTTTAGATTTACTTATGCACTTAAGTAATATTGCTCACTGCTCTTGCCAATTACTTACATTAAGTAATCGTAAGAGATTCTCCTCCTTGCGCGCCGACTTCTGATCTCCGCCGACGCGGAGACAAGCGGTAATTATGCATTTACGAGGACGCGCGTAGACTACAACTTTCGCCTCTCTAATTACGGCGGAAGATAATCTTTGCCCGGCTAGGATTTTAATGGGACGAGCAGGAAATTCGTAAGACGTTTCGATCCATCGATCGTTCGTCTTCTCGTGCATACGGCCGTGCAAACGTATCACTGTTGTTCACGCTGTTCGTAGATAGGCGGGCAAAAGACCGTGTCCTTCGCTCATGATCGGCAAATGGAATGGAAAAAAGGATCGATATACGGTGACTTTCGACATACGATCCGCACTATCTATCGATACGGTAGCGGCGAAAACTTGGTGGGCTTGCGATTGATAATCGATTTTATATTAATATCGTCCGAAGTGAAAAATGTGCGTTGAAATATGAACTGGACTGACAGTAATCGTGCTATCTAGCCACGTGATCTTGTATATCGAACTCGATGGAAAAAAGGGAGAAAAAGTATCGACATAACGTCGTCGCTCGTATCAAGAAAAATCACATTTCACCGTGGCTCCACTCCACGATAGGACATTCTCTTCGTAGCGTACGAGATGTAAGATAGAGTCGATAGCGGTCGCGACACAGCACTATATCACAATTTTAACGCTTTTCTATATCGACGAACAACTACGGACGGACGTAAAGTCCGTGTCTCTCGCACGGATCGCAAATCATATTTTCCCGATCGTTAAGCATGCCGTTAACGCGAGATTCTTTCTTTCCAATCGTCGTTTTACCACCCGTCCATCCACCGTTGAAATCATTGTCCTAAGTATCCTCTCCCTCTCATTTAGACCCAGAAGGCGCGCGTAAGTTTCTCCTACGCTTCTGAAACGCTCCCATCCACGATCGGTTCTCTCCTTTTCTCCGGAATTAGGTATCCTCGGCGAATGGTACACGACCTCGCTGTCCTGCGCGTATAGGTCGTTTCACCTGTCGCCTGAAAAGAAACGAAAGAGAGAGGACGATCGCTTCGGGCGACGAAGGAAAGGACGCGCAAACACTAAGATCGAGACCGAGATCGGGGATCCGTCTAGTCGAATATTCGAAAGAAGAAGGAGAAGAAGAAAAGAAGAGAAAGTTTACCACCTTTAAAAAAAAAGAAGAAGAAAAAGAAAAAAAGAGACGATCGAAAAGAGTTTTAGAGTTTTCCTCTAAAAACTCTATACGTTCCCATTAAAATGATCCAATTGAAAATGCATCGATAATTTTCTCATCGTAAAGTAAAGGAATTTTTGCTTTTAAAAGTTAAACACGGGCGCTGGTGCGCTTCGCGGCAAGTTCGGGCAAGCTGGGGTAAGACCTATTCACCGGTATTTCGATATCGTGTTCGCTGAGGCTGGTTGCGTGGGACTGGGTGGAAGATCGCGGTGATTAATGGCGATTAAACGGAGAAAGAGCGAGAGAGGCACGATATACGGCACGAGACCGAGCGTGTACAGAAGAAACGGGCTCTAGGAGCAACAACATCGAGCGTCGCACCCTTGCGTGGCCCGCGAAATCACTCTACGCGGTATGCGTATTGTATGGTAATACCGCCCGTGTACCTACTCCAATATTTATTCCCCGCAGTTATAACGCGCTTTTACTCGAACCGACGCCATCTATCTTATCCGGCGGCCGCCGTCTCTTCTCCTTGATCTATAGAT
>NW_006263358.1:879790-898771 GCF_000469605.1 Apis dorsata | reverse complement strand
ATATATATATATATATATATGTATATATTTTTAGGCTTATTAAGTTGCGGAACTGTCCGTCCGGAGATTAACGCGTGGGACGGAGCGGTCGTGATATACGGCTAAAACCCGCGGCTAAGGCTATCGAATTAAAATAAATTAGAATATTTTAAACGTTGGGAAAGACGAACCTGTTGTTGAGCATCGGCGTGTACATTGCATAATAGAGAAATACGTTCATTTCGTTGAAGGAACGTGCAATCTCGTCTCAAGTACGCGTTAAACCGTAAAGAGAGAAAACACGTTAGAAGTTTATTAACTTTTCCGATGGCTGGTGCGTTCCTAAGAGGCTCTCGCAACGTCTCTCGGAGGCGAAAGGACGCGTTATCATCCATACAAGGTATTCAACACGCGTACGAGGGTGCATCCACGGGTGAACCATATAACCACGATACGTCATTTGTATCAATACGTACGCAACTCGATAGAGGAATCATGCGTCCATTTAACGTGGGGTCACCGCGTATCCCATCTTTTCTCCACGCGAACGCGAACGGACGATTTTCCGAAACGGCGAGGGAGGGGCAAAGAGGAACCCGTTAACCTCGGCGAGAAACGATTACGAGAAACAGGTGAACGAATCGTTATGGATAAAAACGATCCGGACTGTAACGATGCGTAAATATGTCGAATATCCTCCTAGAGGCGAGGAGGATAATGAAACCGAGTTCGTGTTCGATGACCCAATCGCGCATCTGTCCGCGAGGCTAGATCCTGTTTGGCCCGTTCTTTTACAGGAACGAACGAATCGACGACTGCATCTCGATCGCAGGTGTAACAGAGACAGAGAGGCACGGAGAGACGGAGGTGAAAAAAAATAGCAGAGACAGAGGGAACGGAGAGAAGCGGAGACGGAGCGAGACGGAGGAGTGAAAAGACAACGAGAGATCGGCGAGGAGAGGAGAGTAGTAAGAGCCGAGAGGCGAGAGGCGAGAGGATGGAGGACAGGAGGTGAAGGGCCAGGAGGGGAGTGGGTGAGCCGACCTCTGACCCGATGAGGGGCGACGGGGACCTTGCGGCAACCGTGCCGTGCCGGCATAGCTGAGGCATAGCTCGGGCATAGGCATAGACATAGGCTTAGCGCGGCATAAACTAGCGTGCTCGCTGCGACTCGCCCGCCTTTCACTTCGAAGACGAAGGCGAACGTATATAGACAGGACCCGCCGTGGGGAGTGCCTCGTGCTATTATCATATTATAGCCAATTCACCGATGCCGTGCGGCGGCGGCGGCGGCGACGACGACGACGACGACGACAACGACGCCGGCGTCGTTGTCAATCCTGACCAAAGCTCAAAATCGCGCCCAAACTCCTCTCGGCCGGCTGTTGATCACGCGATCAATTATGTAAACAGCCAACCGAGAGTTAAAGACCCGAGGGAGATTAAAAAGAGCATCGATTGCCACATAAAGAAACCGATGGATAAATTCTTGGAAAAAAGATATACACGTCGTGGGAAATGAACGCTCGATTTGAAATTTTCCACGGAGGCGAATAATAATAAACGGGGCGAAGAAAAGAAGAAGAAGAAGAAGAAGGGAACAGCCGAATGACTTTCGTCGGAGAGTAGGGAAGATCGACACGCTTCAACCGGTCGATTATGCGCGCTAATCGCGACGTTACTCGCGCGAGGGCTCGGCGATAGTGCGATACGGAGGTCGCACCGGTGCAGCGCGCGCGTTCGACCCCGGTACTTACCGGTACTACTCATGACGAGGACACGAACGGCCGCGCGATGATAGTACAGAGAGTACCGCACGGTGTCGAACGGCTGAGCCGATCAGCCGTGGCTCCCAGGACCAGAAGGGGATAGAGATCGTGGAAAGGAAAGAGAGAGGCGAGGACAGAGAGTACCGGTGAGAGTGCACGGCCGTAACGTACGGTACGATACGGTCGTGCCGGCATGCCCGTAGGTCGACCCGCAACGCGACGTGTAATTATCATCTCCCAAGGGCCTATCCCACGCTATCCAACTTAAGTGGGACACAAACGATTGCTGCGTGAACGATTAGAGAGAGGGATATCGGGGGTAAAAGGGGCGTAGAATTAGCCTCTAATAAGGGAAAATTTTACGTACGATTGGAAGAAAAGAGAATCAAACGTCCCGCAAGGGGATAAGGTAAAGAAGAAAAAGAAGAAGGAAAAGAAGAAGGAGAGAGAAAATTGGTATTTTTAAGTTAATTTCAGTGCAACGTTAAAAATTAATTTGTTCTGGGATAGGAAAGGATTATGAGAGTTCGTGAGATGGAGAGAAATAATTTTATCTAGATTAAGAAGAATTCGCTGCTTTCGCGACTTAACGACGTCCTTGGTTTCAGCCGCGCGATGCCCATCCCGTTAAAAGCTTAATTAACCGATTAGATTCCAGATAAACGCCAAGTCAAACCGCGGAGCTCGGTCACGATGCGAATCCGCGATTTCAGACGCGATGCACGAGAACACCCGGAAACACCGGTTCAAACGAGGACGGTGGAAAAAAAGAATCGAATTTAGCGACCAACTATCCAGCTTAAGGCTGCTCGATATTTCAGGCACGATTAATTACATTATTATAATATAAGACATGTTATCATCATTGGCCAATAACTGCCTCAGAGGTTATGTCATAGTTTTAAATCGTGCCTGGTTAATACCTGCACCATACCGGCACCACATCTGGATTCGAGTTATTTTCTGCTTTCGATAATAACCGATACGCCAAGACTCGATTGCAAAACCGCAATGTAACCCACGTTGCGTTGCCTAAAAACTTTAGTTGGAATATCTATCCGTGATGCAACAGCAACGCTACGTGCCTATTTATTTTCTTCGGTGAAAAGTAACACGCGAGCGAAACCGAACAATAAGATCGTTTAAAGAATCGAGCGCAACAACGGAGGGCGGATCGAAGCACCGGCGAACAATGTGTTAGCATTCACCATTTAACGGTTCTCAGAATAGCGTCATCGATGGGAGTTTCCAAGTCTCTCAAACCCTTTAAATTTACGTAAGTGTACCGATGATAGGCGTATCCGTGGTCAGCCGTGAAATCGATCGTGGATGATCGGTGGAAAAGAAAGAAACCTCAACACGGTACACCTACACACGTGACACGGTAATGACACTGAACGTCGTACAAGCTATCCGAGCTAAACTGCTCGTCCCATCCCAACATTTCCGTACAAGTTTCGCGAAAAGGAAAGAGACTACCATCGTCCGAGGAACGAAAGGCTCGCCACTTGTTGATCGGGGAGAAAAATCCGTAGACTTCTGATCGGAGTGGATGATCGCCACGAGTTACAAAACCGCACGGTCGACGTTCTGCCTTTCGTGAAAGTCTTTCGAGCTCGCGTTTGACACGAATATCGTGTCTAATTACAAGCACGTTGGTTCGGGACGATTGTTAAAGAACTGTGATACGTTTAGAGCCGACGATCGCGCGGCCACGGTAGGTGGGAACCATCGAGCAGAATCGTGCGCAACGTTGGTGGCCGCCATCCGGCGCAACAGACCCAGGAGTCACCAGATTTCCTAGCGCGCTATTCATTTATAATCTCTATTGTTATTCGCGCTGAAAAAAAATATCTGGTCATTGTTGGTTGTTCGTCATCCTCCGAGATGTATAATTTTTTCTCCATTTTTCAACGGCGAATTCAAACGTGGATACCGATCGTAGAAATAGATTTCAAAGTTTCGTAAAACTTGGGCACGCGATATGCTTGTTTTTTTTTTCGACTCGCGATTCTTAACCTAATTCTTAACATGGGCTATGACTACTGAAATTACGAAGAAGCGAGATATTTAAAATAATTACATTATTTAAAGGTGATACGCATACGCAGAATCGAAAGCGGATGCATCGAACGAGATCCGTCTCGTTATTTACAATTGGCTGACTTTTATTCGCGCCATACTCTCGAAGACGGCACGCGATTCAAGAAACAATAGAAATATTCCCGATGACGATAATTAAGCGAAAAGCTTTGCTTAAAGACAAAGCACTATTCGAACGATACTCCTCCGCAAGAGTGACGAATTTAGCTCGAATGATGACACGTTATGACGTCACGAGCTAACCTAATTAAAGCCGGTTCGATATATTATTCTTCAGCAACGAGCCACAATTACGCTATAAAAATCTTCTCGCTAATGCGGAGGATACCTATTTGGCTCATCCGTTACGGAGAAAAAAGAAGAATGAACCTGATTTAACTTGATTTAATGCTGATAGGTCACCGATTAGAATAACATGAAATCGACAATCCGAAATATACGATAATTGCAGATACTCTGTCCAGCAACTAATGCAATAGCGTTATCTTAATCCATCTGTACAACTTATCTACACGATACACCTGTTGACTTTTGTCGAACGTCATTGACTCGATCTGATAAATGGGAAATTACTATTTGCCCTACCGTTAACAAGCCTGAGGACACATGTGCGGCTTATTCCCTGAAGGAAGAAGAGTTCGGGAATACGGCTAGCGATTTATACTATCAATATTTCTAAAATATTATAATCGATGATAATTATTCGACCATTAAACACGTTCGATTATCTCACGATCGATGTATAATTATCGATCGTGAATGCTTATCTTTACAGCAAGCAAACGAACGCACAAAACAACGAAACTTGTCTGTCACCTTTATAAAAGCGTTAAATTTTTTTTTCAACTTTTGTATAAAGTCCAACTACAATCCAATCCGATAAAAAAAAAATTCCAAAACGAAATCGAATATTCGTCTCTCGCATGCACCAAAGATGCATCTTTCTTCTTCTCTCTCTTTCTCTCCCTTTCTTCGTCACTCGAGGAAGCAAAATATCGGAGCATCCCAGAGCGAGAAGGGGTCGACGATGCACGTGGCGCAGCTCGCTATACACCGTAGGCAACTCGCGTCCTTTTTCCCGCAGCGCACGAAAGTTAGAGACAATAGGTACGTGGGCGCAGCATCGCGAACCCTAACCTTAGGTGATCCCATATTCCGTTCGCTGCCTTCTCTCCCGTTCGACGGTCCCCTCTGTCTTTGTTCCCGCCGATTCTCTCTCCCTTCTCGCTTCTCTTTCTACGACTCTTGTGTTAGGTCGCCAGCGAGAAGCTATCCTCCTCCTCCTCTCCCCCTCGCCGCCTCATTACGCCTCCTGCCTCACCTGCACCTTCTCAGGTATTTCTCTTTATCTCCGGAGTGGCGAGAGTGCCGCGATTGCGAAATCCCAGAAGTCTGAGCCCGCCGTGCGCGCACGCTGCGCTATGCAGCCGCCTCGTGGCGTGCCACCGATGCAACCGAGGAAGGGGGCCTATCGGCTTCCAACATCGTAACCCTCGAAAAAGCTTGGTACAACATCGCTTTCAAAACCGCTTTCGGACGATTCCTCTTACTTTTCGCGGAACAGCGAGCGAACAAGTTACTTTTCTCAAGCCTTCTTACAGATTTCCGATCGCAGTTACCTTTCTCTCGGCGATGTAACGATACGTTTAATTGCTCGTCATTAAATAGAGGTTGCCACGAGCAGTCTGAACATCAAAAATGAATCGAGCTAATAGCCGGACCAGTCGCAGGAACGAGTTCTACTTGACTCGACTTGCAAGTGTCTAGCCCTACCTCCTATTTCGCAAGTCGAAAGTCCATTTGGAATTGGCAAAATTATTACTTTTTTTTCTTCTTCTTCTCTTCTTGGATACGAAATCTTGTGTCGCTAGGCCCGTGGAATAACGGAATAACCGGAATAACGAAGATGAGACTCGATGATCGATGAAAAAAAAAAGATGCAAAAGAACGTACGAATTCGAACAGGATAGCGAGGATTCCTTTTTTTTTTCTTTTAGTTTAAAAAGTGTAAGAGTTATACATTGTTGCAAATACGAAGAGGATTATCGTGTTGTCGATCGATGGAACTTTATCCGCATATTTGTCACGGTACAGCGTCACGGCCAATTTCTCTTCGGTAGTCATGAATTCCTAATGCAGGTTAAATTCAGTCGTGTTGCAAGTTTCTCTTTCCCTCCTTCATCCCCGTTACGTAACACTGGCCTGTTATCCGTCTCTGGAACCGCGTGAGACTCCTTATTTAGATATATTTCGTAGGCACGGGTAATTCGATTATCGTTGATCGACCCGTAATCTAGCGAGCCACGATGCAAGGGGTAGCCGGGGCCAACGAATGCGGGCCACGAGAAAGCATTGTTGCGTATTGGATTTCAGGTTGGGAATACTTCGATCGGACATTCCCAAGACAAAGGATCTAGAATTGAAAGTTTGAGCGATACAGTCTTGAGCGCGCGTGTTCGCGCGCCAAACTATCATTCCATGTTATTGTTCTTCTAAAATCCATTAAGATTCAAGTTGGTCGGACGCTCCCCAAAATTCGTTTCTCACGAAACCGAGCACGGACTTCGTTTCGCGTCTGAAATGTCACGATTGAGGATTCCGAGATTCTGCGGGGGTGTCTCGATCGAGACGAATCGATGATCCCCCAGCAGATCGCCGATCACCGTTACGTTCCGCAAGATGCAATTGTGCAAAGGTAACGATCGGTTTTCTTTCCGCGTGGAATGCCGCGGAGAAGGTGCATTCTGAGCGCACCCACCGAGAACGCGGCGCGAACCAACGCGTCGCGCGACGCAACAAGGACAATGATACAGGCCACGATATAGAAATCTATCGAGTACACGAATGATTGCGCGGATTGGTGGTGAGATTGCCATTGCCCGGGCCGTAGAAGAAGGAGCGAGGATGATCGCGATAAAGAAACAATCGAACTGCGTCCCGCCCACGGATCCGCCAACATTCAATTGTGCCTTTTCCCTCTCTTTTTCCTTACCTATTCTCTCTTTCTGCTTTGGACGATAGACACGTTCTGGTACTCGTAACGGTACAACCCCCGCAGAGAGTGGTTCGACGAACTTATTGTTCCACTCGATTCCAAATGGTTTTCAGTTCGATAACAGGTAGGACTTGTTTTTTCGTGATAAAAGTGTTAATGCGAATTCTCGGGAATTGGTCGAATCGAGCATCGAGGAAGAGGAAGAAAATTGACTTGATAAGCTGGAATCGGATTGAGATTGGGGATTCTTCGAATCATGATTCAGATGCAATCTCTAACTAATCAAATCATGGTTTTCTATGTTGCACGATTCGGCATTAATTAAACTGGATAATCTGGAAACATTGTTATAATAATATTTATTTAATATCATTTCACTTTATTTAGGAAATGTAATGAATGTGTAAATTTATAAGATTACTTTCTTTCAGATTAGACAATTAAATAAAAAAAAAGAGAGAGAGAAAGAGAAAGGAAGAAAAGAGAAGACAGAAAGAGATATCCATCATCTTCCTGTTTCGATGACTAATTTAATAATCACTATACACCCTCTATTATTCACTGATCTCTGAAATATTCGCAAATGGCAAAGTTTCCACAGATATTTCACTTACCAATTTTGCACAAAGAAAAACTTTTTTATGATTTAAACATCATTTCTATTATCTTTCTTTGTACAAATACGTTTCCAAATGACCTTGTGGTGCTCGACGAACAAGGGGACGACAGGTGTCGAAACACCCCCTTCTGCTTCTCCATTTGAACGGATCTATCAGTGACTTAACAAGGAACGTCGATAGTTAAACGAAGGGGAACGTTCTTCGTCGGCCTTCTAGTTGTTCTTCATCATTATCATCATCCTCCTCGTCCCTGTCCTCTCACCCCGACGGCTCTTCCGCCGCGATGAGACTTTCGAAATCGACTAGTCGCGTTCGATTCGTGCCACTCGCTCGCTGCTCACGGAGCATCGGCGTTTTCCGCGACGTGCAAAGGTCACTGCAACAGGCCGCGGCGCAGCTACGTTCTCGGGAAAGAAGACGCGAGTCACCGGCGCGTATTCTTACGAGGGGAGGTCAGGTAAGGTAACTGGTAACCCGGGTCTTCCCTCTTGCCTCTCACCTTCGCGTTTTATGTTGCAAACTAGTACTCGTCTTTAGTAATACTTGGTGGTACCGAGCGTACAAGCTTCTAGAAATCGTGCAGATACTCGAGGGAGTAGCGTTTGATCATCTGGATCCGGTTAATTTTTTCTTCTAATCAAACTTTGATCTCGTAGAATATCCCTGAAAATGTTAATATGTGAGTAGGATATTCAATATACCGCTTATACTTTAAATTATAATATTAATTATTCGAATATTGCGAGTAAAAGAAAAAAAAAAAAAAAAAAGAAACATAACTCATTCACCTATTCTCGAACAACTGCTTCACCCTTTGTGGATAATCGTTGCCTATCGAAGCAACGAGTTCGTGAAAAAAGAGGAGAATAAAAAAATAAAAAAGATATTGCACGATATCGCGATACAATCATCGCTCGTTGGAACGATGATGAATCTGCATTATTCGAAGAAATAGTGAATAGAATACGCCGTGGCAACGAGTCTCTTATATGTAGCATGAGGTCGACATCGTCATCCTCATCCTAAGATACATTCTAATCATTTTGCAACCCCCCGCTGACCGAACGCCTTTTTCGATACCGATTATTGTGCCGATCGCGCGTTCACGATATAAACAACGACTAGGATAGGTTCTTTGACGTGGTACGAACGCGTGGGAACGCCTTCCAGATACGTCGAAGGATTTTCTTTTCATTTCTTCCCACGTTTCAACACGTTGAATTTTCTAAATATTTAGCTTTCAATAGCATATCAAAATTATTTCAACGAAACTCATATTTTGCGATAAATTTCCCGTATTACTTCAATTACAACATATCTAACAGAAAATAAAGATCAATCATTAGAAAAGAAAGAAATGATAACAGGGGCACTTTTTTTAAATATCGTATCGATATCTATGGAAATTTACACGTTGCATGGTACACCATGTAAAATATGAAACTCGCGTATCGTGTAGGATTGGTGATACCGGTGCAACAACTTTCTAGAATAGTAGCGGAGCCAAAAAAGAATAACCGGGCACCAATGACGGTGGGTGCACACACTGGCTACCTGTTGACTAGTGGAAACGATTTCTTTGAGAATATCTAACGTTACGCAATGGTCGTGCGATTGTGCATATTCAACGTTTACAATACGGGACGGTCAGAATCGATTTCATAGAGAATTACTCGGAGGCATGTCGGGGGCCACAAGATACGAGCCAACTGAGCATACCTATCTGTCCGCGATTTTTCTGACCCGCGAGGATTCGATTTGCATGACGCAATGCCCGCGGCAGAATCTCCTTGCGCGGATTTTTCCAACAGCCTTACCGAACACGATACACCCGCTTGCTTTCACGCGCGATTGAAGCCACTCGTTTCGAGATCACCCTTTCCCCTAGCTAGCATTACTTTATCGCTTTAGAATCCTGTATTGATGTTACACAATTTAATCTTATATTTAAAAAATTAGATGTTACGAGCATGTACCTTCTAATGCAGATAATGAAGAAATTAATTTGTTAGAAAAATAAAAATATCATTACTCGAAGAAATAAATGAAGCTCGTCTGAGGAAGGAGGGGGAGGAGAAAGATTGAATCTGAAAAAAAAAAAAAAATTAATAAAAAGTACAAAATGATAAAGGTGAGCAATGTTTTACACATGGGATGCTATATCAGGAAATATACATGATCATGTATGTGATTATTATTTTATACAACAGAATAATTTGTTCCAGCTATTTTAATGTTAAATTGATTAATCAAAACGTATATATATATTGAATATTAAGTTAAAATCCGCGATTCGGTCCATGTATTTTTTTCTTCTCTTCTGTGGAAAGTGCTTCTTCTAGAAAATGCCAGTTTTCTCGCATATAGCAGGCGGTTATTGATTAATCGAGTTGTTGACTCCATGCTTACAGCGAGCTTCATCGGTGAGTCTTCCGATTGAATGAGCAGGACGCGTAGGTAGTCCGGGGTGTATACTTAGGGAAGGGACACAGGTGTCTCTTTTGAAGCACACTTCCTCCTTTATATAATATGATTACGAGGTAAAACTAAGTTTAAAGTACTGTCGATCGTGTCTTTGTGTTGCGTGAATTTCATCATTGATGACTTTCATTGCTTGTTCAGTTTTCCAAGAAAGACACGAATTGAGTGAGTTTGTACAGCTGATCCTCAGTAAGACACACCTCGTTCACGAGGTTACTCTCTTCTTTCTGAATCTTGCAAGGTTGCACCATTGTTCCATCTACGTTCCAACCCCTTTCAATTGCTACACGACGCGCTTCCTCTAATGTTAAGCCTGTCATTGATGCAAATACGGTTAAACTTAGTGAAGAATAAGCCTTTGATATTAAGGTGATTGCCCTTTCTCGAACGTTATCTGAAAAAACAAGCAATAATTGATGCAAGCATCGAAATTATTTCTTTTTTTTATATATAAGATTTCATAGATATAGTTTTTGCTTATTAAAAAAATTGAAAAAGAATTTTTAAAAATTCTTTCTGAAAAAAATAAATAACTTTCAAATAAATATACAAAAAAATATTATGATTAATTAGAATAGATACTCTGGCAATATATACCTTTCAAAGCAGCCATAATATCAGAAACATCTTCACTCCATTCTGCATTGAGGGCGACATGAACTGCAGGCCAGTCTCTTTGCCACATACGTTGTCCTACCATCCATATTTGACCAAGTTCTGCATTTCCGCTTTTCAGATCCGTTGGTATCCGCTTCCACAAGTATTTGGCATTGCATCTGCGACGGCGATTTTTCGATCAAACAAAGACAGATCGAAACCTCTCTCGTTCAGGTCTTATAAGGAATGAATTTATGTTGTTGAGGTATTGTTAATAGTAAAAAGCCAAGTAAAAAGCAAATTGTTACAAGCTCTGTTAAAAATAAAGACTAAGTTTCTTCGGAAAAATTGAACACAAACATTGGAATATAAAATGTAAATTAATATGTACATAAAAAAGATAAATCAATTCAAAGATAAAATTAAATATTAATTAACTTCAATAAATTAATTAAATAATTGAAAAAAAAAATAAATTCAATAAATTATATATAATAAATTGTATATAATCGCTTTTACATAATTTTTTATGTACATTAAAAAGCATTGAAGCTTGGGCAATGTACATATTATTCATAAAACTGATCAAATATTTGTAAAATAATTTTTAATAAAATATTAATACATAAAAAATAATATACAATATAAAGAAATTTTATCATAGATTGAATTTTATTTTATTAAAAATTGAATTATTATTTTTAAAAAGACCATCATTAAATACAAATAAAAATATACATATAAATACATATAAATAATATTATATAGTTATATTTACACAAATAAAACATGATTAAATTTTTATTTCAATTATTACTTGATATCATTAAAAAGAAAAGGTTATACATATTTCGCAAGTATGGATATATTGTATTATAGATTTATAAATGGCGTCAGTATAATATATAAACAATCGTATTAATACGTAAATTTAAAATGTTTTATATTTATCCAATAATATATCTTTCAATCAAAAATATTATTTTATTTTTGATTTAATTAAAATAATGAAAAATATAATGGAAAAAACAGAAATTATATACTCACAGATCGTTTTGATAAAGATATACAGCTAATAATTGAGCATAAGTTTGTGATGATGCAACTCCACCAGGCGCCTATAAAAAAAAAATATTCAATAAATAATATAAAAATAATATATAAAAAATATAATATATAAATATTTGAGAGAAATATTCAACAAAATAATATATAAATGTATAATAGTCGGCATAACCTATATTGAAATCGTTCATATGATGACTTACCTCTAATTCAGCTTTTTCTAATTCATGAAGAAATTTATTCACTTCACTTAGCACCATGTTGAAAATTCGTTATTTCCACAATGAAAAAAACGATATTGAAACAATTGTATTAAAAATACGCGGCGGCATTGAAATAATTAACGTCAAACAAGAGATCTAAACAGCTGAAGACTAAACACACATTACATTTGCAATTTCTGTATAACTGCGATGTAGATGGCACCACTTTACAAGCAACATTTTTAAAATTGTATTAACCATTTATTTAAAATTAATTTTATTCTAAACATATATATATATATATTTTTTATGAAATCAAAATAAATAATTATATAGATCACTTTTATTTTGGAATTACTAAACAAAATAATTCTATTATGAAATATATATAAATTTATAAAATAAAAAATTATTTTTAAATCTTATTCAAAAATTAAAAATCACGTGATATAAAATTTTTCAGTAAATACGTTGATTTGATATATTTACTATATATATATATATATATTTGTAATTTATTGGTGTATTTGTAAATTAAAATCTCGTATTATTAATTATATATCATATCGTATAATTAATTATTAATTAATCATGATAATAATAATCATGTCTCATTTGAACAACATAGTAGTAAATATAATAGTAAATATAAATACTATATTTATTGTAGCATTATAATAAAAAAACATCCGATGAAAAACTTTTATATTATACAAAATTTTTATTTAAAATTCACTTTTAAATTTAATATAGATACTTATTCGATATTTTATTTATGAATTCATTAAAATATTATAATAGTAAATATAAATATTATATTTATTGCAGCATTATTACAAAAAAACATCCGATAGAAAACTTTTATATTATACAAAATTCTTATTTAAAATTCACTTTTAAATTTAATAGAGATACTTATTCGATATTTATTTATGAATTCATTAAATTTTATAATATATTTAAATTTAAATTTATAATATAATTTATTATAATAGTAAATATAAATATATTTATAGCAGCATTTATTGCAGCATTATAACAAAAAAACATCTGATAGAAAACTTTTATATTATACAAAATTCTTATTTAAAATTCACTTTTAAATTTAATATAGATACTTATTCAATATTTTATTTATGAATTCATTAAAATTTCTACTGCACCGTAACAATGTGAATAGATACTCTATAATAGTAGTGATTTATGGTCCGTTACTGATATAATATTTCTGTTGTCACGACTGTCATCGCTTAGTGAATGTATACATGTAAATATCCATTGAATAAAATTTTCACATTATTGAAAAAAATGCAAGCAATAATGATTCGTTATTATTGATGCAATTGCTTTTATATTTTAGCACAACCGGTAAAGTGATATAAGCCTAACATGGCTACCGTTAAAGTAACCGAGCAGAAAGTTATTCTGTGCGGAGAATACGGTGTTGGAAAGACTTCTATATTTAGACGTTTTGCGAACAATACTTTTATAGCAAGCAACGATCGAAAATCGACATTGGGTCTCGATAATATCGATAAAGAATATGTAGTTGAAGACAGACGAATACGAGTAATATGTTCATATATACGTATATACATATTTATATATATATTCACAATTCTTGAAACCGAATTAAATACGAAATTAATCTCATTTTTCCATAAATATATTTTTATAAATATATATTTTATATGGTACCTAGAAGATTGATGTACATTAAAACTTATATTTATTTTAAATATATAATGTATTCACATTCAAATTTAATTAAATAAATATTTCATTTTATCATATGTTTCAGTTGCAATTATGGGATACAGGTGGTATGGAAAGAGTTGCATCAGTAACATCAAGCTATTATAAATTTGCAGAAGCTGCTATATTAGTTTTTGCATTAGATAATTCAACATCATTTCATCTTTTATCTCAACATTTGCTTGATATTGTTACATATGCTGAAAATGCAAAGATATTTCTCTGTGGAAATAAGAGTGATCTAGAAAGTTCATCTCCACAAGTAACAGATGCAGAAATGGAACAATTTTGGTGAGTTTCATAATATTGATGATTGTGAAATTATTTGGTGAGAATCACAATAAAAATTGTATTAATATAGTATATATATAGTATATCTGTACAATATAATATACACATATATAATAAAAGAAAATAATGTATATAATATAAATAATATATATTATCATTAATATATTCATTACAGTGAACAATGCCATAATTTAATTTCTGGTATATATAAAACATCCTGTAAGACTGGAGAAGGAATACATGAAATGTTTGAAGATATAGCACAACATTTAGTAGAAGCTAACAGATCACGCATGGAATTGCATGAAATGGACAAAGATAGGTTTAAAATTTCATACATTGATGAAGCTGCTGATCCATCATGTTTATGCTAAATAATGAATATTGGCAAATATATGCTCCTGATGCAACATTTTTATAATAACTTAACACATTGCAATATTTTATTGCAGAGTGTAAAATAACTTTTTGTATCAAGTAATGATAATAGTAAGCTTTTCTATATAGAAAAGCACCATTAAATAAAAAATGGGAAAAAAGGGGGAATATCAATAAAATTTATATACAATTGAAGTTATTTTAAAAATTACAAAATAAAAAATTTTAAATAAACATTTATTACACATTCATAAGTTTTACTTAATTAGTTTTGTTTAACTTATTTATATATATTTAATTCATACTATCTACATATTAGATAGTTGAAAATATGTAATAAAAGAGTCACTAATGTTGAGTCCATTTAATAGATTTCAAATCAATTCCCTCTTCGACCATTTCCCATAATGGACTGTGAAAAATAAGCAATTTAAATATACATTACTACTTATGTATTATAATTAATATTTAAGACTATATAATCTTAATTATAAAAAACGTCCATATAATAATAAATTTATCAGTTTCTCATGATATCGCGCTTTTCATATTCATAAAATTAGAATAATACATATGTGATTTTCATACCAAATAAATATATTATAATTAAATAAGAGCTTATTTACCTACCTCATTTCTCTAAGTTTTTTAACATGTCGAATCGTATTTTCTGCGGTATAATCAATCTCTTCGATTGTTGTAAAACGACCAATACCGAATCTATATAAATAAAAAATAATCAAAAAATAATTATTTTGTTTCAATATGTATATATCATATCATTTTACCTAATACTGGAATGTGCCAAATCTTCTGATGTTCCAATTGCTCTTAAAACATAACTAGGTTCTAAACTTGCACTAGTACACGCGGAACCACTACTTAAAGCAATATTTTTCAAGCCCATTAATAGAGATTCTCCTTCTATGTATGCAAAAGATAAATTCACACATCCAGGATACCAAGCTTGTTTATCTCCATTACGTATAACATGCGATAAATTTGACATTATTTTTTCGATTAATCGATTCGAAAGCATTGTGATATATTTGTGATCATACTAAGGGAAAAAAATAAAATTAATATATTAAAAATTTAGCATATGACAAAATATATGTGTTTATAATTAATATTACCTCCATTTCTGTTTGTGCTATATGACAAGCTGCTCCTAGACCTACCGCTAAAGGTGTTGGAACAGTGCCACTTCTCATACCTCTTTCTTGACCACCACCACTTTGAATTGCTTCTACACGTACTCTTGGTCTTCTTCTTACATATAAAGCTCCAACTCCTAAAAATTCCATTATATTCTATAATATAAAAATATTCCAATAATTTAAAAAATATAACAAAAATATATCTTAAATATACCTTTTGGACCATATAATTTATGGCCACTGATAGACAACAAGTCAATATTCATTTTATTAACATCAATTGGAATTTTTCCTATTGCTTGAGCTGCATCTGTGTGGAAAAATACTTTTTTCCTTCTATAAATTAATAGATAAATTATAAAATTAATAAAATTTATGATTGTATTGAATCTGAATTCATAATATATATTTTTTCTGACCTACAAATAGCACCAATCTCTGTAATTGGTTGTTGTACACCAATCTCATTGTTCACCATCATTATAGAAACTAAAGAGGTAGTTGGTTTAATTGCATCTTCTAATTCGTCAAGATTAATAAGACCATTTGGATTTACTGGAATATAAGTTACATCAAATCCTTCTGCTTGCAAAGCTCTACAGGAATCTAATACACATTTGTGTTCCTATATTAATAAAATTATATATAAAAATAAATTCATATTATTATTATTAACAATATATTGTTAATAATCCAATATTATTAACATACTATCTGAGTCGTCACAATATGATTTTTTTTTTCTTTGTAGAACCTTGCAACACCTTTAATAGCTATATTATTAGATTCTGTGGCTCCAGATGTAAATATAATTTCTTTGGTGTCTGCTTCTATTATATTTGCTATTTGCTTTTAAAAATGAAATATTTGATTATCATTTTATTAAATAATTATTTTTTTCAATGAAAGTAATTTAATTAAATTTAAATTATATATGATATTAACTTTACGTGCAAGTTCAATAGCTGCTTCTGATTCCCATCCATACACATGAGTTCTAGAATGTGGATTTCCAAAATATGTTGTAAAATATGGCATCATTTTATCTAATACTCTTGGATCCTATATAAAAATTAAAAAAATTTCAATTTCAATGTCAATATTTATAATATAAATCATCAAATCTATTTACTATAGGTGTAGTTGCTTGAGCATCCAAATAAAGTGGCTTGCCTTCTGCAGATCTCCTTTTATATTCATCTGAGAAAATAGCTGAAATAAAAACATATATCAATGTATTAGAATTAATAAAAAATATAATTAATATACTAACACATAAACATAATAAACATAATAAATATATACATAATTTTATAAAATAGTATTCTTACATTCATTGTCTACTTCTGATAAATCCTGATTAAAATAAACTACACAACATTTCTTGACACGATGTAAAGAATATAATAAATTTCTTGATGGACGAAACATAATTATTCTTATAACAACACAAGTTTATTTCATTTGTCACGATATAACATGTTCTAACCTTAGATAACGTAATTGTTACAAAGTACAATTTTGTTTCAAATATTACCTATATAAATATAAATATTATATAAAAATTATATTTGTCACTCACAAATGTTTACTTAATTAATGTTTTTTGATAAATTTCATAATTTATTACTTACGAATATTACGTTGGGAAATATACACTTATTCCCAGCGAATACTACATAAAATGATGCAATATATGTCCACTATATTTTTTGTATATGTATATATTTTTTGTATATATAATATACTTTCTACATTATTACTATTATTTAAAATAAAATTATTATATCCATAGGAAAGGATAAACAAATGAGAGAACAAATATTAAAAAAAACATTAATTTATTAAGTACAATAAATGTAAAAAATAATCGCATTGATTTGAATATTTCTATAATTAAAAAAAAATAATTTAATATGCACATGTGTAAGTATTGCGCAAGTAATAAACGTAAGAATAAAAGTCACATTTAAATATATTTATGCAGATAGACAATATAATATGAAGAGACAGAAATAATAATAATCCTGAAATACTGATTAATGTAGCAAATCTATTGACGATCTTTTGATAAATTTAACGAATCGCCAATATCACCACTTTGTGACTGTTGTTGCTTTTTATGAATTGTAGTCATGTCCAACATTCCACTAAATTCAGATTTAGAAATTGAGAGATCTTCTGTTCCTTGATACTCGTTCGATCGATTGAGTTTTACGTTATCATTTTGTACGTCTATTTTTTTACGATCAGTCGAGTAATCTTCAGGAGTTGCAGAAAAATTTCTACAAGATTCTGAAGATCCAGAACTTACTTTAAATGGCGATTGAATAGAATCAACTATACTGAAATCGTTCGATTTACGTTCGTTCGATTCAATATCTCTTGCAGGAGAAATTTTTCCGATTGGACCAAATAAATTCGCAATATTACGCATATATGCAGACGGTGATGGCGATGATGTTCTCGCAAAATCTGGAATAGGAAATCCAGAGAGTTTTGCTAAATCTGCTGTAGAGAAATTAGCTAATTTTGATAAATCTGAAAACTTAGAAATTTGTTGCGTTATATCAGCTAAAGGGAAATCAGATGTGGACGATCGCGTTTTATTGATACTTGTATCAGTTCCAAGAGCATTGGATATTTTCGAAAAATCAGTGGGTGCAAAATCATAATCACATTTAGCATTTTTTACAGAAACTGTGAGTTCTCCGGATTGAAAACTGGGCATTACTTCTGATGGTGATATATGTTGTTTAGACGAAACATTTCCATCTTTTAATTGCGTAATAGATGCGGAATCCGTATTTATAATATCCTTTTTAATATTATCTCTAGAAGTAGATGGTTGCATCACAAAAGATTTTGATGTAGGTGTAATTATAGCACCATCAGGTTTAAAGTTCACAGGTGTTAGGAAGACAGCTGCATTATTAGGTGCAAGACCAACTCCTGGTGGAACTGAAGGAACAAGTGATTCTGAAACTGGTACCAGAGGAAATTTCATAGTCAAAAATTCCGGTGAAGTTCCATCTTCAGAACCAGGACAAATCATTTCTCTAATTATATCCCAGTACGAACCGTTCGATCTATTACGACCTGGTAACTTGGATGCTAAAGAACACTAAAAATATTGAGATATCTTAGTATTAATATTACTTTTATCTCATTTTTTATAAACTTACCCTTAAACGTTCAAGATAAGTCGTATTATTGTTAAAATTGGCAGTAAAATCAATACCTCCTTCACTTTTATAATACTCTATGCATCTTCTCTAAAAGCAAAAATATGAAAAAATATATATATATATATATATAAAATATAAAAAAAAAAATATTAAAGAGATTTTGCTTTTATTAAATTATTAATTATATAGAATAATGGATTTACAATTTCTTCTAATGTATCTTGAGAAAGAAAATGCTCTTGAGATAATGTATAACTCAAAAGCATTGGTCTTGGGTATTCATGAGGCCGATTTTCGGGAGGTGGTAAGGACCAAAAAACATTAAAATTTGATTCATAACAACTGCCATCCGTATTATAAGGTGCTGAAATTAATATATTTTCTTTGAATTGATGGA
>NW_006263358.1:873774-879555 GCF_000469605.1 Apis dorsata | reverse complement strand
TAATTATAAAATTCTATGTAATAAATCCTGTTTTATATATATATATATATATATATATATGTGTGTGTAAAAAAAAACATACAGCATATTAAACCCACACATGGTGTGTAACCATTATCACTAGGTCCTTTCATTTTAATTTGATAATCTAATTGTGAATCAACATCCCTAAGAGAAGGAGAAGCATGAGATCTAGGATGAGAATGATACCATCCAACTAAAGTCACATGTTTCCATTCCATTGCTCTTGCAATTTCAGCTTCAACTGCAGCTGCAGCTGATTTATCTTTGCCGGAATAACGACATGGAAAAGCAGTTGTTATAGATAAATCTATTATTTTAAAAAAAATAATTTTTAATAATTAAAATTTTATAATCAATTCTATTGAACATTATAGATATAGTTACTATGTGAATTAATATCCCAATGACCACCTAAATAGCCACAAACTTCTTTATCTGTTAAATGACAATGTAAATCTACCAATAATGCTGCAGTAGTTGTTATAGTAACTAAAAATGGTTGTATTTTTCCAAGTGTACTGAAAGATGTAAGCTCCACCATTGTGCTCATATCCCTGAAAAATAAATAATAATCAGTAATCATATAATAAGCAACTTTCTTGTATTAAATTCTTACATGGCATGGCTTCTTATTCCAAGATTAGCATGTTTTACTGGAACTCTCACTATTTGTATTGGAGGACTTGTTTGAATCTTTTCAGGACTTTCCTCCATAGGTTCTACAATTGTTGCTGTCTCCATTTCTTTCTCTTTATTTTTCAAAAAGTAAAATAGCATCAGGCCATAATTATTGACTATAAACTGCACTACATTGCAGACTCATATATATCACACATAGATAAAAATTAATTAAATAATGAAAGAAATCTTTTAAATAGTACATTATTGTTGTTATATTACATGTTATTATTGAAAACCTAACCAAGATTTGAATTTATTGTTATTATTGATAAAAAGATAACAGTATAGTTATAATTCGGATATAACTAGTTACTAGTAAAAATAAATTATTCTAGGTTATTAATAGAGACATATATCATATCGATGTTGGTATTGCAATGAATTTCAAATCAATGTCTAATAATTTTATATTTTGATCGTAATATTTTTTTTTTATTATTTATTATTTATTATAATATTTTTATTATTTATTATAATATAACTATATACGAGTAAAAAACATTAATAATAATTAATTTTCAGATTTTTTAGTTATTCTTTAGATAAAATGAATTTATATGAAAGGAAAATTTGCTATTTACATTATAATAAATTACAATTATTCATGGATTATAAAGTTTAATAAAAAAAAATATATTTACAATGTACAATTATACGATATTTTTGGTACATATAATAGGTTTGTGAAGAATAAAAAACATATTACAAAAGATGAAATTACGCGGCGTTCTTCTATTAATAAATAAGTGAGCAATAATAATAAGGCACCTCTTAATTTCTAATGAGTATTTTACCTACAATTTGAGGATATTATAAAATTGTTTATGTTATATGCATTTATTGTATAAATATAGTTAAAATATAGTTAAAAATAGAATTATTCGTTGTATTATAAAATGAAGTTATTAAATATGAAGTAAAAAAATATTAACATTATGTGTAAAAATTATAATTGATTTATGTTTTGATTTTTTGATTCTACAATGCTAATGATCTACTACTTTAAAAATATTATTTTTGTGCATATTATAAAAATTTCATATTGGCACAAAGTTTTTATATATTGCATCCATTCAAATAATTTACATTCTCTGGTCTGGTTCTTGACAATAATCATAAATAGGTATCTCTGGCGGTTCTTCCATCATGAGTTTGGGAGCACAACTTCTTGTTGCAGCTACTACACACAATGTTACAGCTGAAGCAGCAGCTACATGCCAAGAAAATATCAATGCAATACCTTCTGGTAACATTGGCATTGTATGATATACTCTTACTACATGCGCTATCCAACCACCGTGAAGTAATGTTGTACAGGCTCTTAAAAGTTTCAATTCAGGCCACACAAGTTCTAACGTAATAGCCAAAGATGTTGTCCATACTATAAGGGCTAAAATTTTATCAACTAATGCATTGTTTCCAACACTTCCCAATAAGAATAAAAATCCTTCTATGAAAAAACTTTGAGCAAGTGCCAATTTAACTAATCCTTCGCTTACATTATGAGGAAAATAAAAGTTTAAAACATCAACTAGACCAGAAAATGCAAAAAATAAATAGATTGTCGCAAGTACAACTTTTGGTGAAACAGTTCCAACTTGTTGCAGACCACCGGTTAATGTACCAGCTAATCCTACGGCGGTTGCTATTAATTTCAAGCTTCCTTCTATAGGATGTCTATTTATAAGTCTTTCGCATTTTTCTATAAATCTTAATCCCTTTGTTGCATGTGGATCATCCCTAGGTCTTAAAGATACCCAATACTTAGCATATTCATAACACCATTTTAAGCCAAAGGCATAAAATATAAAACCAGTAAGAATACAAGGCAAATAGCTATCCATGAGATATATATAAAATTGACTTTCTATTTTTGGATAGTAAATTCTGTAAATTACATAAAATTCGTAAGGATCCTGAAAAAATAGAATGTATATTAATGAATTAGAAAAATTTGTAATTTAAACATTTTTTATATACTATAATATATAATCTAAATAAATAATTTGAAAAGAAAAATAATAAACATATATTTCAAATAATAACTTTTATCTCTAATTATTCCTTACTTATTTTATTTCTAATTATTTACTTCTAATTCACTGTATGTTGTATCTTGAATGTTTTTTAGAATAGATAATTACATATACCGATATATTTTGGGTATACGGAATACGTATAAAATAGACTTGCAAATCGTTCATCGATTCAGCAAGTGAAATAAGGTTATAAGAAAGAAGAGCAAGTATAGAAAAGGAAAGCAAATAATGAGAGAAGGACAGAGATAAAATAAAATAAATGAACGGTGGCGCCATCTTTTGAGTACCAAAAATACTTTTTAATAAATGAATAAGGTGAAAAATCGTACTCTCAGCGCCATCTATTGAATATTAAAGACATTTTTTTCACAAACACTCAACAGATGGCTCTGATGCTCAATTCTGCTTTATTCTAGTTTACCCTGCCTAGACAAATATCTATAGCACTCAAGAGATGGCGCTGATGCTTAATTCTGCTTTATTCTACTTTACCCTATCTAGACAAATATCTATAGCACTCAAGAGATGGCGCTAATGCTTAATTCTGCTTTATATTTCTAATTTATCCTGCATAAACAAATATCTATAACACTCAAAAGATGGCGTTAAGAGTTAATTCTGATTCTATATCTATCTTTCTTTTTCTATTTGCTCTCTTTATCTATATGTGTTTCATTTGCGGCACTCTGGAGATGGCGCTGATTTCATAATTTTTACTCTATCTCTATCCTTCTCCCACTTATTTGCTCCTTTTGTATATACTTTCCAAAACTTCTTAATAGGTTGATTCGATGTCTTATTAACTTTAATATATTTTTTTGCTTAACCTTTCGATTAAAAATCTTAACATTTAAATATATATATATTTTTATATCGATATCATATTACATATTTCTTTTATATATATTTTTTATATATCTTTATATTTTTATAAAGATATCGTAGAAAGTATTTATACATTAATTATAGCTGGATGTAAATATATATATTTACCGTTATTTTTTAATGAAACTGCAATTGTTCTGTACAACATCCTACTCATCAAAATTTTTCCAAATTTTAAAAAATTTTTATTTTATAGAAATTTTGAGAATATATTCTTGCTATATCTGCACATAAAATTAATAACGTTTCGTGCAATTTTTTAGACAAATTTATTTCGTAAGTCCCTCTCTCGATCGATACACGATTTCAGAGAATATCGATACGCTTTTCGAAATTCAAAGCCCGTTTGCTGATGGTATTGCCATGACTTGGGAACGGGCTTTCATGTACGTTTCAATTATCGTTATGTAAATTGACTCAGTTTTGTGATGTGTGTTCTGCATAGGATGAGCATGAACGCGTCCAAGCCTTCAGGGACTATCGATGCGTGTGCAGGAGATTCCAATCGGATAATATCAAGATTTCTCGATTTTCAAATTTTTTAGACAGAGAAATAAAAAGGGTGGTGTGTCGTGTACGTACAAAGGGAACGTGGAAAAAAAGATTCATAAAATTATCAATTAATCTTAATGGATAGAAACAGCACAAATCGAAATGTTAACGAGCAATTTCGGGTGGGTAATGCGCATATGATACACCTACCTATTTTCGGGATTTTCTCGAAAAGGATAAATCCAAGGCGGATTATCGCAAGTGGTCGTGTCGCATCTGTCATATACAACGCGTTATTATATTCCATTTCTATACGTGTCTTGCTGTTTCTCCCTTTCCCATTGCCGGGATCATGCTCTATCGATCCGAATCTCGCCGTGTAATCTCGCAATCGGATTATCTCCTCGAACTATGAACGAAATCGAATCACCGGATGCATCGGCGGATAAATACATCGTTGGCCCGATGAAACACATCTTTCTTAATACGAGCGAAACGAGGTAACAAGGAAGCGGAGGGAAGGGAACGATACGGATAAATAGAGAGAGAGAGGGAGAGAGTACAGAGAGAAAACGATCAACATTCCCTCTTAACCGTATCGACGATATCTTTAACGACGAGACGAGAGACAGTGTCTGATTTCAAAGGGGATAGGTCCATCATCTTGATCCTTGGAAAGCCGCGGACTTGTCGCTCCATAAGAAGCATACAGATAGCGCACAACACGTTTTTTCCATTTTCATTTGTCGGAACGGTAAAAAAAAGGAGCGGAGGGAGGGGGAGGGAAGAGCAGGAGGAGGAGGAGGAGGAGGGAGGCGAGGAGTGGGAGCATTGGGGGTGCAATTCATATTTGTCCGTAGGCAGCAGCGGAATTGCACCTTTAATCAAGATTTCTACCAATTTGCGAGCGCCGACGGCGCGAAGACAAAGCCTATTGTTGCCGTAACTGGTTGGGGCTTCAAGTGTTCCAACGCAACGGTGAGAGCTCGATGCGCGTATATACCGGGTGTACCAGACCAGACGGGATCAGAGAAAATCGTACGATTGATCGGTCGGAAGAGATGTCATCGAGATACATGATGGGGAGAAGACATGATTTCACCCACGATCAATTTTCACATTTTACGAGAATCGTATCGAATCGTTGCCAACGAAATCTCGAATCTTTGCACCCACCTGATCTTTAAACGCGCGCGTGATCGATCGATCACATATGGAAACGAAAAAGAAAAATTTAAAGAGTCGAGGAATCGATACGATACGTCCTGCTCTTCCTAGAGAAGAGCACGAAAGGAGAGCGAAATTCTTATTTACACGCATCTGGATACGTGAATCGAAAGAAAAATCGAAACTGATCGAATCGAAACAGATTCCGTTCCCCGGAATTCGAGCGATCGAAATATGGTACGCGTAGGAGGACAACACCCGTTATCTCCAGAACATACACGCGCCTTCGCCGGTCTCTGTTGGGCCGGGAGTCGAGAAGAGTATTCCGGAGCGGAGGCTGACGCTCAGGGACTGCCAAGCTAGTCGCTTCGCATCCCAGAAGTCCCTACCCCACCATTTGCTTCCGGCTAAGCCCGTTGCCACCGCGTCCCAACCAACTTGAAGCCACTCGTACTTCTGTTTGTGTTTGCTAATTGTGAATTGTCTACTTCTT
>NW_006263358.1:872938-873691 GCF_000469605.1 Apis dorsata | reverse complement strand
CGGTGGCCCGCGTCTATACGCGAATCCACCGGCGGATAGACGAGGAAGCAGCAAGGATAAAGAAGGCGGAAGGTAGAAAAGAATGGGAGAGGGGGCGGTTCTTGAATCGGAGTAAAAGAGAGCGAGTCGGGGAGAGTCGCGAGTCGAATGCGAGGCAAGACGAAGCGAGGCAAGCTGCGAGCGTATATAGCGAAGCGTATCGTCTACGGAATGCTCAGACTGAGGAAAAACCATCCCTCCTTCAACCCCCGTAGGCAACGTAGCCCGGTTCACTGCTATCCCTCCATTCCTTACACCCATACTGGCGACGACCACTCCTCGTTCCTCAACCCTCCGTATCCCTCTCTCCCCCTCCTCTCCCCCTCTCTCCCCCCGGATACTCGAGTTTACCTCACTAGTCGCTGCTTGCACGAGTACTACCCACCAAGAGGCACCCGGGAGCAAGAGGGTACCAATTTTTAGTCATCCTCTATGTCCCTCTATATCCCTTTCGTCACGCTACACCCCTTTCCCTCTTCCTCTCCCGCTCCTCCCTTTCTTCTTTGCCGAGGAGTAAGATTCACGCGCGAATCGTGAATCGAATCGTTCCATTCGTTTATAAGGATCGTTTTAACGCAATCGATAGATTCGGGAAGAATTTTTTTTTCTTTTTTTTTTTTTTTCACCAAAGAAGAAACGATACAACTTTACCGGACCTTCTCAACCCCTTTCCACGGGGCGATAATGAATCCGGATCCATCTCCTACAGTCCCC
>NW_006263358.1:872468-872926 GCF_000469605.1 Apis dorsata | reverse complement strand
CGGCTATATCGCCCCGCCATGAAATAAAACGAGATCGTGGCGCATTGTAAGGAAAATGTGTTGGCACACCCTCCGTCGGATGCTGCCGAGCTACTCGGTCGAAATATACTCCGTCTCTCCAGAGACGAGGGACATATTGTTTGGTTCAGTAATTCCTCGCGTTATTTCCCGTGTTTGCTTTTTATCATTGTAAACTGATATATTGTCCGAGGGGGTAACTCTCCCCCTCGAAGTTTGCCGCGGACGATTCCCTCCTGGAAAGGGGAGGAAGGGAAGGAAACGAAACGGTGAAACGTGGACACTCTGGACGCGGTTGGCCGCCAATCGAGCCGAGTTTCAACTTCGTGGACCGTGCGGAAACGAGATTACTCGCCGACTCTCCTCGCCCGCTTCGCTCGACCGTGACGCAAATATATCCGCGGAAATATACCTGCACCTGAACGGTGACGCTGGCAAAC
>NW_006263358.1:865821-872442 GCF_000469605.1 Apis dorsata | reverse complement strand
AAAAGTGTGTATATATATATATATATATAAATATAAGCGAGAGATCGAAATTGATCGTTATTCATCAGGGAAGATCGCGGAAGAACGATCTCTACTTCCGTTCTGGAAAATTTTTCACTTCCTTTCGACGTGTAATAATATTCACTTGTATTATACGCGTGTACACGCGCGTCTACGAGTATCGTCGACCGATCTCTCTCCACGATCTCTCGACGAGAATGGAAAACTACCACTGGCGTCGATATCGCGGGAATATAAATTTTCCTTTGTTTTTTTCGAGTGGTTGCGTATGACACTGCATACACTGCATTCGGCCACGCTCGTCGCATGACACGCCACGTGTGCCACCGCCAAACTCGTCGCCAACCAAACAACGAATTAAGCTTTTATATACGTATATACCTCGCGCGTGTTCAGCCTCGTTCCTATAAAATCTCGTTCGATATAAGATTCGTAAATATCTCTCCATACGATGACGAGATTCCTTCCAGGAGTTAATACTCTCACCCCTCTCCCTCTTTAGGATATGCTACTACGCTCCATCAAATTAACCAATTAATTAAATTCCTCCCTTTATTCTCCACCACCACCGCGTATTTAAAATCCGCGTATTTAATGTGTAGCAAAAAAAAAAAAAAAAAAAAAAAAAAAGAAAAAAAAAAAAAAGAAAAGAAAAGGAAAAAACATTGCTGGAAAAATATGCGAGGAAAATACTTTTCCATTTTTGCCGTTCCTTTTTTTTTCCTTTTTTTTTTTTTCTTTCTCCACCCTCTTCTCTATACCAGCGGCGAGTTTCATAATCCGTTAATCACGGTGGATGTGGAAGAGAGGGTAGGAAACAGGCGCGTAATCTAAGAAAAGGCGTCGGAGCATTGGCGTCAGTAGAAAGTGGTTGTAAGTGAATGAAAGTGGATGCAAAGGTGGAGGTGTGGTTGCTACGAGGTCGTCTGCCTGGCAAAGCTGGCATGATCCGCCACAGAAGACAGAGGTTTGTCTGTCTTTATCAGCCGGCCCAGGTAAAGCCCTCGAAGCGAGCTGTGCGTCTCTACCATCGCCACCCCTCGCTGGAAAAGCCCGGAGGGTGACGGACGCCCACGATTGGCGTGGCTTCCCTCGAACGAGGGAGGACATCGCGCACCCCTATTGGCTCCTCACGAATCCATACTCGGTATTCATTCGCTGCCTCATTCGTCGACCCCTCGATCCAAGCCCTCTCTCTCTCTTTCTCTCTCTCTTTCTCTCTTCGTTCCATCTCCTTTCTCTTCCGAACCTCGTCGGCGTGGAGGCTCGATACAACTCACCCTTCCGTACACCGTCACAGGAATCTTTTCAATGCATTTCACCGCCAGCTTTCACCTTTCCCCGGATATTTCTAAGCAAATATTTTTTTAATAAGCACGCGCACCATTCGCCCGAATATAGTTAACGCGTAGTCCCGATACTCGGGTCTTGAGGGATGGTTTCCTCGGACGCGGAAAAAATTCAAAAATTCCATTCACTCAACACCCCACAGAACTCCTCGAAATTCGAATGACCGACGAACAAGAGCGAAATAAAATTGCAAAACTCGTCCACTCCCTTCTTTCAATCATCATCATCCCTTATCGTAGACGAGGCGAGATCATAGACGCGTAATCGAGCCATTAACGCTTCCCGTTCCACGACCGCGATTCCTCGTCCTCGTCCCTCCGATGGGAAAACGATGGATCGTAATCCCCTGGCAAGGTTTGACCAGGAAAGAGAGAGAGAGAGAGAGAGAGAGATCGATGAAGAGAGTGTCGAACGTCGAGGCTCGTGGTCGTTCCGCCTGCACTTTTAACGTCGTCGCGCTTCGTGTCGCCTCCGTCCCAATTGAATGAGAAGAAGAAGAGGAGGAGGAGGAGGAGGAGGAAGAAGAAGAAGAAGAAAAAAAGGGAGGAAAAAAGAGAGAGAAAATGGAAAAGAAAAAAAAGATTGGGAGGGGAGAGAAAAAGGTAGCCAGAGAGGAAAAGACGAACGATAGCTGGGGGACAGAGCGTGACAGGGATGGAGCATTCCTTGGGGTGTTGCAGCCTACGATCGTGCAACGAGATGGGCGTGTTTTTAGGTTGCTCTTTGCTCCGCCCCTGGCACCGCCCCATTGGTGGTTGCTGTTACCTTCAACTCCATGACCTCCCTTCACCCTTCCGTCTGCAGCTGAAACCTTGGTTGGGTTTCGCCAGCAGCCACCGCACACACGTCAGCAGCGGCAAACTCGGCGGCTCCAACGGCCAACGGATCGTTCGCGATCTCCGTCGATCATCTGCCAGGGATCACCCCGATCAACGTTTCCATCGCGAGACAAAATTTTCTCCAGGGAAGCGACTCGTCGTGTGATTTCTCGTCGTGTGATTTTATTCGCCGCTATGAGATTATCCGGACGGATGGTGAGACCGACATCCGGTCGCCGAACACGCGAGCCTTTGTAATCCGTGTAATCCGTCATTGACAGTGTCGTTTCGTCGGGAAAGCTTCGCCAAGATGCGCGCGAATATGGAAGACAGTGGTTGATTTCGAGGAAGAACGGTTTGGCAATCGAATAGAATAGATTCGACCGAGATATCAATCGAGATGGCCGACGTTTCGGGGATTTGATTACTTTGAGAAACTTCGAATCTGTCGTCCGTCGAAATGAAAAAGAATTCAAGTTGTTATTTATTGCCTGGAATCTAAATCACCGTTGTTGTAATCACCGAGAGTATACAATTTTTTGGAGAAGTTGGACGTTTGAAGTCGACGTGATGAATCCAACGGGGGAACGGGAAGTATCAATTCGTTGACAATGACAATCGTGACAATCGTCCCCCCTCGACGATGGAACGCGATCGAGAATAGAAACGGAAGGATCGATCGATCGTGCGATCGTCTCGATAATGTCGACGACCAATCTGAGAGACTTTCTGCTGGTAGATACCGACCTGTCGATGGCCGTCGCGTATCATCGTGAGCATCCATGCCTCTTTGAATTGGTGACCCAAATGAAATTGTTCCTGGAATCCCGCGTTAGACCAACGAACTGCAAGATCAAGTAGAATCGAAATTGATGTCGCAACTTCGTCACGAAGTTTCAACTTTGCGCTTTTTGGAGTCCGGAGCTTGGTGAAAGTGTTCAGGATTATCGAAGAAGCGGATCGCGGTGTTCAGATCACGGAGCCGCCGCTCAATTTTCACGTATTCCGTAAGTACATCATTTTATTTTTTATTTTCGCAAAATTGCTCCAAACGAGTATCACCACTAGTATCCGATATTTCATCGTCATCTTTGAAATTAGCAGAATTAGAAGCGCATTCGGATTTTGTCTGGGTATATACGAATACAAGATTAATGATAAATGGGGAACGGATTACGAATCGAATGACTCGGCGCAATTAGCCAGATTTTGTAATTGGATCAAAGATCTGTTCCATCCTGTTTGATAAATAAATGGATTAAACGCGTTTGAGCGTGTTCTCAAATAAATACGATAACCACGTATCCCATTACAGAAAATGTTTCTCTTGGAAACGTCACGTTCGAAATCTATTGCAACGGATTACTAAAAAAAAAAAAAAAAAGAAAAAAAAAGAAAAATCGTGCAACGATATACGTAAACATCCACTGGAGTATAACCAGAGAATATCACCGATGAAAATCAATCGAAATATTCAAAAATGGACGAAAATCCACTTTAACGCGTCCATTTCCATTCGAACGATTCCCGTTCGAGAAAATAAGCGTCGGAACGCTTAGTGGAGCGCGGTCGGAGATCAAAGGCCGTTTCTCGAACGTTTTATTCCGTTTTCCACGCGTCTCGCAACATGTAACACAATTACATTACGGTGGAGAAAAACGACATATGTAAATATCCCTTTCGAAAACGACGGGACGACGAGGCCGGCCAACAACTCTCGTAGAAAGAAAACACCCTATTCGCGTATCGTGACGCATTAATCGGCGAGCGGCCGTACAAGTGGCACTGGAAATTAGCGAACAATTAGCTCGCCCGGTTTATGTTTTCTAAACAAGCGGTACCGATCGACGGCCCATTATTTCGAAGCATTCGTGCAACGCGCCTATCAAGCCTACCAACTTATATACCCACCTACCTACCTACCTACCTATAACGTGTACGCAACCTTTTACCTAAGTGGCTCCGGGGTTCGAGTGTGTCCGAAGTATCCGAGCAGTATTCGAGCGTGGTAGTACTTAGGCTTTTCGAGTATCACGGCTCGAAAAGAGGAACACGTTGGAGGGGCTCGGAGAAGGGGTCTTGTAGTGTTTCGTTGCGCTTAAAAAGGAGGGGGTTTTACGGAGAGGGTTTCGCTGCAAGGCAGCTTTGGTGTTGCAGCCTCTTCAAACCTCGTGCAAACACTCGGGGACAGGGCGTTCGCCTGGTACGACGATTAATATCCCAATAAGGCCTCGTTCACATGGCTCACTCGACCAAGCTGCTTCGTTCTTTATTCATTGTATCGTAGCTCCTCCCGCGGGATAAACTGCCCGATACCAGTCCGCTTCCGTCACTTCTTCTTCTTCTTCTTCTTCTTCTTTCTCCTCCTTCCTCCTTCTCTTTAACTTTTCTTTCAACCGAGGGACGATACAGGACGTGTCTTTTTTCACGCGCGAATATTCTTTTTTCTTTTCTTTTTGTCGCGCCAAGGGACGAAAAGAAGGAGAGAGGGAGGGATGAAAATCGCGTTTCCGTTACAGCTTTGCTTTCTAATCGGAATCGGGATCGGAATCGATCGATCGATGGTGAAATTTGACAGAAAGGAGCGAGGGAATTTCGTCTCGTTCGCGTGAAATTTAGCTGGCGATGGTAACAGCGGCGCAGCTGACGAGCAAATTTTACAGCGGGCCGCGCGATTAGCATACCTATCACTCGCGTGGTGTGTGTCATTTATTCGCGAATGGCCGTTGCTGAAACGTGGCTATACATCGGCCGTTAATTGTCGATCAGACCGCTGAGATGTGGCCACGTATCTCTCCCGAATACAGAGATATCATTTTATTAGCCGATCCCGCTTCCATCCCGCGATCCCTTTTAATCGTTAAACGTCGTTGTTTTATTGACAGAGATAAACGAGGCGAAAATTTCTCGTGACACCGCAGAGATCGGCTCGTTAATTAACGGCCAATGAAAGATCGGAAAGAGGAAATCGTACGAGTTTCATTTGAATTATAAAATAAATCGCTCGTAAATCAATGGCGGGGATATCGCTCTTCTAATTGACTTGTTTTTTTCAACCTTCCTTCCTCGGCCAGCTTTTTTTAAGAATGAAAATTCATATTAGGGGTGGAGAGGAGGGAAGAGAACGAGGAAACGAATTACAGCCGATAATATTTTCGCTTCGTAAATATTTGAAATAAGAGGAGATGGATGTAAGACGGGGTGAAGATACTCGAATCCAAGGGAACCCATGCATTTTCCTCCTCCTCTTTCTTCTTCATTTTATTTTTCCCCCGCTCTGGATGCTGAAGCATTATTACGCTACTTGATTTCGCATCGTGCCAGCTGTCTCCGATTATTCGCCATAGAAATTTTTAAGGGATTCGAGTTCAAAGGGGACCCCGCGGTCCTCCGCTAATATTTGAGGAGGCCCCGTGCACGTCCTGGGCCTTACCGGACGTTAAGCTCTAGCTTCTCTTGTGCTTCTCGACCTTCCTCTCCGCCTTTTACTCCGCGTTACGAATTTGTCCAACATCGTCTTTCTCGTGTATCAATACGCGATCTCTCGATTTCGTCTCGAATATTTTAAAATAAATGGATCATCGTCGCTCCAAAAATCCGTCTCTTTTAGAAGAAATTTAAAATTCTCCTCGCTACAGAATAAATCTTCTATCGCGAAATTCTAAAGGCAATGGCGAAACGTTGCAAGAGCTCGATGAAGAAGAACACGCGAGCAGGTATATCCAAGTATTTCAACTATTCGAACGAAGGGGTTGGATCGTTTTCGAAGCGATTTCGAAGCCAATTATCGCACCGTTATCACACTTTCCCTTCAAAACTTTCTAAAAATAAATTCTTCGAAAATCGGTCCGAATTCGAAGAATGAAATTTGTCATAAAAAAGAAAAGAAAAATTAATCCAATCTCCTTCTAGGCGGAAAAATATTTCACGGATGCGCCAAACGGGCTTCTTCCCGTGGCAGGTTCCGTTTTAAACGATCCACGACGACACGGAGAGACCACCCCTTCCGCCTATTTTCCCCTCACCTCTCCCCCGCGTGGGGCCCGTCTCGCGCCAAGAATCAGCGATAGTTAGCCAGATAGGCAGCTCGCTCGCGTTACAGGGTTTGCACGCGGGTGGATGTCGGTTATATTGCACACTTTCGCGTCTTCGTATCTCTTCTCCTCCGTGTATCGTATACACCGTGCGCGTGAACACACCATATCTGCCTTTTCGAGATACGTGTGTAAGTGTAAGTGTGGCACACGTTAGTCACTGCACCTTTACACAACGGCGCACCTTTACCTACGCCTACGTACGTACGTACGTACGGTACGTGCAAGACGTTATCTACCCTCTCCAAGTATGCGCGTGTAGATACATCGCAGGGGTGTCTCTGTGGGCGGCGGTACGTGTGCGGCGAGGCACGAGGTCGAGGATGGGGCTAAAGGTG
>NW_006263358.1:861233-865610 GCF_000469605.1 Apis dorsata | reverse complement strand
CCGGCCACGAACCTCTTCCAGAGGCTTGCGTGTGCACACCGATCGAGCCGCGCACACGGATAAAGATAGGAAGAGGGTTAGAAGGAAGGGATAGGAGCGTAGGCCGGGGGGGTTCGCCCCGCCTGTTCGCACCCCCTTTTCGCTGTGCTCTTTAAAAAATTAGCTGCTCGATGCGAGCGCTGCCCGACACCGCGCGACTCGCGGCTTTTTATCTCGCGTCGCCTTGCTTTCTCGCGTAGTTGGCATCACTAACTGGTTGACTGATGGTTACTGTGCGATCGTATTTTTCTTTTTTCCCACCGTGGTAATTTACGCACGACGAAACGATCATTTGGGAATTCGTGTAATTGCTGTCAAGTCGAATCGCGTTCATCTTGTGAAATAATCTCTCTCTTGTGGAATGCGGATAATTGGTAGGGGAGAAATTGAAAAAAAAGTTTAAGGATCGATTTAATCGAGGTAAAAAGAAGAAGAAAAAAGTTCGTGTGCAACGGAAAAAGAAGGGAACGAAAATTTCTTTCTCCTTTCGATAAAAGATATCTGACTGGTATGTGATCGAAGGGATTTGTGAAAGAACGAGAGATCGTTCCAGCATTTTTCCGTCGATTTTTCTTTCTCTCTTTTTAATTGGTGCACGTGCAAGGGTACGTCAAAGGGTGCGCACGAACGTGCGCGATTGGCGTTACGAAACGGGCGCGCACCGTGGTCGCGCAATAAATCAAGATAAAGTTATGATAAACAAATTAGTCGGCCCTGCCGCCCCTCACCGGTGTTATTGTCTATCGTATATCTACCTACAAATTACCAGCCGTCCCGAACACCTCGGGGTAACTGCTACTCGCAAGTTCCGTCCCCGGTTTTGTAGTGGTCACACGTACGGGGTTGAAGGAAATTCGAGGGGTAACTCGAAATTAATGCACCACTTCCTCTCCCGTCGTAACCTCCAATTGCAGTGTACCAGCGTGCCCTTTATTTATTCGATGAGTTCTAGCAACCTCGACTTAACTTTCGATAACTCGCTTCGAAGATACACTTTTCACGATATTTTTTTTCTTTCTCAATCGGGTTGATTCCGCTCGAATAAAATTCAATTTCCACGAAATTCGTTTCGATTTCGCTGTTTCGTACTCGCCAATTCTACGATATTTCTCCTATTTTTCTTTTTTCTCCTTCTTTCTTTCTTCCTTCCTTTCTTTTTTTTTTTGTAATCTCTTTCATATCGAAACCACACTAGCTACAAAAAAAACGTAAACGTAATCATCGTGCCTCGTTTGGGATTGCTCCATGATTCGTTGAGTGGAATTGGAATCCTGGGGGAAAAAAATTCCTTCCGGGAGATCGATTTAATCGGTACACCGCGAATGGTGCAGAATGGTGTGTATTCGGACCGGTTTCGAAAAACGAGAAGTACCGACGCGGCTGTTCGTTCGCTAATCTAATGCAAAATTAATCAACCGCTCCATTTGATCGTTTAGCAAAGAAACGAAACGCATTCGAATTTCCCATGGACATCGCTCGTTGACACCGATCGAGCAACTTCTATGACTCATCCGTATCTTCGGAACGGTTTTAATTGGCCGACGGATATTTCCTGTCCCTGAATTATCGAAGGTTCGTTGGCGAGGGAAAGGTGCGACGTATCCAGTGTTTTACACCAGATCAAAGATATCGATTTCCTCGTCCCCCGCCGTTCCATCTCGAAACGAACGATGACATTAATTTGACTTCGCAACGACTTCAGACTTTATAGTGAAAATATACGAGTAACGGGCAGGTGATGCCCGACTCATCAGGATAATCACGTGTCGTTTTGCCTTAGATAAACTCGTAAAATATTGTCTTAATCCCGTTGCCTCGCTATTTTTTTCTTAAACGTAAAAAATTATTTTCGAATGAAGGAAAAAAAAGGAGAAAAAAGAAAGGAAAAAAGCGGCCGTTCATTTCGTCGGTAGATTTGAGATCGAAAGAAGGGAAAAATCCTGTGTGGCCATTCACAGATGGAAACTCGTTGGCCGGAACGGTGCAATGTGGCCGAGCATTTCCATAAATGCGTTCCGGCGCGCAAACGAAAGAGGTGAGTCGCGTTGAAAAATGTGTATCAGGACTATTTATCAGACGTGGTAAAAATAATCGCAAGAAAGAAGTTCGCGCGGAGGGAAGAAGTAGCGTAAAAAGTACTTATTTACTTACTTATTACTCATTTCGCGCGGTCTTTATTTTAATTAGAGAACGAATAAGAATCGTAGAAAAGGGGGAAAGACCCGGTATCGTTTGATTATCGCGTTAGTGGAGATATTTCTAACATATTTTATAGCGGAAAGAGAGAAAACTGAAAGAATTATGAGTTCCTCCGGTCAAGATAGAAAAATTTGTGCGTCAATTTACAATTTAATCTTGAAAATCTTTATCATTATTCAGGATGTCTCATCCTTAATAATAATAATAATAATAATAATAATAATAATAATAATCAAAAATTGACGAAAGATCCGCGGGGAAAATTATTTCTCCATCGTTATCGACAATTGAAGAAGAAGAAAGATAGATAAGATGACAGGTAGACTAGTGTTTCCACGAGACACGGGAAAATAATAAATTCTCATTTATAGGTGTTAACGTGATGTTGCATGGAGGGCACCGGAGGAGTGTCCAGTCACGCTATGGAAATTATGACGTATTACACGATTGCCTTTTCAACGTCGCACGCGGGTTACCCGTGCCGTGACTAATAAGCAGATGTAATGCAATTTAACACGCATCGTATTAACGACTGTTCAAGTTACGATGCCTTTTCGATCGATTTCATCGTTTCTCCCTCCCTATATTTATATTCCTCGCCTCCCTCCCATCTTTCCATCGTTCAGAAAAATCTTGAAATTTATTATTCGCTTGAAATTTTTACATCCCTCGGTGTACTCCGTAAGTTGTTTCGAAATCGCGAAATTGCTTTCGAAGCCGATGCATATTACCATTGGATGCATAATTACTCGGCTGTTCCGATTATCTCGATTATTTTAATTAATCAGGCCGTTTCTGAATGAAATGTTCGCACGAACGTTCGCGTCTCGCGACCTATGCATATGCAACAGACCTCCGTGTCACCAATTTGCTATTTTAATTTTTACGCGCGCCTCCATTAGCCGATGACCTCGTTCACGCGACGTATCTTGCACGCTCGTCCGATTAAACTAAATTTATCCGTCTATTTTTTTTTTTTTGCCAGCCTAGATAGATTGTTCTATTTCGTTAAAAAATATTTTTAATATTTTTTTCTCTGTCTCTCTCTCTCTCTCTGTCTCCACGATAAATTTTTCGTTCCACGATCGCGGAAGAACGAAGTACGCGTGGTACGCGAGTAGAAGTAACAGAGTGAGCTAGATTGTAACGGAAGTTTATGGACACCGGAAGTTCATGCTTATTCACTGAGCACCGAAAGGGCGACCGAGTATAATTTACGTATAAATTAAACCGAATGAATCAACGGCAGACGATTAATCGCAATGGCGGCTTGCCCGTGATAATAACAACGCCAGCCTTGTTTACGACCGGTAAACGAATATATTAGCTTTTTCATTATGCCGCCACGTGGACACGATCGTGTCTACCTTGCGATACCTCGCGATACCTGGCCTCTCCTGGTACAAATAATTGCCTTTTCTGCTTCTCCTTCCTCCATTTCATTCGTACTCGATCATATTTCGATATGGCTGCTAAAAAACGAAAAGAAAGAACGATGGTAGACGTAACATTATACGTCACTTGGAAAAATCTTGGAAAAATCTTGGAAAACGAAAGGATGAAAAGAATTCGATACGATTGAGTGGGAAAAACGCGATTCTCACGATTCATCGTGGGCACGCACGAAATAAGGGAGGAAAAACCGACAAAAACCCGGGCGGGGGGGGAGGAGATTGAGGGTGGATCGTACGAGGTAAACAGGCCGTGAAATTACCTTTTAAATATTAGATTATGATTAAATGTGTACCTACCTCGAAGGCACTAAATGTTCACCACCGGCCCCCGCCACCGCACCCGCCTTCATAAAACCGACGATGGGGGTGGTTCATGGTGGATGAGACTCGAACCTATCTCCACCTTCCTACTCGAGAGCTATATCGCGATATCAATCAGCTCTCGGCATCAGATAAGATTCGCTGCTCAGGAACTGAACTGCTTTTCAAAACGTGGATGAGGTCTTTTTTTTTCTTTTTTTTTTCTTTTCGTATCCTCGTGGACCATCAGTTCCCCCCATCAGAGATCAGAGGGTGAATCCGTAGCGTTCCCTATGCAAAATGGCGACTGATCATTTTTTTCAACCAAACGCTCGTCTCGTTCATTCACGATCCTTCCTCTCGGATCGTTTCATCGATATCAACT
>NW_006263358.1:860628-861134 GCF_000469605.1 Apis dorsata | reverse complement strand
CCTCGTGTCTCGACGAGGTTTTTTTTTTTTTTTTACAATGAAACCACGGAAGAAGGGGAAAGGAGGGAAGGAAGGAAGGAAGAATTTACATAAGTACCAAATCGATAAGGGACGAGGTTCAATGCGGATTGCGTTATAATCGTCATCGGGTGAGAGATAACGCGACAATGTCAACCGTTTCTGAACCGGTACGGTAGGTACGGCTAATTGACGTCGTTAATTCACTCGTGCATCATAAACGTTCGCGGTAGCACCTTTGGCAATAAATACAAACCAACCTCCCCCTCCCTCGTTTTAGAATTTAAAGGGCCCTTCACACGTGGGACCTATGGGCGAGCATGATGATGGGCAGGTGTTTATATCCGGCCGGTGTTGCATGCGTGTGCATACATATGCATATATATGCATAAAAAAGATACCCAGATACCCAGTGGGCATTCTACGCCCACGCTCTCACTCCTTCCTCGCTCCGTTCCTCTTCGCCGCTTGTCGAAAACCTTCCGTCG
>NW_006263358.1:858227-860454 GCF_000469605.1 Apis dorsata | reverse complement strand
ATATATATATATATATATGATAAACGGTTACGAGTTGGACGGCGCAGGTCGCTCGTGTGCGTGATCGTGTGGGTGTACGCGTGGGTGAATCCGTGTTAGAGCGTGCGTGTGCATCCGCAATTACGTGCAAGACGGAATACAACGGAAGGATAATTAATGCAAACGAGGTCGAGCCGGGGAAATTTCGGTTCGACGAAGGTACCCGCTGCGAAGGTGAGAAGTGGAATGCTCGCGGAGAGAGAGAAGAGAGGAGAGAGAGAGAGAAAGGAGAGGGAGAAAGAAACGTATAAAGAAAATATTTACGGGGCCAGGCAGGGGCTCATAATGCTCGCCCTCGAGATAAGGGAATTATTCGGACAAGTTGCTACGGGCATGTTAAGGAGACGATATCGATCTGAGCGGACGGTTCTCGCAGAAAAATATCCTTTCGCTGTTGTTGCTGCCTGTCGCTTCGACTTCGTGATTCTCTATCTGGGAGAGTAAAGACGGCATGTGCATCTGTTAAACGTAAAATGGGTTTTATCGTTGAGACTTTTGTGCTGTTTCGAGGCTTTCCCGAAAGAGCGCGTGAACCAAGAAGATTTCGCGGTGGAATTTAATGGAATTTATTTTTCTCGTAATATTTTAAAGAAAGAAATAAGAGGAGAAGCGAAACACAACATCGAGTTCATGGAAGTACGAGTTAATAAATACTCGGAAGGAGAAATCGATGGACAAAAGGATATATCGCGATAAATTTTCTTTATCTATAGAGAGAGTGTATTTTATGGCGTTTCCCTGGTATATGCCGGCCAACAAGTAGCTTTCACTCGAATCCCTCATGTCAGCGTCCCGTTTAACGGCAATGAGAACTTGCAAGTCTCCGGGGAGAGTTTGCCGACTAAAACCAACCCCTACCGACGATTCGAGGGGTTGCGCCACAATACAAGCAATAACACGTACCGCCCTCCCTCTTCCCTCCCTCTTCTTACAACGTCGTCCCCGTCGTGCCCCGTTGCACGCACCCTCTCTTACCTTAATCGACGAAGGATGATTTGGTCTTAAATAAACTTCTCACCTCCATCGACGTAGACCGCATCCCCTTCCGCGACCCCATCAACCGTTTATCACATAAATCGCCGAGTGGTCACTTTGATTATAGGGGCCTTACCGCCCCCTATTTTTCTTTTTTCTTTTTTTTCCTCCCCTTTATTCGATTCCTCTTCCTCCTCCTCCTCCCACTCGCAAATTTTCAATCGAATTCGACTCGACGGAATCGAAGGAAACACTATCTCGATCGAGCCAACTTTCTTATTCCTATTTATAATCGTTATTATTAGTTTTAGAGTCGAAAAAGTTTCGTTTTTGAGAAGAGAGGAACGAAATAGCAAAGTTGGAAGCTCTGGAAATCTAAATGGAGTTGTCCAAAATTAATCCACTAAAGGTAATTCGTGATGGAATTAAAAGAATCTCAAATTCCGTGCGCACACCTTTGCGGCTAGGCATAGCCAAGACGGGGCATGAAAGCGAACAAAGGATCGATCGAAAGAGGAGCGTTGCGGTACGAGGCGAGACGGTATTATTCATCGACGAGCGGAAACGCTTGGAAGGTAGTAGACATCCGGCCACGTGTCCTTAGCCGAGCGATGGACCAATGAGATTCGAGGCAGAGAGGAAGGTGACCAATCTCGTGGCCGATCGAGGCGAAGGTCCAGAAGCGACGGCACGCGCCAGAACGATGGAATTATTCAAATGGAATTCACGAAACGAGGCAGCTGTTTCGAGTTGGATCAAAATTGGGGGAGTGGGTCGTACGGACGATACTTTTTGTTCGTCGTACGCCTCTTTTTCTCTTTCCTCGCTTCGTCTCGCTTTCATCATCTGTTCTCTTCTATAATATCGTACACCGTGGATTTCTGATTTCTTTTTTTATCCTCTCCTCTCTTTGGATCGATCGATTTTTATCCTTCGAAATTATTATTATCGAAGATCGCGTACACTTTTTACCGCGAGTTTAAACTCGAGACCCTCGAATCGATTCAGACAGATTCAGTATCTCGATTGGTTTTCGACTACCCGATGGAAAGCACTTTTCATTTCGGCGAGATCGTTCCCCTTTCCAGAAGAGAAGAAAAGCCAAGGATCGTTTCGCGAGTAAATATAACAGACCGAGTTCGATGCTGCGTGTCTTTTCCAATTTTTCTGAGTAAATCGCGAGGGGTTCTCCCTTTTATCCTTCTTCCTTCGT
>NW_006263358.1:849796-857968 GCF_000469605.1 Apis dorsata | reverse complement strand
TTTGAACGTTCGAACGAGACGAGAGAGAGAGAGAGAGAGAGAGAGAGAGAGAGAGAGAGACGTAGGGATCGAGAGAGAAAGGGCGAAAGAACGAATTGCGACATTTAATGCGTAATATCCTGTATAATCTTGTACGAAAAGCGTTATGGTTCACGATGGAATAAAGACGAGAGAGAAAGAGAATGGGGAAGAGAGGGAAGAGAAGGAAGAGAGGAAGAGGGTGGTTTCTCGAGGGTAGCCAAGAGACGGTTAAAGGCATTGAGCCGTCCAAGCCACTCGCGAGAATTCTGAACTCTCTGCTTCTGCGTCCTCCGTTAGAAACCCCCCCGGGGGTTGGGGGTGGCAGATGGCAGCCGTCCAACCAGTTCTTTCCAACACTTTAACCCGTCAGAATCGGTAGACTTAACCCTTGAAAGGGGATACGCGCGATCGTAACGAACGCGATTTTTCTCATACGCCTTCTTCTCCTTCTTCTCTTTCCGTTTTTTTCTTTTTTTTTCACTCTTTCTATAATCTCTGAATAACAGATCGGCCGATTTCCGATCGAAAGTCGTACGCACGATCAATGAGATGATGCTCGAACTTTGGAAACGATGAAGAGAGAAGTTGATAATAATTTGGTAGAGGAGAAGGGAGGAGGGATGGAGGGGAAGAGGGACGAGTGATTGAGACACGCAGTAAGACAGGTTGAATCGAAGCTACTCGAATCGCGGGAAGGTCTCGGTAATCGATTCGAGTAGCGAGGAAGTGCGGTTTTCGAGGGGCTTCGAATGCCGGTTCGCCCGGGCAGGAGTGTGTTGTTGGCGGATTTGACGTGCTTATCAATGGATCACAGATGTAATAGGCTGCACGCACCCCAAATCGAGCACATAACTGATATCTGATAAGGAACCAATAGCCGTGACGGGATTTGCGTGTGACTATTCATGCCCTAGCCCCCTTTGCTCGCTCGCGTTCGTGCCTAAGGAAATTTATTTCCCGATTTCGAGAAACACGAGGCACGGTGAACTCTCTCGATCAACTATCCTAGCAAATTACGGGAAACCTGCCACCGTGTTTCGTCTCGAACACATATTCGTATTTAATTCACGTTTTTGTCGATGAAGCGTCTATGGCATCTTGGAGCGATTCGTGATCGTGTAAATTTATTCCTTGTTGCAATGAAATATTTATATTGAATTATATTCAAAATATCTTTTTTGCCGATTGTCTCGTAAAATAAAAAAAATTTACGAAATTCAGAAATTTAGGAATACGAAAGATTTCTTCCAAATTTTAATAATTCTTCGATGATGAATTTCGAACGAATGATTTCGTATCGCAAATCGTCGATGAAGTGCGAAGTGAAATGGAAAAAGATTGGCCGAAAGATTTAACCGATGGTTTGATGTCTGGAAAAGAGGGCGTTGTTCGTCATCTGTTCGTCATTTTATTCAAAAGAAAAATACGATACGACACGGAGGTTGATCATTTGAAAGGTAGACTATAGACTCGAAAATCCGGAGGCGGCGGGGCACGCGCCACTCAACAAGACTCCCTTCCTTCACCATCCTGATGATTCTTGAAGACGTGGATAAGTATGTCGTACGAGGCAAATGGCACGCAAGACTTCCGGTGCCACCCCTATCCATCTTTGCAGTATCCCCTGGTGCGGTGTCGAGTTTGGTCCATTCTTCCTTCGAGAATCGTGATCGCGCGATTCAATAGCGCGAGCGGAAGCGGCGGAAGGGCGCTTGCAGACGTACCACCGTTTCTGTGTACGTAACGCGCTTGACGAAAAACCTCTTTTGTAAATGTACATTGTCTAGACTAGTAGTGGTGGTGGGAGGAGGGCGGCTGGGAATAAGAATAAAGGAGAAACAAGACTCTACGAGGCTGGCGAAAGAATTTGACGATAAGAATGACGATAGAAATGACGATAAGAATTTCGTTCTAGAGTTTAGAAATTAAAGCTATTAAACAATTATGGAATTATAAATGGGAAGAGAACTTGTGCGAGGCACCGATAATTTTTTCCCTGTTTTCCATTGATTTGCGCGTCGATCTATATATTTTTTATTTTTTTATTTTTTTTTTTTCGTATTAAAAAGATCCTTTCAGAAAAGTCCGCTATTCGATCGACGAGCCGGAGGAGGTCGAAGCGATCATAGTCGTTATAAGCGAGTCGATAATAATTTGATTTCCTCTATTGCGAGAGCGAACGTTTCCCATCGCGTCCGAGGAGTTCCTCGACAAAACGAGGTGAACGCAAACAGGGCTGTGGGGTGGCTGAATGGGCCGCGAAGTGACAATGGCGGTGCCAATTGTTTTCCTGACTTTTATCCCACTTATTATTCCGTGAGACTATTATGATCGTCGTTGGCGATCGTCATTATGCTCGGCGAAGGCCGGTCGATCTCGAGTTACGCGGCTTTTGTCAGCGGGGCGCGGTAACGACGCCGAAAAATGCGAAATGAACGCGCACAAACGGCGAACCCGAGGCGCCCGCTGTGGCGATCGTGAACTCGCGTCACGGCAAACGGCACGTGTGCACTCTTGTATTTAATCCACAGCCTCCTTTGTGTTTGTTTCTCGATAAACAAACCAGTTTGCAAGCCATTGAGATTCAACGATTAACAAATTAAACACACGATTATTTAAACGTAACGTGATAACCAATTCAATTTTGAATTAGAATAGAGATCGAAAGAGATCGAAAGAGACGCCACCTCTAACGATTAAGATGAAGAAAAAGATTTGAAAATTGTTAACAAGATAGGTGGATTGAACTTAAGGGAAGAAACGACGAATCGGTGATAACGAGGTGTTCCAACCGGGAGTTGAAACGGCACGGGGCGAGGGGTAACAAACCCCCGTAGACTGCGCAGCTGTGAACCCCCCGCCAACCCTGCTCGACTCGACGATACGTCGAACTACGTGAATTCGAGATGCATCGAGCCCAGCGGGACTCGTTGCCATTTTGGAAAGCCGCCCGTATTCATACGGCCACGCACGTGGGCACCAATTTTTTTTTTTCTTTTTTTTTTTTTATCCGACCCTTGCACGCTTGCTCATACGCAGGGCTCTCTGGAATCACTTCGTTTTCGTTTTAAACAATGCGCCTTTTGTCCTTCGCTCCGTTTTCCCACTGAAATTTTGTCTCTGTCGAGCGAGTTTTCTTTTTTTTTTACTTTTTTCCTCAAACAATACTCGATAATACATGCTCTCCAATTTTGTGAAATTCCATCGAATAATTCGTTCCTCTTTCTCTCTCTCTCTCTCTCTCCGATTTCCATGAAATATCTATACATATAAACCTCTATCTCTGCGCGATTAAATTTTTTTTTCCAGTCGCAACTCGAAGTTGGGCCAACGTTTCAAACGAAATTTAAAACTATCAGATAGGCGGGATATATATATAGTCTAGTGATACACGAAAGGCAATTTTCGGGCACAATTATCGGGACATGTCGTTGGACACGGTTGGAAGGTTGTTCGACGGATAGAATTAAACTTGGTGGAACGGGTGCAAAGTTTCCTTAAAATTAAGCCATCCTCCCTCTCTCCCTCCCTCCCTCCCTCCTCCTCCTCCTTTCCCCTCTCGTACACGATTCGAGAGCAGTCGAGGAGCAAAGTAAACGGCGCACAACTGAGCGACTTAATTCAGAATACACGGCGCGGCGCAATATAACACCGGGGAGCCCCCTCCTTCCCCTTCTTTCCGATCCGTGCGAGGCGACTCGCAATTTATTCCTCTTCGCCCCCTCTCCCCCTTCTCTCTCTCTCTCTCTCTCTCTCTACGCCTCTGCCACCGCCACTCTCCAATTAACTTTAAATCACCCTCTCGGCGAGTCCTCCTCATAACGCGAAACTTCGAAATCAGGAGTCATGGTGCGCGTTTAAATTCCCTGGGAAAAAAAGAACGCGCGAGATCGTTTTCATTTCACCCTCGTTCTCCACGTACAATTGCGATTCAAATTCCGCCCGGTTTACCACCACCCTCGCGTTCCAATACAAAATTTAACTATCCAAGTTTTCCCTCTCTTCCATTGCATCCGGTTGGCATCCTGCAAAATTGGCGAAAAAATTATTCGAAATAATCGAAGATAAAGAGAAACGGAGAGAAAAGAAGAAGAGGAAGAAGAAGAAGAAGAGGAAGAGGAAGAAGAAGAATAGTGTTTCGCGGAGAGAATCGAAGAATCGCTTGGAAAGATTATAAGCCGGTTAATTTTCGAATCGGCTTACGCGACACGCTCTTTGGGAACGGGAGAGAAAGGGCGGGTTTTGTGGCCGAGTTATGGGACAGAGGATAACCAAGTGGGTGTGTATTGTGCCTCCTGTCATCCTCAGTCGAGCTTTCGTTACCCCAAATGCTAATTATATGTCAACCGTTCACGCGCCATATCACGGAAGGCCGAGTGTCAGGGATGGAACAATGAGGGTGGCTCGGGCTAATGGGCCTCTTCCACACCAAAGACGTTGCACAAACTTTTCAGACGTTCTAATAAAAATTACACGGTGTCTTCATTTGCGAAAATTGCGTCGTTTCTGTCACGTCTGACAAGAAAATCCGGGAAAATCCGTGTTTTTTAATTCCAACAAAAAATGTGTCACCCGTCGTCGTGCCCCTCCTTTCCATTCTATTTTTGGAAAAGTAGATCACACGCGTGAGATACAGTTTTTTTATCGTCATTCATAGGTACGTAAGCCGCCACAGATAAATATAAGAAAGTTTAAGCGACAAAATTCGTCAGGGCCAATTTATTCCCTTATCGCCACTTAAGAGAAAAGAGCGATAGGCGTGTGACCTCATGAACCGGTATTATTCGCAGAAGGACTCGCTGATTGATGCACTCCGTACACGCAAAACTCCTATCCGCCCACTTTCACCCCTTCCGATTCGGAATGTTCATATTGGGGAGTCTCGCTGATTCGAATCATCCTTGCTTATCGAGGTTAACCGGTGTATTATCTTGATAAATCGATGTCCATCTCGAAAACGTTCCATTTTTTTATTTACAATTTTCCACGTTAGATTTTGCGATATTTGAAACGTTCAACCGGTTCAAACCGCAATAATGCTCGCATCGTGACAACGGAGGCAACCGTTGGAAGCAAGTGGAATAAGAAAACGAAAGTTTGATCGTTCCACTTCGTTAAGAGAGGAGATAATTAATGAGTCGACAACGGGACGGGTAAATTTGCAAAGCCATTTCAAGTTTCTTCCAACCGCTTCAACTTTCCTCAGCTTCCATTCGTCCGTTACCGTTTGATAGTTTACTGTAGGTGATTGAATTCTTCCGACGATTTGTAATCGCATCGGTAAACTTTGTACATTTAACGCCAACTCTTCACCTGACGGGAATGGAAATGGTAACGGAGGTGTTCATCATTCAGGAGTGGCTCACGAAACCTGGCTGGCTATCGTCTTCAACCCTTCTATCGACCTTCTAACGTCCCTCGCGCGTCCCCGAAATTCTTCTTCGATTCTTCCATGCTAATTAACGTGCAAATAAAAATCGTCGTGAAAATTTCAATCGAAATAATAAAGAACGAGGCGAGGGAGGAGAGATATAAGAAGTAAGTAAGCGAAGAAAAAGCGGTGAAAGAAAAATTAGCAAATTTCAGACAAATCGATACCAATCGCGCGAGAAAGGAAACAAAATGGTCCCGAAGCAGAGTCGGCCATACTTGAGAGTGGAGATTGAAGCAAATTGGCAGAATTGTTGGCTGCCGCAAGGAGCAATACTGATTACCTCGACCGCTCGTTAAGTACTGTAACAATACTAACCCCCACCACGTCCCATACGATTCTCCCCTCTCGTATCACTTTTGCGAGGGTGATAGATCCGTTGGCCAATCCTGTCGCCTCGTTCCCCACCCTTTCACCCTGCATTTTGTGTCTTCTTCTCGCCCCGTGTCGGCTGCAACGGGTTAGAAAACGGCAAGTGACGATAAGCCAGAAAGAGGAAGAGAATGATGGATACATACCGAGTGAGGGGTCTGCCTATGTAGAGTGCGAGGAACAAGGAAGGAGGGAGTCAGCGTGACACCACGTTCAGTGCGAGAGAGAGAGAGAGCGTACATTTGAATCGTAAAAGCGTGCAAAGAACACGGTGCAAAGAAAAACCAAGAGGAGAAGAAGAAGAGGAGGAGGAGAAGGAAGAAGAAAAAGAAGAAAAAGAAGGAAAGAGGAAGAGAGCGAGAGGAAATGTAACGGGAAAGGGTGAGAAACAGGAAAAGAAGTGAAAAAAAGACAAACGAATGAGCGAGAAAAGTGTAACTAAAAAGTAAATGGACAAGATTCACCTATTCATTTAAGGGGGAGAAAAGTGAGAGATTATGGGAAAAGTGTTTGAAAGAAATTACGCAAGGAAGGGGATGGAAATCGAAGTCAACGCGAAGGAAGGGGGGTGGTTCGAGACGAGGCTTACGTTTCGAAGTGCTCGAAGACGCATAATCATAGCTTTTGTGATTTACGACGACAGTTGCGCGGCTCCATGACGACAAAGTCGGAGTCTACGGTTTTCTATAGGTCATAGGGGCGTTTCGGGGGTTACGCGAGGAGATCGTTTCCCTTCTCGAGCCTCGCTTCTCACACCGGCCTTGCTTTTCCGCTCCTTGTTCCCTGGTTATTAGGGCTGCCTTTCGCTGTGGGACAATCGAAAGGTACCGGCTAATGGGCGGAGCTTTTGGGCAGAACCACTGCGTCATATTCCACCCTGTCGACGGGGGTTCGGTATTTCCATCGTTTCTGGAAGCATGCATTTTTCATCGTGGTTAAGCAACATGTTTGCTCTCTCCCCGATATCGGATATTTTCATTGTTGCCATTCGAATTTTCGCTTCGCGCTTTTCGCTTATTAAATTTTCCCATTTTTTTTCTTTTCATCGATTTTTCATCGTGTAAGATTCAGATTTTTAGAATTTTAGAATTCACGTATGCTTCTTTCTCTTCCTCCTTTTCTTCTTCCTTTTCTTCTTCTCCCTCTTCTTCCTTTCTTCTTGCGAAGAGACTCGTAAAGTTCGGAAAAGACGAAGAAACGAGTGTTTTACAAAACCACCAGTCCTATCCAATTCCAACCGTCATTCCAAGTCCAAACATAACGCTATTCTACGGAGCAAACATTTCTACTTTTCGTCCGTGCAAACCTTCCATGATACCTCGGGGAAGCTTGCTCTTCAACTGTGCTGACCATTTCGCGACTCATTCAGCCCCGCCATTCATCTCCCTTTTCCATGTTGCACATGCTTAATGGCTACCAGTATATTCATGCTATTTTTGCGCGCGAATCAACATTCAAATTGCGTACGCATACGTGATTACACGCATCGAAGGATTCTATCGTTGGATTCGCGATTAACGCGAATTTTATCCATTCTTGCACATCGCGCCATGTATAAAAAATTCGTTCGAATTACGTTTTACGATGATTGGACGAGGAAGATGGAAGTCAACGATGTTTGGCTCGAAGCGCGAAGTGCGAAATAGGGCATTCCCTCCGTCGTCGTTTCGACGTTTGCGCCCAGCCCCCATCGTTCAATGCGAACCGTGCTTTTTTTTTTATGTCAACACGAGGGCCAATTGAGCGGATATAATAGCGGTACCACATGTTTCGCTCGGATTCGCCTTTGACATGTGGGTTCCGTCCCGTTCCTTCTCTCTCTTTGGTGCGTACGCGCATCAAAACACTAACAGACTTCTGCGAAGGGAGGATCGTAGCGGCCACTAACGACCGAGTCCTCGAAATCATCAAATTGATCGCCATGATTTGGCTATTCCCCTCCATGCTTCGCGTCGTTGCCCACCACCAATTGACCAATCGATTCGGTTAAGGAGAAATTTTCAAACGACATCGTTCTTCCCTTCTCTCCTCGATTCCGTTTCTTCTCCCGTCCCATCACCTCGAACAAAATTATATTAAAATTATTAGAGAGTATTTTTGTTCGTCGATCTTGGAAAATTGGAAAACTTGATCTCGATTCCTGTTCCCTGATTGCAGGATCTCTACCATGCAACCGTTCTCGACCGGCAGCACAATGGCGAGCGAAACACCGACCAGCCTCCCACCGGAGAGAGTTACCTCACCGGCGCCGTGCAAGAACTTGACCTTCTCGATCGCGAAAATCATGGAGCCGGACAAACGTCTGACCGAGCAGAGCAACAACAATCAGCAAACGACGACGACGACGA
>NW_006263358.1:841154-849154 GCF_000469605.1 Apis dorsata | reverse complement strand
CCGCCCCCCATCACCATTCAAAAAGCTTTCTCGAAGATGAGCCTGGCTGCGATCTCGCCCGAGAGCCAGCGTGAAAAGAAGAGCCCCGGACCACGGAGTAACGAACTCAGTACGACGAACAAACAGAAGACATTCACCTGCCCTGAATGCGGCAAGGTGTTCAACGCCCACTACAATCTGACCAGACACATGCCCGTCCACACGGGGGCGCGGCCGTTCGTCTGCAAGATATGCGGCAAAGGGTTTCGCCAAGCGAGCACTCTGTGCAGGCACAAGATCATCCACACGGCGGAGAAGCCGCACAAGTGTCCTACCTGCGGCAAAGCTTTCAACCGAAGCTCGACCTTGAACACGCACAGGCGCATCCACGCCAACTACAAACCGTTCGTGTGCGAGTATTGCGGGAAGGGGTTCCATCAGAAGGGAAACTACAAGAATCACAAGTTGACGCACAGCGGCGAAAAGGCGTACAAGTGCAACATTTGCAACAAGGCGTTCCACCAGATTTACAATCTCACCTTCCACATGCACACCCACAACGACAAGAAACCATTCTCGTGCAAGATCTGCGGGAAGGGGTTCTGCAGGAACTTCGATTTGAAGAAACACATGAGAAAATTGCACGACAGCGGATCACCCGTGTTGAACGGCCTAGGTACTTCGGCGCAGAGTCACAATCAACAGTCCGGTTACGCGTCCGTCCACCACGGACCCGGTGCCCACTCGTTCGTCAGTCCTTTCCTGCTTCCGCCGCCAGGTACCACCAGTTACTTGAGCAAAATGTTGTGACAAGGCGACGGTGTTCATTATCCGAGAAAGACGCAGTGCCCTTTGATCCTTGGCCCGCCTTGTTACACGGGGGACATCGGCCAGTTGACTCAACCCTCGAAATGAAGGGGGCGAGGAAAAGATATCGGTGATTATTAAGAATTATCACGGAATATCGAGGGGTGAAGCTGGAAATTGGACGATTAGATTAGATCTCGAGGATCGTCCTTTGGTTTTTCACCGCGAGAGTAATTTATCTCTCCGATAGAGAGAGAGACGACCCAAGAAGACAGAGATACCAAAGACGCGGGCAACAGACGCTTCGACAACGCGGGGAAACGTGTACGTGTTACCGTATTGTTTCGAGACAACCAACTACCTCATATACTACAGCAACTAAATTGTAGCAGATTATTCCTGTTTTAAGACTAGTCTCAGGCCTTTTTCCGTCACGATGTAACGATATATACGTTATATCATTTAAAAGTTGCAGTACTTTCTTCGGATACCTCCGTTACCAAATTTCTTTTTTCTTTTCTTCAGATCACGCAGTATCTCGCAAACACACACACACACACACACACACATACATATATATACGCATCTATACTCAAAGTTCTACCTGTTTACGCGATCGCGAATTTACGAGGGAAGTAAAAATTGAAAGCGATTCGCAATATCATACCGTGGATAGAAACGATCGTCAACAAAGATTGGTGGAAAACAAGGCTCGATAAAAATCCAACAACGATGGACAGGTGCATTAATTTACGTCGGGAACACGAATTTTCGACGGAACGTGACGGGTGAATAATATCCTTAATTTCGAGGATGAACCAACGCGACGGCGAGGGCAAAAACGGTGGGCAAATAGGACGAGTAATCGAATTAGACGATTCGTCGCGGACAATTCCGGGAGCACAATGATATTTTAACCGAACGAGCAGTTGCCAGCTGCAAAACACCGAGCGTGAATATATCGGAGAAAGCAAATAATCGGTCGTATCGGGCGAAATAAACCATGCCGGGAGGTAAATCAACAGATAGACAGAGGAACCAGAGAGATAACATAAGTGCATATTGGCAGGATCGTTATAAACTGGATACCGGATCCCCCATGGCATCGGATTAATCGCATGAAAGCTCAATCGATGGTATCCTGGCGAGAGATGATTACTTATTTATGTAAATACTTGTAAATATTTGTACCTGCGACAGAGAGTGATCTCGTTATTGCGGCGCATTAACGGTGGCCGGAAATTATCGACGAAAAAAAAAAAAAAAAAAAAAGAGAGAGGAAAAAAGCGAGATGGTGGTTGATTCTTCAGCGACGATCTTCGACGCGAGACATCGCGCGAGAGTATTGGCAGAGCTCGGATCGAAGCTTGGAGGGCTCGCGTGCAAGCTTCCTCCAAGATGGAGGAAAAGCGTGGAGAGGAACAGACACGTTTGGCCACGATTATCTTTATCTATTCCTTAGACGAAATGTATAAATCGGTGTGATAGTAGCTTTTAAGTGACGACGCGCGTAACGAGCAAGAAAGTGTTGGCCGTTCAATTTACTATCCGTTGTAAAATTACGCCTAGATACTAGGTTCGGCGATCGATCGATGTGGATCGAAGATTTGTACGCGATCGTTTCGAGAGAGATTTGCAATAGAGAGAACGTAGGGAACACGAGTCGCTCCGTTGTTCTCCGTTTTCCCGCGTGTTCAATCTCATCTTCATTATGCATTTTTATTTACGTCTCACCTTATTTTTATTTTTTTTTCCAAACTTTATTCACCGCGATTCTTCCGTTACATCCCTGCTCTCCATCCTTCTTCCTTTTGACTTTCACTCGCGGAACGAAATTTTGAAATTTTAATTTCTCTCCCTTCCTCCGTTCCTTTTCTCCTTTACGAACGATGGTTAACTCGAACACAATCGAAACAGATTCCTCCAGGGAGAAATTCCTTAATCGATTCGATATTTCACGTTTCTACGGAACTAGGTAAGCCGCCATTAACGACGAGGCGAAATTAATGAATTAAGCATGATTAACGGCGAAAATAAAGAAACGAATTATATATGTAGATAATCGGTAGAGTAGATGAAAATGCATATGTATGTGTCCCCTATTGTAAATATGAGTCGATCCAATGCAATAAAATCATCGATACCAATGAATTATTTATTCGTTTCGTTTTTACACCNCTCTTTTACGCCGACAACGTCAACCCTCGTTGTACTACTCGTACTTGTATTNAAAAAAAAAAAAGAAAAGAAAAAAAGAAGAAAGTCCTCTTAATCTCACACGTATCTTTCGATCGAAGTGAAGATCCTTCGCGTATATACAATCACGTATTATAATTTGATCGAGAAGTTGCGACAAAATTTGCAACTCTCCATCCTCAATACCCGAGAGCATCGATTGGCCTAGAGAAGAGGAACGAGAAGACTCGTAACCCCTCGGTATAATGTACGTAACGAGGGTAGGAGAGTTCTAATCTCTTGGCCGCATCATCCATTCGATCCCTAATCTGTTAGCTACCGTGGAAGAAAGAACCGACCCTTAAGCACATCGTCTCATACTCTCGATCCGATCTCTTCTCTCCTTGGAAAGAAAGAGAAGGAAAGCGTCGGTTAAAAAAAGGAAAAGCGTGGAGAAAGAGGGAGAGAGAGAGAGAGAGAGAGGTCAGCCGCATCATCTGCCATTAGACGCGATGCAATCTGTCGCGTTTAGTTTAGAAAGAGGCGAGACCTTGTGTGTATAGGAAGCGGTGTATCGGATGCACGGGTGGTGCGAGAAAGGGGGCGAAAGTTAGTCAAAGGTGAGAAAAGAGACGGATCGATGCATAGAGGGTGGTCGAAACATCGAGGGGTTGGAGGATAGGATATTCCTATCAGAGGGAGGATAGACAGAGAGGACGACGTGCTTCTGTTCTGATTTGCGCGCGAGATATCGCGCCGACCTTCTGATGTATCTGCAGAATCTGTCCTCTATCCATTAAATCGAGACTCGTCCGACCGCCATCCCAACACCGGTCCCTTATCAAACGCCACTGTTACGAACGCCACCCCTGTAGCACGTATACGTATACGTGTCAACGAGGAATTTCGTGTTTCCGGGTTGACGCGTTCAAATTAAATCACTCGAGAGTGGCGATGTTCCAAGATCGAAACGAACCAAATCTTCTTTCGTCATCAATTTTTCTATTCACAGCATCGGAAATACTTATCGATGATGAATAGGAATAGAAGATGATCGAGAGATAATACCAATAGATTTTTTCTTCCGAGGGAGAGAATCGGTAGAAAAGTATTTCTCGATCTTTCACACCCCGACGATACGACGAAGGAAATTAACTATTAACGTGTTTCTTAAAAATCAGCAGGAAATCCTTCGTTACAAGAGAGGTGTCGAAAAGAATCTCGTCGACCAGCGGGGGTTGTATACAAACAAGTATTTAGAAGCGTTTAATGGGAATTATCCGGAGGCGGAGGTGTGACAATTAGGGAAGGATTATTAACACCTGGAGTCGGCATCACGCTGTTCCACGAGTCGCTCGCTGAGTCGAGAGTTAGACGAAGAAAACTTTCCCGTCGACGATCATAGGGGACCGCAAAACGTTAAACCTCCAAACGTTTCCCTTATCCACGGCTGACTCGTTCTACCGCGATTCCGGTATTTTTCGACCTGATCCATCCAAAAAGAAAAAAAAGGAAAACACCGCGTTAAATCCACAGGAGCGTGAAATTTTGTTTGAAAATCTGCCGAATCTCTGCACTCCTCGCGCCAGATTAATCGACGTTTCCTGCTTTCGTCACGATCTTGCATCTTCCTCACTTTTTTTCTTTTTTCCACTCGTTCCTCGTCCGGGAAGAAATTGATTCAAAGAAATGATTTATAAATAGGGGATTTCCGATAAAATCCGAATATCGAGAATAACGATCGAACGCGTTAAAAATACGTGGAATTCGAAATTGTTGAATCGTAGGTGGAACACACATCAACAATATGGAATATCAAACGAAGGCAAACAAATATTTCGAAGCGAGGGAAAACGCGACGCGCAGCGGCGGAAACGCGGCAGAAAATCCCTTGGCGCGAACGATACAACGTCGGAGTTACGCGAAACGTCGAGTACTCATCCCCCGTGTGTCCTGTGTTTTGGGACACACGCCCTCCGCCATTACTCCCCCTATTAATATCCCCGTAATTGGTTAAAACCCGTAACTGATGAGCGAACTGTAAGTTATTATGCAAAGAGACCCTCGGTTCTCGCGACGATGGGGGTTTATGGGATACGGTTCAACACCTCTTCATTACCCTCTTCATCCCTCGATAGATCGTCGGTGTTGTATCGGTGTTGTACAGCGGCATTACACGATGCCCGGCCCGGTCGTGTCATTGTGCCATCGGATCGCCGATGCACGCCTGGCTCGTTACGGGGTTCATGAAAGAATCCAGTCGACTGGATTTACACGCTTCGAAATACCGCATCGAGCAGCACAATTTTCGTTCGTCCGACTACATCCGTGTTTGAGAAGAGGAGAAAAGAGGGACCGGGGGAGGGGAAAAATATGGATCATCTCCGTGGAAACGTTTCGCGGATTGTCGCGAAATATCGAACGGTTTAAACAACGTTTCGGCAAAATTCACGCTCAGAAACTCTCGCCGAGGGATACGGATACGCGAGATAATTTAAAGAGATTTGGGCAGTAAGATGGAAAAATAACGAATGGAACGGTATTCTTTTTTTTTCTTTTTTTTCTTTTCTTTCCTTCGATTCCCTAGTCACACCGTGAGATCGATCGTTCAACTTTCGAACCCCTAAAAAGCTATGGGTGCCCCATCTAATTACGCGGTATCAGGTGTCACCGACGGGGAATCGAAGCTCTCTCTCTCTCTTTCTCTCTTCCTTTTCCTCCGATCATTGTGTTCCGGTCGATCGTTATACACGGTTCGACGCCTACGTAAAACGCCGTAGGGGGACGCGCGCTAGTCGCTCGATTCATCCCGAATCGCTCGACTCGAGTCGGTCGACTAAACGGAATACTTAGCGATCTTCGAATGGTCGAGGGTGAATTGGAAAGAAAGAGGTGGTGAAAGAGATCGACGAACCATCTCCCCTTCTCTCCCTCCGCGTATATCTATTTTAGCTACCGACACCGTTTCCTTTTGTTATCACGTGACACGCAGCTTCCAGAGATCCTTTCACGCGATAACAAAGGACGATCTCGTAGTTGCGTGTCCATTTCATCGACGCGTTCAATGAAATTCGAAAAAAAAGAAAGAAGAGAGATAGAGAGAGAGAGAGAGAGAGAAGAAAGAAAATAAAGAATAGACAGCGAACAAGCTTCTCGGTTATTTTAATTAATCTATCCTCTTCATGATTTCGATTGAAGAGGGTGGGTTTAGTTGGAGGGGCGGAGGGAAGGGAAAAAAACACATTCGCCACTCGCGAACGCGAAATTCGTTTCAATCTCTCTCTTTTGCCTCTCGTTCCTTCTCCACCCGATGGTGGGTTACGCTCCCCGTACGCTTCCTGGCTAATGGAAAAATTCCATCCGGAGTAATCGCGGCAGATGATCGTCGTGCAAAAGGTTCGTCTGGCGAGCTAACGAGGAACCGAGCGCGTTATAATGACGTGCTCCTGGCCTGTTGGCTCGAGTTTCCAGAAACGAGGCGGATATCATGATAATCAAAGTTTATTGTGTCATAACACGGACGAGGGAAATAAATTGGATTGCAGGTTGCACACAGTTAGATAGGGATAAGTGTCGCGACACGAAGAAAGTTCAAACATCGTATCTGTATATAGGTTTATATACAGATTGGCGAAACGGTTGAAGAAGAAAATGGTCGAGTGCAAATTCTTGCGTACGATCTAACGAGCGTCAAAGAGAAGGAAAGAGAGGCGAGAGGGAAACGCGACGTTTGGTATTATAATGACGGCCCTCTTCGAGCCACGGCAGCAAATGTGAAGAGTTCCATTTCTCGACACCTTCGTTCTCGATTCTTGCTCGAGCGGAGTGCCATCGATTCGCCCGACCCTCTCCTCCGTCCTGCTACTTCCTACTTCTCCATCGCTCTCTATCCTCTATCATTCGTCTTCGTTCCTTCCAACACCTATCTTTCTCGTTATCACGTCTATCTTCGCTCGAAATGAGAAAGGAATGGGATGCAGGGCTAAAAAAAAAGAAGAACGATTCATAATTGATTCGATCGAACGAGAGATCCCATAAAACGAATTGATCCTCAAGATGGAACGTGATATTATGTCATCGACGATTGGACTTGTTTCTAGCTTAACCCTTTCTAGGTTAATTATTCGTATTCGTTAGAACGATCACCAGTCGGCGACGAGACAAGAGTACAAACTATCAAAATTGTCTCGTATAAATTACTCGTATAAAGTAAAGCGGTAAAAATCGAACGAGCGAGATGTCGTGAAAAATGGAAATAAACCGTACAATTTTCCTTGCTGGGAAAATTGTTCTGTTTCACACCTCGAGGCGAGGGTTAATCGTCGCGTGTCATGCGACTGACTTAAGGTTAGCACGATTTAATTAAACGAATGTAGGTCAAATTAGAGCGGGCGGGGGGAGGAGGAAAAAAAAAAGAAAAACGATATAATCACAGTGTACGATCCACGCAACGAGTCACGCATATCCAAGGTGAGAGAGGGTTGGAAAGACTGTCGTCGAGCGAAAAGGGTTGGACCGAGGCGAGGTCGCCGCCGAGGGTGCCGGAGACATTTTCGAATCTGTTTAATCTTGGCCCGTGGTGCGTAAGTGAAAGCTATCTCCGTGAATGCAAAATCAAACAAAGCGACAAACAATCGTTCCATCTTCGTCCCGCCCGTAACCGGTTCTCTGTCCATCTTCCTTTCTCGTTCGGCCTAGCAGCCTTCGAGAGCAGCCAAAGTTGCCTACGAGTTGGCGCGAGATTACGCCCCTTGCACCGGTGCTTTGATGTGTGCACTCAACACCACCGTGTCACACTTCAAGTGTTTATGAGGCGAATCTTTTTCTCTCCTCCCCTTTGTCTCCTTCTCTCTCTCTCTCTCTCTCTCTGTCACCCTTTTCTCCCACTCTTCCTCTCCGTTTTTTTCCCTCGCTCTCGCTTTCGCTGCGCTTCTCTTCTGATCGCTACTGAATACGACCCGCCATCCCTCTCTCTTTAGTCCACTTTCGTTGGATAATTAACCAGCTACCCCTTTGCGAGGCGAGCCGCGGACCAACCG
>NW_006263358.1:833809-840988 GCF_000469605.1 Apis dorsata | reverse complement strand
CGACGCGGTAAGGTCATCGAACCGGAAATAGCCGGGTGAACCAGCCGACGACATCGGTTTGAGGAGAGACGAGCCGTCGAGGCGAGAGGATGAAGCGAGGATAACGTGGTAATTAATCGATGATTCGACGGGGATTCTTTCGTTCTTCCTTTATCATTAATCATTGCCATTCTTTGCCATTTTTCTCGTTTAATGGAAATTATATTAAGATAGTTCGAGTTTAATCGATTTTATATTAAAAATATTAATTTCAACATTTTCGTATTTTTTTTTTTTTAAATTCACACCAAGCTTCGCGAAGATGTGTCCCGGGATAAATTTTTTTCTAAAAAACAAGAAGGAAAAAAGAAAAAAAGAAAAATTGGCAGACCAGACTGTTATCCTCTATTATTATCCTCGAGTCCAAGCCGGAATTGGCCGGTGCACGATTCAATTATTGCGCCGGCATACGGAGATTACGTATTTACGAGGTACGCTCGTTTCATCCTTTTCGTTCTTTTCGCTTTCAACAGGAGGCGGAGGCGGCGCGTTCCAGACCGACACACGAATGAATGACGAACGAATGTGTTTCTGAAACTTGTTTCGACAGTGGCGATAATAAGGACCCATTGAGACGCCACGGGAACGCGGTAACAGCCACCATTGTGTCTGCGCCGGCTTCATACCTGCCTCCAGCTCGAGCGAACATCCTGAAAATCTTCAATGGACCGGACACCGATTCAGGAAACGGAAGCTCCAACAGCCGAACCAATCTCTTCTCTTTGACTCTTGTTTTTCTCTCTTTTCCCTCTTCTTTCTCCCTCAAAATTCGAGCACACAACAGTTTTTATGACCAACAGTCTCTAATTTTTTCTAAATCTTTTTTATCTCACCAAACTTTTGAAAAACTTTTTCTCATCTGACTTCTTCTCATCAACTTCTTTTCCTCGTACTCGCACGAAGACGAAGAGGAATAAATTTTAATCGCAAGAAGTTTCGTAAAGTTTATCGAATCTATCAGCGATATCGTCTCAATGAGATTTCTTTTCTCCCACAATTCTTCAAAACGCAAGACAAGAAATCGAACGAATCGTTCGCAAGTTTGGAGTAAGTTTGGTCGATGAGTTGGTCGAGAATACGAAAAAAATTTCTTTTAAAAATCGAAAGAGATTTAGAGAGAAGGGAAGGAAAGGAGTAAAGCCTGGCATTGTCGGTTAAAAATCCCCGAGGTTTCAACGTCAATTAAAGCAACCGGGCATTCTCGATGTCGTGGTGGGTGTATCAATGGCGAGATCTGACGTGTACACCGTTGAAAAGCGGCAAAGCTGGGAAACGATCGCCACCAGCTTCTTCCAGTTCCAGGCCGGTTTGACGCTAAAGAGAACCGACAACCTTCGCCAGTAGACTTCGCCAAGTCTAGGCCAAGGCAGATTAAAGGCCCCCGACCGTCGACGGCAATCGCAACAACAACGCGCACCAACGACAATGGGAGGCGTAGCCGAGATTATGACCAATAAATTGGGCCACGGTTCATTTCACTAATTCCCATAATAATCTAATAGATTAACGATTATCTGTTTAGTGCGGCTCGTTTACGTTTCTACGGTCTATCCTCCCTCCAAGGTGAGTTCATTCAAGATTTTCAATGAACGTTTGAACCCCCTCCCTTTTTTTTGCCTCCAGTCCGTACGGTACTGGATTACCGGTGAAAAAAGCCGGGAAAATGTTTCGCGTGAAAAGAAGAAAAAAAAAAAAAAAAAAAAAAAAAAAAAAAGAAAAAGAGAAAGAAACCTTCTTTGCACTTCCCCTTCTTTCTCTCATGGACATATATCGTTATTATCGTTATTATCGTTATTTGTCATTACCCGGGAATCGATGAAATTCTCTGTGTCCGCGAATTTGATGGACGGAAACGGTGCAAAAAGCGGGGGAAAAACTGACGACTCGTAGCGAGCGACGGTACTATTTCAATTAATCGAACGAATCGTGGACGGAATAGAGATATCGTGGTGGAGGAATAGAGGGTATATATATATGTACAGGCTTATCGATGGCTGTTGTCCAATCGAAATAACAGGTGCTTATTTGCCGGGATAAATCAATGATACGAAAAATGAGTGGAGAGCGGCCACGATCTCTTTGTCACGCGGAAGAGCGCGGCAATTTTAGGGTCCAATTTAATTTAATAACAAGCGAGCGGGGATGAATTCAGGGGAGCCGGCGTGGGATTAACCGGGGGGGCTGAAACGAGCAAAGATCGTCGATCGGTATTTAATGCCTCCTGCGATTGACACGTTAAGAGTTAAACCGTGGCTTCCCCGTCCCCCTCCCCATTTTGTATAATCCAATGGCCCGTCGTGTTCGTGTTTTAACCCTCTTGTTACCCCCCTCCTGTTCGGAAGAAAACACTTTCGACGGAATCGCAATTTTCTGCACAACGTCTGTTCTGTAAGAGAGAAAAAATAATTTTTTTTTTAGAGAAGATTAGTAGAGAGATTAGCGTTTGAAAAAATGAAATAGAAATGAGGAATTGAAAAAAAGAAAATCGAGAAAGCGAGCGAACCGAGAACGAAGGAAAAGGACGGGGTTAGGATAGAGGAGCATCAGAGAAGCCAGGAGCGTCGATCAGCGTCGATGAACCAGAGAAACAATCGACCGTAAAAAAGAAAAAAAAAAAGAAGAAAAGAAAAGAGGATAAAAGAAAGGGGGAGTTAAAAAAAAAGGAAATGTAAGCGACGTCGCGGTTCGTGCCGATTGCGGGTGCACGCAAAAGAACAAAAAGGTCTTTCTGGATGGAGGGTGGACCAGATTCTTGAAATCAAGCAGTCGAAGCGCGTGTCGCGATATGTGTGCACGCCTCTGCGGTGTTGTGCGGGATGTGCGTGACGTGGGTGGACAGGTTAACGCGCACCAGGGATTTCTGTGTCCCTGTGAAACGCTTAGCGAGATTGCACCCGACAATACAACAATACAACGTGCATGACACGCCCGACGGGGATTTCGTTGGGTGAAGAGAGGAGGCAGAGCAGCGCCAGCAGGAGGAGGAGGAGGAGGAAGAGCAGAAACCAGCAGGAGAAACGCGAGAGAACAGAAGGGGTGGATTTCGAGCAGACACTGAAATCTCGCCAATTCTAGAGGGATGCTTCGCCACACCCCTGCCCCGTCTCTGTGCCTGCGCGTGTACGTGTCCGCTGTGCGTGGCAATGCGTGAAGAGGAAGGGGAGGGCCACCGTTTTCTCAATCCCAAACTTCTGTATCTTGCCTACGCGACTTTCACCCCTCGTTTCTTTTCCCTCTTCCTTTTTTTTACCATTTACCGATCTCAGCCATACGTTCCTTGAAAATCTTTCCACTTTATATAAATTTTAGAATCTTGGTAATCTTCTGATTAAATTGCTTGCCGCGGGAAAAAGAAGAATCCGTATATTTTATCTCGAGGGAAAAGTGAAAATAAATGTATAATTTAAATTTTTTACCAAATAACGATGAAAATAACGACGAGAGGGTGCAGGCTCGACTATAGAACGGCTATTGAACGATCTGCAAACCGGATGGACAATGAGTTAGCCCCGATTTAGAAGCAAAGTGGCAAGCTGTCTGCACAAAAAAGTGCTGCTGTGTGTACCAAATGTTGTCCCAGGCCAAGCTCACCCTTCGATGGGACGCGTCGTTTAAGTATGTTCCTTCGTGTATCCGTCCATATGTATCTAGCCTATAAAATAACACACAATGCTCGCATTATGATGCTCCGGAGATGCGCAAGTGCACGGCCTCTTGAGCCCAAGATTTTGTATCTATATTATCGCCACGGTTCAAATGGACAATCTAATGGGAAGCATGAAAAGACCCTCGGTCTTTTGTACGTAACGATTCGTAAGATCGCTTTCCAATCATTTCTTATTTCTTCCTTGTCCATTCTTCGTCCACGTATGTATAATCGTTTCGATATTAAAAATCGAAACGGAGATATTCGAAAAAAGAAAAAAAAAAAAAATAAATGAAATAAAATAAGATAAAATGAAATAAAATTTTATTACACCCTCGCTACTACCTACCTCTTTCTCAATTCAGAGACGGACAATTTTGGCGAAGGAGGATGACCCACTTCTTCGCTATTAAAAATCAATATTACGTCGTTCCAAGAACGATCCGCTATACGTCAAAGCGAGATCAAACTTTTTCAATCTCGATTAATTCCGCCGCGGTGGTATTGCCGTGACAGGACGATTGTTCGGTGTTAAAGAGTGCGGAAAACTGCGGTTGAGTGACACGAGCGCTTGAAATTTGAAAAAAAAATATCGAGAGCGGGAACGAGCGAGCAAGAGAGAGGGCTCTATGAAAATAAATAGAACGCGATCTCCTGGCGTGACAGGTATCCACCATCGTTTCATGCGTACCGCCGACGCAGCAATTGGTCTTTGTCACAGACTCTTCTGCGATCTCGCAATTCAGAAATTTGGAAAATAAATTCTGGATCTCGATGAAAACACTCGATACCGATGTCCAATCTCGAATCAAAGAGAGCGAGAGCCCGACGAAAATTATCGCGATCGGAACAATACAAATTTTTCAACTGGATTTGTAAGAAGAGAAAAAAAAAAAAAGAAAAATTCCCCACGCGCGATTCGAGCTATTATATACCAAATCAACCCTTCTACAACACGTATCGAACACATTTCCCGATCGTTTCTCTTCTCATTCAATCGCTTGTTTAATTCTTTTCCGATTTTTCGCCAAATTTCTTGCGAAAGAAGAAAAAAGAAAAAGAAAAAGAAAAAAAAGATACGAAATTTTTTTTTTTCTTTTTTCAACGGCGCATCATTTCAAGGGAGCCAATCCTCTAGAAGGTAACATTCCCATTGAAAGAACACCGCCGGAAAAATTCGTAGCTGCACACCAATGGGGCGTAAGGACGGTCTATAAATAGTTAAGCCGGCCTTAACGTGTCCGCTACCGGAGATAAAGGTTATAGGCCGATGATTCGGTTCCTCCGACACATGCGTGTACACACGCGCATACATACGATGCGATACACGTGTATCCGGGTGGAACGGCGGTGAAGCTCGTGAAATCTCCATGTAAGAGTCCTCGCCGACCTAACGCTCCCGTGATGCCCGCAGCTACCGGGGGGGAGAATCCCTACGGATCCTCAATGACGATGACAAGGGCCGACAGCCTTTCCAAACACGCGGTTCTAAACGTCTGCTCCAGTTTCATGCTTCCTCGTCCCTTGAGCTTCCTCGCCGATAGGTGATGATCCCCGGTTTTATCGCGAGATCGATGCAATTAATCGGATAATGTACCGTGCATTTCGCCGCAAGGAGAACGATTCGACGAATGCGACGAAATGAACGTTTCGTCACGTTTCGTTTTTTTGAAAAATTTGGAGACTGGTATCGGTATCGGTATATAATATTCGGTCAGATATTCAACGATTATTAAGAACGTAGTATGGAAGATTGTTGCACGTGTACGAGAGGGAGATTTTTTCGAGAGATTTAATATTGGGGATGTAAAAGAGAACAGTAATGGAGAATTAATATCCTCTTGAACGTACGTACGAGAGAAATTAATAAAATATACGCGGAGATTAGATTTATTCTCTCTCTTTCTTTCTTTCTCTCTCTGTCTCGAGGGTTGATTAATAAAGGATTATCGTTGATTCTTCTTGGAAAGTTTCTTTGAGATCGTAATCCTTCTCGTTACCGAGATTGAATATACGAGAATTGTAAGAGTCGGTAGACGACGAAAAGACTCTTAAAATTCTGGAAAGGATATCTTGGTTCATCGATTTCAACAGCTAATACGATGTTCGTTGAACGATTTCGCTCGTTTCGGTATCGCAACCCTTTTACAGTCTCCATTTCCAAAAGCAGCGATACCTAAACCTAGTAGTGGACAACGACAACAACAACAACAACAACAACAACAAGCAGATTTGACGATGGTGAAAGGACACGCGGATTATCTCCCTAATGCTGCTAATACTTTGGCTTTGGCCAGGTATTAAAAGCAAATATACTTACGTCGAACGACCCCATTTTCATGACGCTCTGGTATACGAGCATTGTGGTATTAGAGCATAAAGGCGATCCTCCTGACCCCGTTTACGTTTTTCACAAACTTTTGTGAGGGCTGTATACCACGATACAAATACTGCCTAAACTCCTGTGCGCTCGTTTGAGCTCTGCGTATCCATCCTACTTGATCTCTGGATTCTTTGGAAAGCAAATCGAATACTTTCGCAACGATACGAATCGAATCTCGAACCGTCGTCCCACAATTTTTTATTCTTCCTTATTCGCGGAAAGAAGAAAGAAATTGCGAAAAAGGGACAAGAAGAAGAAACGTACGCGAAGATTAAGGAAATATTCCAATGTGAATTGGTCGTTAAACGTCTAACTAAAGGATTTTCGGCAAAAGAGTATCAGGTAATTTAAAGGGGAGGGAAGTTGTTTGCGTGGGAGAGTTTCGATTCGAGTCTCGCGGTTAGATTTAATGCGGACATATGTCAATGTTTGCCCCCCCTCGCCGGGCACACACGGTTTTACGCTCATCTGGTTACTTCGGACCCTTCTTTTCGTTCAGATCACCGTAGATCGACGGTCCACGTTTCCACCCTTCCCAATTCGGTTGGCAGGCGCGAGAGAAATGGGGTATATAGAGAACAGCGATTTACATACCACTTCAAATTCAATTGAAGATTAGATGATCGTAGGCCAACAGAACAACGAGGTAAAATGGCGAGGTATCCTCAGTTTCGTTCTTACGTTCTGTTTAATCTTCGACTTAACTACTCGATTAACGAGGCGAACTTGGATGGTACATATCGGTTAGCTTGGAAGCTATTCGCGCTCGATATCAACCTCTTAAGTTTTCTCTTGTCCGTGTATTATATCACCGTTGATGTATGTACGAAACACGAGGTGAATTAGCTCTTAGTTCATTTGATAAAGAGAGAGAGAGAGAGAGAGAGAGAGGGAGAAATATTATACGAAATGATCTGAGTTAGATGAGAAACAACTGTTAGCTATGATTATCTAAAGCTTAAAATCGAATGTTTTTATGAACTTTTTTGATTTGAATAAAACAGATACGATAAAATTAAACCTTCTGTATATATATAATTCGATTGTTTAATTAAAAAAATAAGTGAAATTAAAAAAATAAAAATGTATAAAACATTTGTATTATTATATA
>NW_006263358.1:828920-833595 GCF_000469605.1 Apis dorsata | reverse complement strand
AAAAAAAAAAAAAAAAAAAAGAAAAAGAAAAAGACGCAAGGAAACGTAAAACGGGAGAGAAGAAAAATCGAACGTGGTTCGTATACATCCCTAAAGCTCTAGAGAAGGTGTGAATAGAGCGTTCTCGGTAATGAGGAACCTACTGGCTAAGCAGCCAACCATCCACCAGCCCATCTATCTAGCCAACCCCGTGTTTCATCCCCCCATATCCATTCTCCATCCGTTCCTATCCCTTAGCGTTCCTTCTTCACACCCAACCCCTGAACCGGCCTCTGGCACTGCTGTTGCCTCCGCTATTCCGGACCCTCTTCCACGCCTAAAGTTTGTTCGCATCACAGCCTCCATTTTAACCTCTTGTTGGCCGAGCGATGGTTTTCGTCCGCGAAAAAGAAAAGAACACGCGCAAACTGTGCTCCGTTTCCAGAAAAATCCTCCTCTTCTTTCCCATCGATCGAGATATATATATTAAAAAAAAATTCTCTCCATTTTTTCGAACATTATCTCTTATTCGTTTCGTTCTCTTTCGTTTAATTTTCAAACTAGCGAACGAAGTGATCAATCGCTATTTTTTCCCTTCTTTTTTTTTATTTTATTTTATTTCGATTAAATCAAATCGACGCGTTCATCCTCTATTTTTCTCCCCCTGCCGATTCTTTGACGCGCAAACGCTTTAATTTCCGCGTTTACCTTACTCCACTAATTTCCATGACACTCGTTAATGCAACCCGGCCAAGTTGCTCGCCGCGAACGGAAACGGAATAATCGCGCGACGAGCTGCCCGCCCGGGGAAGATAAAGAACGGTGGAGAGAAGTCTGAGGGAGGGATCCAGGGTGGAGCAAGGAAACAGAGACACCGGATGGAATTCTCGAGGGAGGAAGGAGAGCGATGGGAAGGGAAACAGGACAGAGAGAGAGAGAGAGAGAGAGAGAGAGAGAGAGATGGCATGCTTACAGAGGAATCCTTTAGTTAGGTTGGAAAAGCGTAGACACGGCTGAAAGTTGAAAGGATTTGCCCGGATTAAGACGCGATAACGAGCTTCGCTCGCTCTCGAAAAGCCGCCCTTAAGAGGATCACGAACGACGCCGATTCCGTGATTGGCTGATTATCCGGCAAAAGTAATAGCGGCGGTTTATTGTTTTATCGATCCTGACACTTCAACCCCGCACCAAGAGTTCTTCCACTTGGTAACACCCTCCGCGAACATAAGAGAGATGAAAGACTGACGGACCACGGAAACAAAAGTAAACCGTCGGCGCATAGAAAACGATAGCAATTAGATAAATTGTCAGCCAAGAGGGACAATCGAGTTCCCTTTGAAGAGTTTCCGTTTTATATCACGAAACTACGGGACGCGAGATTGACGCGAGTACCGCGTTTCCGTTTTTCCCCTTCTCCTCCTTTTCCTCCTTCCTTTCTCCCTTCCTTCCTTCCTTCCTTTCTTTCGACGAGCGAAAATCACGTTGCGTCGATCGACGCAACGAACAACGGAAAAACGGAAATATGCTCAAGGCTTTTTTTCGATTTTTCATGGAGAGATCCGATCGAGTCTCGGGTGTCCCTGTACGAGGAGGAATTGGCAGGCGGCGAATTGGAAAAGGACGCTCGATCGAAAGACAATGGACTTCAACCCCTCCCCCTGCCGAGAGGGAGACTTCCGCATACACGTCACGTCACCTATTATTGCGATAACAGCTAATCAGTCGTGGGGGATCCCTCGATTCAACGTGTCACGAGAAATCTACTGCTATATAGCGCTAGTAATCGTAGACATACCGGAAGAAAAGGAAAAACGAGAATATTCCCTTGTCTTTTCCCACGACAACCGATTTTTCATTCCATCCCATTCTGTTCCGTTCAACCCTCCTCGTTCGCTTCGACTCCCGGAAACTTGGAAGAAAAAAGAAGAAAAGAAGAACGAATAATTAAATTCCATCCAAAACAGAAAAAAAAAAAAAGAGAAACGAGAAAATAGAAGTTCAAAGTCGTTTGGTCAGTCGGTCGATTGGCAAGTGCATGTAAATTGAAAAGAAGACGAAACGAGGAGTATCAGGAGGGGCAGGAAGAAGAAGAAGAAGAAGAAGAAGAAGAGGGTCTTCCCGATGGGGTGAGACAGATTGTTATACCTAAACAAATCGGAGGGGGATTGTTTGCAATGGCATCGTTTTACGCATGAGGCCGCGACCGTTCTTTATTCCTTTCTCGATTCTCGAGAGCCGATGCCACTTGAACGAGTTGGAGTGCAAGCGAATGCACGGGACGAATAAGGACGAGGCTCGACGAAATAAAGGTAGAGGAATGAGGGAAGGGAGAGATAGAGAGAGAGAGAGATCGAGATCGAGAGAGAGAGAGAGAGAGAGAGAGAGAGAAATGTAGTCGCGAGTCGGTAGGTCGTCGGTCACCCCCGCAGCTTAGCTTTGATCTATGCCGGCCTCCAGAACTACCACCCCCGCACACGCACGCCCCACTGTTATTTTATCCACTTGGAGAACGCTTCAGAGAGTCGAAGGTACTCTTAACCGTGCATGCTCTGGTGCTCGCAGTCATCGGTTGGTAAAGGAATGACGCCTGTGCGATTGTTTTTTCGTATTCGCCTCCCTCTCCTCCTCCTTCCACCCCCTTTGCACGCAACACACGTAAACACGTGTATAGAGAGAGAGAGAGAGAGAGAGAGAGAAACGGATACGACGAGTATCGTCGCGTTCTTTTTTTCGGTTCCTGTTTATCAAACGAATTCATTGTCTCGTTAGGGAGTGGATTTCTCCGTATCCGAGTCACTGGACCAAAACGGCGTCCTTTGCTGCGAATAATGGATACAACAGCGTATGGAAAAGATCCATTATTTAACTGGAACATATGCATATCTCGTCCTTTGATTCTGTTTAAAAAAAAGAAAAAAAAAGAAAAAAGAAATTCGTATTTTTCACCGCGTGAGAGATAGATCGGATCTTCTTTCTCTCCTCTGAATTGTGAAAAAGATAAGTGAAAACAAGTTTAATATAAAGCGACTAAGTTCGGTTTGAATTATTTGGAAATTGATCCATGTTTAGGTCGATAGGGGAGGGGTGAGATCGATTGCATCGAGGATGATTCGTTCTTGGAGGAATTTCGAGGCAGCGCGACGTCGCACCTCGTCCAAGGCTTAAAAGACGACAATTAGATGACGGTAGTACCTCGGTGTAACCTCTGCTGACGGATTCTCCATATTCATGGGAGATCAGCGCGCGTTTAGTCGGGGGAAACGCCGGTAAATTGATCAAAGGCACGGCTGCGATGTCGAGGTCCTCACAGCCCCTGCGAACCTTTCGCTCTTTATTACTCAAACAACTTCCCCGGCCTGGTCGAAGCTCAACTGTACTTTTCAAATAATGACCCCGTCATATTGTATACCTTTGCATTTTTGCATTAACAACCGTGCGCTTTCTTTAATGTTTCGAGTTCTCCTCGTGGGGGTCCGTATCGGTTTTTGCTTCCGGAGGTGAGGACAGGAGGGGGCAAGCGGAGAAATGAAAAGAGAATTCTTTTCTCTTATTCCTCCCCACTCCCTCCCTCCTTTTCTTCGTCTTCCGTTTCGTCGAAATCACCGTTGAAAAGAAAGAACGAAAGATTCGTCACCATTCCGCACCATTTTTATTCGCGCCAATCGAATCATTTATTCTTCCGCGAGGAATCAAAGAAATTCATATTTTGCTTTTAGATAAGTATGATCCAGAATCAGAGTTAAAATCGAATTTCAATCAAAGGTCAAAAGAAACCATCCAACGGGAAAAATTGATTCTATTCCAACGGCAATGCATCATCGGCCTTTGCCTCGCTCGATCCTGAAACGAAATAATAATCGTCATCGTTCGAACGGAACTCGAATCAATGCAGTACTCGTCGTATCGTGGCAAAGGGACGGTACAATATCTCGCTTAGGGTATCAAGAACCGTGTGAAACAATGAAGGATTTCGCAGCAAACAGGTGTGACGATGGCATCGTCGGTTTAATCTCGAGCGACGCTCCGTCTCAACGAGTTTGACACCGGGTTGTCACCGTACCCAACCCTAGTAGAAACGAAATGAAAGAGGCTGAACGAGATCTTACATGTCCGTCGATTCTCCAGTGAACGGGAAACCACACGGCTCGACACCACTCGCTCTCTCTCTCTCTCCCTCTCTCTCCCTCTCTTCCTCTCTTCCTCTCTCCCTCTCTTCCTGCACAGTGCGATTCAAATGGAATTAAACGCACTTTTCCCAGCCCCCGTCGGTGTGCCACGGTTTCCATTGCACGTTTACACGCAGACAACCTAGGGCATACTCGCGAAAAGGTCGCGCAGCAGCACGCCGCCATTTAATTACGCCTTGAAAAGGTTGGTAGGCAGACAGGTCGGCAGGTCTGTAGGTTGATACAGAGAGGTAAAGGCCGAATGTATACTTACTTCCGTCCTTGCGGACTCTGGCCTCTCCGTACCTCCTGGCTGCTTTCGCCCAGTGCAAACATGGATATGAAAGGTTGAGCTTTTGCCCCTTTGGCAAAAGCCTTCCAGGACCTCCGATCCCCGCCTGTCTTTCCGTCTGACTGCGATTCCGGGATGGCTGCGATAAAATTTACTCTTCTCTCGTGACGTCGAGAGAGATTACAGTTATCCTGGCGAAGCCACACGGCCATCATGCAAATTGAAACTGTTCCCCCTC
>NW_006263358.1:827822-828770 GCF_000469605.1 Apis dorsata | reverse complement strand
CCCCCTCTCTCTCTCTTTCTCTTTCTCTTTCTCTCTGTTTCTCTTATTCACTTATTCCCTCACCAGTCGGCTTGCTCATCCTTATGGCTTCCACTCTACTTCACTTTCTTTGTAAATATGTAAATAAAATCTTTGACGATTTTCCCTGCTGAAAAACAGTTTCATTGTATTACCGTCTATTTATTGTGACACTCCCTCAGAGTTGCAATTAATTTGGGTTTCAAGTGTCACCTGTCTCCCCGTGTCCTTTTGTGGTCGTTTGATAGCTAATCTTCGTACTTTAATCACGGTTACACTCTGCATTCTTGAGTTGGCGTAACTGGCTCGAGATGTCTGTGAAAAGTGTGTACATTTTAATCATGTATCGCAGCTTTGTTAAAAATTCATTCTTACATGCACAGGATCATTCGTACGATACGTGTAACTTGAACCATCGTGAAATTTCCATCCACCGATCGCTTCTTATTTGCAGAGATTATTCAACAAGTCTATACAAGTCTTGCCCGATCCGTTCTTCCGTGCAAAAGTATGAAAACCATCATCGATCGAGATATCGAGGTATACACGTATAAATTTTTTTTCCGCTTCGATACACATTCCAGCCCGTTCTTTGCGCCAGAGGCCGTGCAATATACCTAGGGTCGGTGAGGAAGCGAATAAGAAATATGATTTCGACGCCCGTCAAGCGGAAGAAATTTGACATTTGTGGTGCCCTGTTCGGAATAGGAATCCTTGCATTATGGGATTATCATTACGTATGGCAAATATCTATTATGGAACGTCTGCACGTTTCTGGCACGAAATCCGGGAATATCGTTTAAGGCGATTACATTCCAGGCTACCTGTGTTCGGCTCTCCTTTGTCATACGTTTCGATGAAACGATGCCAAAGAAATTCTATTACGTTACAAGTACTATAATGATTTTGACGATCTTTTCAATCGGTCAA
>NW_006263358.1:826366-827629 GCF_000469605.1 Apis dorsata | reverse complement strand
ATATATATATATATATCGTGAAAGCGAATGAAATAAAATCGATCAATCGATTAATGAGAATATATATATATATCGAAGAATATTATCTCTTCTATCCTCTAAAAAGACGAATTTAAATCAAACCTTTATCCATTCTATCCCTTGATCGAGGAGACACTGACATCTGGATGCGAACAAGCGCAAGTTTCTCGCATCGTCGAAATAGGGGTTGAACTCTGTCGATAAGGAAGGTTGACGCGCCCTCTGCGAGTCAAATCAATCCCTAACTTTACTGCCAAACGGTAACTTCTGACCACTACGATATTTTCTTACCCACCAACGCGCTTCTTTAACTATCGATGATTCGACAGTTTCTATCAACCGTGGGTATCTGCAAAAACATGCACGATAACGTTTATTAGTTTTTATTGATCGAAAATGAATTATCTTGCTCCGATAAGCAGAGGATTTTATGTTTTGATCTTGTTTTTTCTCGAATAATAAGAAATCGTTAAATATTCAAAGGGTTAAAACAGGTCAAGGAAATTCACGCGAATAATCGATTCGGCGAAAAACAAATCAAATTTCGAAATTATTTACTTGGAAAATTGATTATGTATCATTGCTCATTCCTCGTCTCTTTCGGTCGTCGAAATCTATTTCAATAAAATTTCTTATCGCGATAAAAATCGATAATATATCAGAGCGGAAACAGTGTTAGGAAGAATTCACAGGTATATTAGGCGGAGTGCCTTTATTTTCCGGAACGTGAAATGGACGTGATATAAACGTAGAAGCGGAAGGGCCGGGGAAACTGTTTGGGATAACTGTCCGCCAGACTTAATGGAAACCTAAGAATAAATTTATGTCAGCCGGCCACTCAAAATGCTAATGCGGCCGGGAAATATTAGAGAGCGAGAAAGAGAGCGGTGGAAGAGAAAGGGGAAGAGGATAGCGAAACTACGAGGAGAAACTCTTTCGAAGTCAACGCTTCGCTACCGTGTACACTCTTTATCGTGTAACTATGTATATTTAGAAAACTTGCAACGACTCGTTCACTCGTAAATCCGTATCACAGCTATTCTTACACTCGCCCAATTGTTATCTAGCGATAAAAATAAATTGCTCCTCGTAGATGTTAATTATGAGTCTCCGTTTCTAATTAAGAGTTCGTTAAGCCAGAGGTAATTAAAATTGATAAACCACTATCGCGACTACTCTGATAATTAATTTCACCGCCGATTCTCCCTTCTCCGTTCCATTCTCTTTCCCTTTTTCTCCTCT
>NW_006263358.1:825791-826327 GCF_000469605.1 Apis dorsata | reverse complement strand
TAATTTTTTTTTTTTTTTTTTTACTTTGTTTCCTTTCGTTCGATTCTTCACTTCTTCACTTTCACGGGTTGTTATTAAAGAAGATATCCTTAGGAAAAGAAATGAATCGAAAAAAGGGGATTAAAAAAGAAAAAGGAAAAGAGAAAGAAAAAGGGAAGAAATATAAAAGGAAAGAAGAAGAACGTCGAAATTTCCAGATTTTTCAGGAGAGGCAAAAAGAGACGTAGAAAAAAAAAAAAAAGAAAAGGATAAATGATTCGATAACGTTTTATCGAATCTATTAACGATAAAGCTACGTATTTAATCACGCCCAAGAATCAAAAGCATTATCTCTACGTGAGAGGAGACACGTAGGATTACGTCGCGCTCTCAACAACGATGTCAACAAACCAATCAATGCACACACGCTATCGGATAAAGTATACCTCTTTTATGTTCTTGCGTAAAGATACGGCCCAGGAAGGGGGAAAAAGTCGACTAATTATTACATAATACTCGACCTCTAATTGGGTTATAGCGATAAGAAATGTTCGTTA
>NW_006263358.1:824072-825732 GCF_000469605.1 Apis dorsata | reverse complement strand
AAAAAAAAAAAAAAAAAAAAAAAAAAAAGGAAAAAAAGAAAAAAAGAAAGTTCAAGATCTCGGCAAAACAACATCGTTAGCGGAAATTAGGATAATTAATATAAATATTTGTTCCGGATTATTTTCTGGATTAAAGCGGAATGGCGCGAAAGCCCCGACGACGTTACCGATATCCCACACTTTCATTTCTCAAAATTATTTATTTCTGCGAGAAGATACAATGTTAAAGATAAAATGGGAATACATTTTTTTTTCTTTTTTTTTTTGCCGTATTCCTGCAAGCAGACAGGAAGGTTGGAAAAAAGCTACGAAGAATCCAATTTTTCCCATTTTTCACGCTACCGTTTTCACAGGAATTCGCGAATCGCGTCTCGATATTACGCCGGAAATGTCTCCTCGAAACGAAAGCGCACCGCGCGTGAATCGAAGCTCCGTACATTTTCAAACAATGGATAGATGTTTTTGAGATAGCACGGCCCCGCTCGCTGAATAGAGGCAAATAACACGCGAGCACGCGATCCGCGCGAATTAATACGCTCTCGCTACTCATTGTATCCCGAACTATCCTGTCATTGTTTTCATTTTTTACAATGAAATCCATCGTACAAATAATTCCTCTTTGCGTAATCAGTGATAATTATGATTAAATAAATTATATTCCACCGGATTTTCCACCGATCTTTCCGCGTATCCGGTTAAATCCAATCGTCCATCGGATAGATTGAATCGAAATAAAATTGTTACCGGGAATATATATGTGTATGTGGATGCGGATGAGGGGGGATATTTTTGATGGCGCGCAATAGCACGCAATAGCGGGTCACTTGGAAAATTGGGCGCGCGCGAAAGAACGCGCGTTAATCTCAATTAAAGGCCCGGAGAGGAGCCTTTCCGATCGATCCAAACTTTTTCTCCTGTAATTCCATTTCTCATTTCAATCGAATCCTAAATTCGATAATCTGATTCGATGAAATTGCGCCCGATTTGCATTGGAAAATTTCGAGCCGCGCTACAGTTCGCTCGCACCTGACGCGTGAGAATAAACTTTTCGGAGGACAATACGAAGAGGAAGGGGGTGCGAGGAGGAAAAGCAGGAGGAGGAGGAGGAGGAGGAGGAGGAGGAGGATCGAGGAAGAGGTCACGGAGAAAGGCGAGATGGATTCGGAGCAGAAAGGGGATAAGAAAAGAAAGAGAGGGGAGGAAGAAAGGGAAGAGAACGGCAGGGCTCCGTCTACGATTTGTCGCGTAAAAATGACATCCGTGATTATCAGCGTCACGTAACAGTATGATGCTTTTAATTAATGAAAACCGAGTGGTCACGTGGTCACCATCACCATTCCAATTATCTGGCTTGATTCTCGCGGCGAGAACGCGAGAGTGAGGGAGACGCGAGGGGGAGGGAAGAAGGAAAGAAGGAAAGAAATGTTCAATATTGCGGCAACGAGCGGATTCCGCCCGATCGAAGGATTTCCGCAATTAGTACGAATCGAGTCGCACTTGGATCGTCATCGAGATTTACGCTCCGCCAAATACAATAAACGGACAAATTTTGAGAGTTCTGAGATTTGAAAGCGCGAAGTGGGTGTTGCCGTACGCAGTGCGGCTATAATTTAAGAAGAATTCGCGTAATTTCGGACCAAGGAGGGGACTGTTTGGTGAG
>NW_006263358.1:804496-823778 GCF_000469605.1 Apis dorsata | reverse complement strand
GGGGGGGGGGGGAGTGAGGTAAAACAATTTTTCAACTCGCGCCGCGGATGAGAGAAAGAAATCGAAGGCGAATCTCAAGTTGCGGCCAGTCAGCAGTCCGTCTCCCAAACGGGGAGCGGAGAGAAAAATCGAAACGAAGGAAGCGGTCTAACGAACTATATTGTGAACAAAATAAATCGAGAAAATAAAAATGTAAGGACGACGAAGGTTGGAGCGTACCACTCTCCTCTTTCGACGGAGGAAGGAATACTTGTTTGTTTTATTCAGTCGAGTTCGATTCACTTCAACAGATTACGGTGTCTCGATCGAAAAAAGAAAATCATGTTTCAGCGAGCAGAAACTTTCCTTTCCTTTTTTTTTTCTTTTTCTTTTTTTCTTTTTTCCTCCCCTTTTTTTTTGGACGGAAGGATCGATCATCCGTACAATTTCTTTCGTCTCTTTTGGACGATTGCTCCAATTGTATATATATATGATATTCGATCGAAAATCATCGATCGGATTTGTAAATTAATCGTCATTCAAATTTTTCATTTTCTCATTCGTCATATGCCTTTTTTTTTTTTTTTCTTTTTACATTTTCGTTTCCTGCGGAATATTCAGGATCAACGAACTCATTTTCATTTCTTTCGATCAGTGGCCTGATTTTAAAGGGGTCAGTACCATCGTGCTCCCAGATGTAATCACTTCAGCACAAATACCAGCCAGTCCCCTTTGTAATTCCCCTTATCGTGCCTAGTAATTACTATTGCCGCCCGGCTGGCTCTTTGACTATTTCGTAAATATTTTCAAGCCTTGTCGTAAAGAACTTTACGTCGGTACGGGAAGAAGGTCGACGATTTCTCCGACTGTCGTGCACCATTGAGAAATTAATCGAAGAGATTTTTACCCTTGATATCTATGCACCGATTCGTCCGATGAAAAATTAGCAAAAAAAAAAAAAAAAAAAGAAAAAAGAGAGAGAGAGAGAGAGAGAGAGAGAAATGAACAAGAGGCGAAGTTTAGACGATAGAGAGAAGCTTGGAATGTTAAATAACAGATATCGATGAAACCTAAGATAATATCGAGCAATATCACGGTATAAAGTAATTTAATCAAATGTCGGATAGAAGTTGGTCGAAGAATGTTATGGAATAGTTTCATTTTACCAAGCTATTCCATGCAGTCGGGCGATAAAATTCTTCCTGATTTAAAAGTGACCTTATAATTCTTTCTTTATTTTATTTTTACAGACAGATTTGAAAATTATGGAAGAAGCGGGAAGAAGAAACGAGAAGTCATTTTCGATGGAAAAAGTGGATGTCGCGCAAGCTTTAGGTTTTCCGGATAATTCAACAAATTTGGAAGATTCCAACAAGTCGAGACGAAGCACACGCGGCACGTGCCTCGCCATACTCGACCTCGTTAATCATGCGCTTATCGTTGGTCTAACGGTGTACACCCTCTACCGTTCGTGGGGTTCCAACGTGGTCAATTTGCACACCATCTTTTGCACGACTGGGGTATGTATATTTCGGTCGATGATAAAACATTTTTCAAACGCATTCCCTCGGTTTAAGATCATCCCTCTCGGATTCCATGCAATTTCTTCTCCTCCTCCTCCTCCTCCATCGCAAAAGATAAGGAAGTGCCGCGAACGGGAAAAGGCGAACAAACCGAAGAAATTTCCAGATGAAACGTCCAACGTAAACTGTGAAATTGAATCGGAGAGAACTTTGCGCGAACATCGTTCGCGGTTTAATCGCTCAAAAGAAGGCGAAAGCTTCTTTGGTAGCTGGCGGACAAAAAAGAAAGGAATAAAGGAAGGGGAAACAAAAAAAAAAAAAAAAGAAAAAAAGGAGGGGAAAAAAAAAAAAAAAAAAAAAAGGAAAAAAATCCCAAAGAAGCATGGAAAAAGTTTTCGCTTGCCCAAGAGTATCCTCCGTGACGATTGCGCCCGATTCAAATCGCATCGTTTATTTTCCACTTACACACACCTCCTGCAACAACAGAGATCGAAATTCAACTATCTGAGACCTGTGCTCGCCTATACTCCAACTTATACGACTTTGTCCCTCTCCCGAGGGGGAAAGACCGAGAGCCCAGCTAACCGAAGTGGCCAAAGAAGTTCTAACGACTTCGCCCAACGACTGCAACTTCCGTGACCGCTCACGACTCGATCTCTTACCCTTTTCAGTACGTCCTGCTGATGTCGGAGGCCATTGTCGTGTTTGCCGGTGACAGTGTTTTGACCAAGTTTCTTTCAAGGGGTGCCAAACGCCACCTTCACTGGATCCTGCAAATTCTCGGCCTGATCTTCATCGTTTCCGGCGTGGTGATCATGTATCGAGTGAAACCGGTGCATTTCAAGTCCATTCACGGGATTCTGGGCATCACTTCCGCCGTTCTGGTCGTCTTCTTGTCCGTGGCCGGTTATCCCGTTTTTATAGCGGCCAAACTTCGAAATGCGATAAAACCGGTCGCGATTAAGTTCGCCCACAACTTCTTGGGTATATCATGCTTCGCGATCGGGATGACAGCTCAGTGTTACGGTTACACTTACATCTTCAAGTCGGATCTTAAATTCGTTTTTATAATCATCGTGGTTGCGATCATCGCTCTCTCAATAAGAAGAGCAATTCCGTCTCTCTTCCGACAATTCCTAGTCTTGTTCAGATAAATTATTTCTCTCTTTCTCTCTTTAGAGAAAGAGGTTCGATCGGGGAATAAAAACGAGACGGGAATCTCTCCTTTTCTATCTTTTATTCCCTTTCATCGAGCGAAATCGGTCTAGACATATTATTATAGTAATATCATAATTCGATCCTTAAAACAATACCGTGCAAAACATTGTTGCACTCGCGCCAATGTTGCACAGGGGAATCCGATCAACGCCCATTGGAAAATACATATTCCATTAACGAATGACACGATACGAACGCGTGATCAAAGTTCAATTATATAAAGTCATTACGCCTTTATGTTTCGACGAGCGCGTTCGTTGGTTATCCATCTCGTCGTGTTCATGTTTACATGGACGATTATTATATATACACGTTTCCGTTTCTACGAACAAGAAGAGTGACATCGAATTATATATCTTCCATTGAATTATATGTCGAAATCGTTTTTTTTTTTCTTTTTTTTTTCGCGTCGAATCGGGGAATAGATTATTCATCGGACCGCGTGCTCACGATTGTTATCTGTCAATTGACGATAAACGAAATCCGATTAGGGAAGCTCGATTAACGGGCGTCGAAAAGGTTGGAAAAAAGATTGGAAAATTAGCGTAACGTTGTTTTAAAAAAAACGCTCTTTTATCCGGCGTTACTATTAACCCATTCGTTGGCACGTGTAACAAATTGGAAGAAAGCATCGTTCCAGAAATTTTCAACGTTTCGACAAGCGTTCGATCGTTCGATATATATATATCGAATCGAATCACGTGTATCATATATATGATACGAACACGTGTATTTATGCGTTGGTATTAGACGATCACGAGAAACGTCTAACGAATATTTATTCGCGAGTGGCGTCTGTTTACCATATTGAAAGGTGTAGACGATGCTTTCTCGAGGACGCAATACGCTTCGCCGGTGTATACGATGATGCAAACACGCACGTCGATGCATATTCGTGTGCACGCAAATACGAACGACGTTTGCGAATAGAGTCAAACGTGAGCGCATTAATTAAGAGATGATACGCGACCCATCTTCGTTATTCTTGATGAGTGATCTAATTTTTTTTCACGAGGAGAAAAAAATGGCAGGAGGGAGAGGAGAGAGGGGGAATAAAGAAAGGAAGAGTTTTGAAAAAACGCGATAGAGAGAACGCTAATTTAAATGAAGGGAAACGTTTGTCCTCTCCCTCGTCGAATCGATCTGACCTGATCTTATATAGGACGAATATATCGAAAGCACTTATGAATTTTTTTTTTTTTTTTAAATTATTTCGATACTTCTTCGTCGAATCATACACGTTTTTGATACACGTTTCCACCAAAGTTTCGAACAATCGAATACCCCGTTAGAAAACATTTGTATTTGCGGCGCAACGTAAAATATTCGAACGCTTTTTTTCGAAGTAATTTTCATTGCGCGTTTCGTATTTTAATAATACAAAAAATTCGTATTATTTTCTCAATTTTTCGCGACACGCGTTTCGATATTAATTGATCACAGAGATGGATATAAATTATTATTCTGAATATCAAATTTACGAATTTGCCACGAGAAAGAGAGACAGAGAGGGAGAGAGAGAAAGAGAGAGAAATAAACAATTAAATAAATAAATAAAAGGGGAAAAAAAGATGAAATAAATAAAAAAAGTATATGAACTTATTCGAGGGAATTATTAATCGTTACAGTTCGTTATCGTATATTATTTGCGCTCGTCGATTGATTCGAATTACCTCGTTAAACCGTGAAATTATTCGGCCGTCATCTCTATATTAATTCGTTAGACGCTAAATAAACGACACGACGTTTTCCCCAACGATACTCTTGGCTGAAAAAAAATGGCCGGCTCGAAAAATATTGCAGAAATGAAATAGAGATTCCATTTTTGCCGAGGGTATATAACGAGCGAATACAACGCACCTGTAGCCCCAGCACCGCAACCGTGTGCTGAAATATGTAAAAATTTAATTAGAATTACATATCGGCCGTTTGTAGCAACGAAAATGAAGGAACGAGAAGAAACTTTAGAAATCCAGCGGTGAAAAACAGCGCCACGGTCCAGATACATCTTGCCAGCGCAAAGTTATTATAAATATTAACGTTATATTCAAAAGCAATCGGGGAAAGAGGTACGTACGTACACGCATGTAGTTTAAACTCGTTCCCCCCGTTTAACGGGAGTTCACCTATTGTATGAATAATTCACGTTTCATCGTCAACTTATAACGCATTAAATATTCACGGGGCGTGCGTTAAATTCGAACAGACGTTTGAATTTTTCATATTAAGACCAGCGAGCCGCTCTGGTCATTCCGAGAGCGCGGCTCTTTCTTCGCGCGGCTTTTCGCCAGGTTTCGAATCTCGCTCCGCGGCTCGAACGAAAAAGTCGAAGCCTAAAAATTGTTGGAACGGGGAATAATAAAAAAGAAAAAAAAAGAGGGGGAGGAAACGAGTAACCGGGACCGAAAAAAAAAAAAAAAGAAAAGGAGGGAGGGGGAAAAAAAAATGAACGAGCGTAACGCGAGCAAAAGTTCCGCGGGAGGAGAATTGTGCAAAAAGTTGGGTGAAAAACTATTTTAAACGCGTGACCAGTGAAACGGCGAGCCGGCGGGTGAATTAATCACGAATTAATGAAAAAGAGGGAAGTTACTACGGTATCTATGGTGGTGATCCCGCGGAACGGAATCATTTCTCCGCTGAAAAATAGAGTTAAAACAAAAACGATGGAGGAAAAAAAACGAAAGCAATTCGACGTGCTTTTTACGCGCAAATTTGAATGGTCTACCGTGAGAGCGCAGTTACCATTATTACAGACGTTTCGCCATTATTTCCTCCTCCTCACGCAACGGATCCTCCTCTTCCCCTTAATCCGTAGTTTCACTCTCTTCTCGCCACCCACTCTACGTGCTCTTAAAAAAAGAAAAAAAGGAAAAAAAAAAAAAAAAAAAAGAAACGAGCCTTTCGCCCGAACCTTTGTTCCAGCGGCTTCGGTCTAGTGACTTTTTTTCTTTTTTTTTTTTCTCCCACCACTCGATAGCTCCATCGAATGGACGATTTATGCTGATGCATTTACGGCCGTCCACGGTTGGCGACAGGGTGCATTGTTTAGTTGCATGCAGGCCGCATATCGTCGATTCGACGTTCGCAGCCCGGCATTGGAACGGAAAATTGTAACGTAGGTGCTGATAACGTTCCGCAACGACCGATATCGAATACAGGGTGATCTTTAATTGCGTGTCGATGCTTCGAACCGCGACTTGCCCTAATCCCTCTTAGCGCACAGCGTCGAGCAAGAGTGTGAGATTACGTTTCACACGGGGATAGCACGAAACGTCATTCCGCCAAGATTGACCGAGATTAATGGTACAGCTGCTTTGCTTTCGCGATTACCTCGTAAGCCAAATTAATCGCGTTTCATACCTCTTCAACGCTTTATACGATAAATCGTCGATTAATCGTAATTTCTTTTCTTTTTTTATAACATCCAATCACTGGATCAAATTGCGCGGGATCAAAAATTGTTTCGTTGATAAAATTCTCTATTTTAATCTTCTCGTAATTTTTTCATGGGTTCATCGTTGTCACAATACCAGAAAATAACTTTGTAGCTATAGGGGGGGGGGAAAAAAAAAAAAAAAGAAAAAATCATAAAGCAACGGATTGAACGCTGTATTTTATTCGTAAAGTTGGAAACTTTTCGAAAAGTAGAAGCGAGTAAAATAAGGACGAGAGTGGAGAAAGAAGAGAGTGAAACAAGGAATAATCTCGTCCATTTTTAAGGCGAACAACGTACGCCACACAGCGAAGTTTGATCACCCCGTAGATCACCGGCTGACGTGCATGTATATGCGCGTAGGTTCGCGGTCACCTAAAATCGACCGGGAACTTTTATAATCCGTATCCGACAACCAAGTGACGGACGAAACAAAGTTACACCGCATGCACGACTCTTGTGAAGTTCTCAACCATAAAATTCTACCCTGGTTCCACGCTCGATCGAACGTAACTGCGTGTCTCTATTCCGTTTTATGCCGAATTCGAGTGTATAATAATAACGATTTCGAAATTTCTACTACTAGAATCTCCATTGCTTTCCTCTCTCTCTCTCGTTTGCGATCTATCTCTCTCTTTCCGCCTATCTCACGGCCGAGTATCGAGCCGCGAAATCGAGCGAGAAACGGACATGTTGTTAATCCTGGAACGGGCAAAACGGGAATTAACGATAGCAAATTTCTCATCGGTTTTGGCTAGACGTTCCCTCCAATAAGTGTGGTTTCGGATATGGCCACCCCGCTCTACTGTATTTTAGGATATTCGTTTCACCGATGGGACAGGAGAATCGTGTAATCCTCGATGAAATATTTAAATTCCTCAAGAGTGGCAAAACGAGAGACGGGGTTTAATTAAAACGAAAAAAGGAATATGACACGGGCGAGGGAAAAACAAGAACACGGATAAAGGTGGGATAAAAGGTAGAGAGAGAAAAAAATTGGGATGACAATTACATTTCGTCGTTTTTAAAGGACGAAAAGGGAGGAACAACGACACTGTTAATCAAACGCGACAGATAATAACTATAGAGACTATAATATCGGATCGGTGGTCTTTTAACTTTCATGTTTCACAATGTATTCATTATCCCCCGTAATTAGCATACGTCATGAATTAACGGTTAATAAACCCGCTTTTGTTCCATGCCGAAAAGCGGCTCGATATTGCCCGCCAACCAAAGGCTAGTTTCATTTTTTCCTCGTAAATCATCCCCTTCGCTCTCTCTCTCTCTCTCTCTCTCTCTCTTCGGTCACGCTCCTCCTCGATTGGAGCTAGAATTATACATATGCATGCGCGAATCGAATCTCGTCGTAGTTATCATTCATCCACTAGGCCACAGGTATCGGTCTGGGAAATCAATTAATGTAAATCAAAAGCCGACGAACGAAAGAGAAGCCTGCACAATCATAAATATATATACACACACACATATATATATATATACACATGGTCATGATCGTCTATCGAAAAGGGAATACGTGCCATCTCGTGCATCCTCTGGCCAGCTACGATTCTATTCCGAGCTGATATCGGGCCACGCGTACACGCAAGATTACACGCGACTGTCGGCGGGCCGATTGTGCGCGCGGTTGAATTATGTCCGCAAGTTGGCGGACGTCGACGATAACGACACGCGGTGCGGTGCACCGAGCGAACCGGTTATGTTTCATTTCGGCCTGCCACGATTCTAATGGAACCGAATCGAGGGAGGGAAAGACCATCGGGGGAGGAGGTCTATACCCGCCGGTCAGAAAGGGAATATCGACTCGCTTTGAACACCTTCGTGAAACTTTTACCGGTTCGATTGATAGATGGACCATGACGGAACCTCTTTCCTCCTCCTCCTCCTCCTCTCGCCCCTCCTCGTGTCGTTACGTTGGTGGAATACGGAACAAGTTCGAGCGGGAGTTTAAAATCCGAGTAAATTCGTTTATAAGAAACGCGGGAAAGGGAGCGTGAAGAAACGAGCGTTCCGACGTTTTTCGTATGAAATATAACTTTTGATACGGTGCAAGTTTTAAATCTTAATTATCCAAGGGGAAATAAGTCGACGAATAATTCTCGTATCGATTCGTTTCCTTTTCTTTTTTTTTTTTTCCTCCCATCCGTTGTGACGGATAGCTCGAGCCGCTATGTTATCTGGTCCGAAACGTGCGTCCGATTAATACGGTTGACACGGTGCGAACGAGGGGGGAGGATGATTTTGGGTCAACGCCAGATTTTAAACTCATTAAATACGCGCCGCTCGGACACACAGACTCGGGACAGAACGCATTTATCTGCTGTTTCGCGTATACCGGTTATTTCCATTCGCTCCGATTTCGCTCCCCTGTTTGCGCGAGACGAAATATTTTCCTTCCCTCCTTCCCCCTTTTCCGCTCTAACGGTGGAGAAATTGATTTAACTACAGGAAATAGGATATATAAATCATTCCCGCAACGCGTAATTCTTTTGCGAAACGAAACTACAGAGAGAGAAAGAGAGAGAGAGAGAGTCGTTCGAAACGTGACTTTGTTATATCCATGGATATATTCGTTTTGCTCGATTTCGAATTTCATTCAGATATCTGATCGTAGGCTCGCAACTTCATCGCGGTGGGATTCCCTCCATCATCGTCAATTTGTCAATCATTCGTTCGTTCGAATTTGTCCGGCTAAACGGTTCGTAAATTACAATAAAATCGGTCATATTTCGGGGAATAAATTATTGGCTCGTCGAAATCCCTCTCGTAACGCAATCGTAAATCATTCGCAATTTCGTTCGACGAAAGAAAAGAGAGAGAGAGAGAGAGAGAGAGAGAGAGAAAGAGAAAAAATGATTATATTGCAATAACCGGTCTATCAAACGAAACCAGCCATTCTTTCCTTATGGAATCGTTATATCCGTAGTATCAACAAGTTATATCTGGAAAAGCATAGTTTGGGATTTCCCGGTATATTCCTCGATAACGACGAAAACGCAACGATAGCGATACGCGCGGGAAAAAATCGGGCGAAGGCCGCGAGGAGGAAAACGTGCATCCGTACAAACGTGACGGCGATTTCTTCTTTCGATCGGCTTCAACGAATTGAACGCTTGGCCTTGGATGACAGCCTCGTGTCAACAAGGAAAATGGAATGAGGAAAAGAAAGAGGAAAAGGAAAAAAAAATACGTGGACTCGATGAAATTTTCACGACCGATTATCATTCACGTAAGAAGAGAAGGAAGTTTAACTCCGTTTGAAAATCGATCACGAACTCTCTCTCTTTCTGTCCCCCCCCCCCCAACTTTAAACTCGGTCCCTCGATCTGGACGAAAGTTCGCGCTATATAGATATACGTACGTACGAAACGAGAAATTCTTCCTCTTCTTACAGTCTTAAGGCGTCGTCACTCCTTTTTTCCTTCTCACGGGTGAAACTTAGTTCGAAACCCATCTTAAATCCAACCTTATGCAATCAAGCAGGGATCGGAAACTCGTGCGGGAGAGGAAGCCGCGGGAAAAGAGGCATCTTTGCTTCTTAACTAACTTACCTTTTCACACTAGTTTTTTTTTTTTTTCACGTCCGGCCCGCGATATCTTTCTTCCATCGATCTAACTTATCTCATTTTCCATCCCGAAGCCATCCTTCTCCGCCCTGCCAAATGGACTCCCATTTTGAAATCTTCCCCGTGAATCGGGGGATCCTTTCGACGACGTAATTCACGATAAGGCGTAGAATCGATGAGAAACAGACGACATCGTTTCGAAACACTTCGATCGCGTTGCTCGAGATAACCACGCGATAGCGATCGATGATGGTGCTTCTCCGTGAACGAGGTGACTGCGTTTCGTTGAATCAGAAGCAGAAATTGCGAAACGATCTTTCCTTTCTCTCTTCGAGCGAGGGAGGAGTTACTCGATTGCACTTGGTTGTTGGGATACACCTGTACCTCTTCCGTAATTTCGAATCCCGCGATCGATCGACCCCAGAACGAATTACCCATGCGAATCGCGGTTTGTTATCTCTCTCTTTAACAAAAGAGTCAACCGTTTCGTGATCGTACGCCATTATGTCGTTAGAATAGGCCGCGTTTCTACGATCGTTCCTACGATTGGCCGAGATTCGATCTAACGCCAGATCGTGTGCATCTTTTGTGCTACGAGGCTTGTGGGGAATGGAAAAGGAATTTCCATCGTTCGACGCTGGGACAAAGTCTTTATCAAAAAAGCTTCCGTTCAAGAAAGTATGCTTGAATCATCGTACGCCGACAGCATCATGGTCATCTTATAATTTATACAAGATTTATTCAAAATGTATCTGCTCGCGCAGCGAGATTAGTTCTTATATCTGGCGCGATTCAAAGCGAGAATAAAGCAGATGCTCGGCGATAAAGTCCACGGTAAAAGTAAAACTTTACTCTTTGACTTTTTTCGATCCGACATCGTACGTATGGTGATAAAATGGCGATAATGATTGCCGATATCGCGACGTGCAACTAGCTGCGCTCGAAATCGAATTTTTTTTCCCTCTCCTCCCTCTCTCTTACATTTTTGCAAAATTCAATTTATCCTCTCTCCCCCTTCCCACCCACAATGCACAATGCCCACGCTCCGCCCTTTGTTCCGATAGAAATTATTTTTGTATAAGACCAGATATAAGCATTAACAGGCTCGATATCGATCCCGTTGTTCCATTTTTATTCCGCCCCCGGATGGTTTGCCACCGTTCCATAAAGAATGTACGTTTCGCGACGAATGGAGGCGCATATATACCGATTCGCGATTGGAAAAAGTCGCTTCAGGTATTTCCCGGCTATACACGGGAATGTTAATGGTAATTCCTCAAAGAGTCCCGACCCCATCCTTCTATTTCGCAGCAGAATTTTTCGCGACAGTGGAACGTGTCACGTGTTATAAAATTCCCCCGTAAAAAAGTCGAAAATGGAATATTATCGAGTATTGTGTACGTATCATCTTTCTTTTTAAACCGAAGCTCTCACCGTGGCATCGAGTTTCTCCCTCGATGAGAGAAAAAAGGATATCCTTCCCTCTGAAAAGTGTATCACGCCCTCGGATGTATGGGCGCGGGCAACCGCATAAATATTTCTTTTAAAATGCATTTTGCGTAGCCCGAGAAACCCACGGGTATCGCGTTGTATCTATATGCATGTATACGCGAGCACCTATCCTCCATTGGATCATCCTGTTGTTTCGTCAAAGTCGTTACATCCGCGCCAGGCAGCGTATAATCCTTCGACAACGGGGACAAGCTCGCTGTTGTATGCATAACACCGTGAACTTGTCACAAGGTAGACGCGTCAAAAACCATTTTACCCGAGGTCCGACGGGGAAATCTAATCCAGCACGAAAAACGTATTTGTCCCGGTCGAGTATAAAAATATTTCCCTGTTTCGATGTAAAGGGAACCGCAAGTATGCGTATCTAGTTTACAACACCTTCTTCTTCTTTTTTTCCTTTTTTTTTTTTTTTTTGTTCGCGATCCCATTACCACGGTGGGAAAAAAGTATCCGCGATTCACAAAGGAAATTGTGCGTGAATCGTGCACGATGTGTACGAATTTTTACTTTTTTCACGGAATCAGGCTAGCTTTGGCGGATACGATAAAATTCACGGACTATTAACCGCGTGTACGTCCGACCCTTCGTACCTTGAAATATTCATCGGAACCACGTTCAATATTTAAAGGCTTTCAAATGCATGTTTTACCGCAATTACGTTAGCCACCTCTGTGTCTGGAAGCATGTCGTTGCAATTAGACACGTTTAAGCTAAAATTTTCCCTTTCCGTTGTTTCACAAATTAATTGTTACGACAAGTAACGATATTTTACATTTTCTACATGTGCGCACAGTGGTCACATTTTCCATTGCTCTTTTCATTTTCTTTTTTTTTTTATTATTTCTTTCTTTTTGTATTTTTCTCCCTCCCCTTTTATTTTTTCTTCTAACAATCGCGCACACCGTGGATTTATAATAATGGAAAATCGTTGATTTCGAAGAATGCTCGCTTCGCTTGAAACCAACATCGAACTATTTGTATGCTTCTCACGCTTTATATATATATATACGTAAAGATGCATATACACGTATGCAGTAACCATTGTACGTCTTGATCCACCTTCTTAACCACCAGAGGAGGAAACAAATTTTTCTGAGACGTGGATCGATGTCGGGCGACCATCTTAAGTGGATGACGCGGTCCAAAGGGCATCCAAAACGAATTTGTTCTGGCTTGTGATGGCACGAGCTAGCTCGATCGTCGTATATAACAATCAGGGCTTATCACGGTTCGTCGGTAAAAGGCTGACGAGGCGTGGGTCAATCCCAGCCTGGTCGATAAGGTCATCGAGCTGGCGAACACAGTCATTTCCCGACACCGACCAGGTACTTGGTAGAATTATCCTCGTTGACGAGCGGGTAGGGCTTAGTGGCCGTATTATGGGCTTGAAATTTCTTCCGGAAATTCGCCCAAGATGGACGAGAAACACGTTCCACGGGCCGTATCCCGAATAATATACCGAGTTGGACCGCCCCGATTTTTAACGAGCCTGATTAAAACTTGGTGTTCCTTGCAAGAACGAAATCTTCTCGATTCTAGATATGGCGAATATATAATTGAAAAGAAAATAGATAATTTTATTCTTCGAGATCGAAGAGACGTAACATAGGAACACGACGAAATCGTACGATCTTTGGATTTTTTATGTATCTTGGTGTGTTTAGATTTATTTGAAATTCGAATGATGCAATTAACGCAATATCTTTTACGAAAGTATCATCATTTTAAAAAGCGTCCTAAATTGAATCACAATTCGTTGTCGAAATTGCATGAAACGTGGAAAAAAAATCTAAATTTTAATTTATTTAAGACGTGGAAATCTAGTTTTCGATCCGTTTCTAGTTCTCTTCTTTTCCAGTGTTTTTCCAAAACACCGCAAAACCGAGCATCGTCCGCAATAAGCATTCTTATCGATCTCCACCTCGATGGTGTCGGTCTACAGCTTCTACAAGCTTTTGCTTGGTAATTGCGAAACAATTAAGAATACGGATATCACTAAACCGGTTTAATCAAGCTTCATAGAATTGGTTCGCCTCGATCCTTCCGAATAGCCTTCCATTAATCCGTTAATCCCGAAAAGTTAGCGAAAGGAAATTGTATTCGACTATTTCCTGTCTGGTACTTGATATTACGAAACGAGAACGTTTCTTACGTCGATTTCACCGGGGTGTTCTGTTCCCTAGTTGCGAGTTGAAAGAACAGGACGAGTATATATTTGCAAGGATGAATAAACGGATGCAGGGTGAATGACGATTCGAGCGAAGATAAAGTTTGAATAGCCTTTACCAGAATTGCCGTCTAAGTGCATTAAAACTTGAAACAGTTACCAACTGAGATTACGGGCGGGATGTCTCTTACACTTTCCAGGTTTTGATGCCGCCAACTTCTAATTCGTTAGCTTGGTTCGCGCATCAATCTTCGTCCTCGTTTTCGCTCTTCCCTTTCCCCTTTCCCTTCCGTTTCCTTATTCAAATCGATAGGAGCGAGAAATCCATCAAAAATGAAACTCGGGGCCAAGCCGAGGAATGGCGAGCGCAGTGTTGAACGAAGTTGAAACAGTGGCCGATGTCGGTCACGAAAGTTGAGGGAAGCATTAGCAAAATTTCCATTTAATTTTGCGTCCAACGGTTTCAAAATTACGTACGGGGCCGCGTTGAAGAGTTCCAGTCGGTTGGTGATTCTCGAGTCGGCGGCTCTGTTTTCCGATCGATCATCGTCACGGAATCATTTCATCCCCGTCCCCGTAAAGGATTGCTCGCATATCGACGAGGGTTGTAAAATGAGCGGAGTGACGCGGCCGGGGAGTTTCGAATTACCGATGTGTACGAGCGCAAGAGAAACAGAGCATGCTGGAGAATACAATTGATTCGCATCTGTGGAAAGTGCTCCTCTCCCGGATCTGTCTGGCCTACAACCGATCGCACGCGTCTCCAACCGGAATTAGGAGAGCGCGTCCTTTGTGCTACGTGGACATCGATATCTGTTAACGTCGTAGTAACGTGATTCGCTTCCTAGTCGCGATCTTGTTCCAAAGCTGAAACGTTGCACGCGCTCCGGTTACAACCATGGCTTGCCACCACCTAAAATCCCACCCAACCCTGAGAACGTTGGATCGATATTAATCATTGGAATTAATTATAATATATCGATCGAGTTTCTTTGAAAAATGAATGAAAAAAAAAGAATATACCTGATTTTCATATTCGTATATAACGTCTCTTCTATTCCTGTGTAAATACGTACGTGTTTCGTTGTGGCAACGGATGAGTGGAGGATGGAATCTTGCAGGAAATAATCCCATCACTATCGAAGACACGATTTGGAAACGATCCGTTCGATCCTGTTCCCGTTGACGAGACGATTCCGAATAGATTAGAGTCATCTTTCTGGAATAATGACGTCCAGATCTGGTAGCTGTTGGTACACGATATTAACGATTCAAATTTATCACGCTCGAATGCCGGTCGGTGATTGCGGGCCAAGGGTGATTCGCGCCTCCTTAAAATCGGGTCAACGGGAAATGGTTCCTTGAAAGAAAAAAAAAAAAAGAAAAAGAAAAGGAAAAGAAAAGAAAAGATAAAAAAAAAGAAACGAACGTAAAAATTTAGACAAATTTCCCCCTTTTTTTTTTTCTTTTTTTCTTATAATCGTACACGATTATAAGGCGAGATACGATTATACGATTATTCGTATATAGGATCGAATAGATTTCATCGGAATGCAAGCAGGATGATATAAATGTTTTAATTTTGGAATTCGGTCTTTGAATATATCGGCCGGAAGCTTAGTATTCCCCAACGGTGCAATATTCCGGGCAAGTCGAGCAGGAAGGTGAAATCACCTCTGGGAAGGTAATTCTCGTTGCATTCCAGCTCGGTATCGAACCACTCGATCAAGTGCGTTTGATGGTGTGTATGGTAAACATATAATCGAGTGCCGATTAAAACCGTCTTTAATCGGGGGATATACTTGCGATTCGTGTTCGCGAAATTTAGTTTCGATCACGTTCCCCGGCTATCGTCTAAACCGATTTCCCGATAAATAAATCATCCGGTTTGCATAATTTCGACGATGGAATCTTGGTAATGTAAAGGGGGAACGATACATCATCCCCTCGACGCAACCGCAAATTTTTTCCACCGCGGTAACGGATCGTTTGAGCATCCACTCTACGTCAATTAATGGGATCATAATTCTTGAATAGTTTCGATGCGGCGTAATAATCAATTAGTGCCGATTGAGAGGAGCGGTAATTTTAATGTGGCAAACAATGCCATTAGCATGCAGCTATTATCGGAGACCGAGGCTTGAACTGTGTCACGGCGAAATTATTCCCTATCTCTGGAGAAGTGGAGAAAAGAAGGGAGACTAAGGGAAGGAGAGAGAGAGAGAGAAAAAGGGGGAAGGGGGTTTGGAAACGAGAGAGAGAGAGATATACGAATGAAAATGCTTATGCGCCACGAACTCGTCGCGTTCCGTTAATATTTTTACTTCGACAAAGAGCCCCGGTTACATTACACGAGCGAATGAAAATATCGAGACTATTGTGTCGCGAAACAGTGTCGGGATATAATTCATTACTTACATCCATCTCCCATTTGGCTGGACCACGGATCTGTACAAAGATTAGAGAGACATCGGGACGATAAAAATGAAAAAGAAAGAAACAAAAAAATTTATTCGAGACATTCGAACCGAGCGGCGATATAAATGGTCTATTACCATTACGAATGCCGTGAATAATTGAATTTTTCTCTCGCCTTTCTCTCAGCTTTCAAAGTCGAGCATGGAATTTATATGAAAATTTTATTCAACCGTAAATGAGATTAACATTGTGCGACGTTCGTAACATATTTATATATATGTATATATGTATATATGTTATGTATACGTATGTACATATACAACAGACAGCGACTATATCATCGAACATCACATTAAATTATCCATCGCTTTAACTTACATAAATCAAATTCCTCGTCGAACGATGGTGATGGCCGAACGGTGGAAGAAATATTATCGTTTAAAATCGATCGAATGATCGGGATCGATGATCCATCTTGTATGAACAGATCTCTCTCGGTATGTATACTCACTCTCTCTTTCTCTCTTTCTTTCTCTCTCTCTCTCTCTTTCTCTCTCTATCTCGACGTACATGTTCACACACGAGAGCTTTTCGTTTGCTCCCATCGAAATCCGGGCACGCAAGCTTGATAATACCATTCGGTTTATTATTTGCAGAAACTGGATTATCCTCGTTGACAATGTGTACGGTTACGAGAAACAGCTGTCTACCTAGGAAATAGTGGATTAGCTTTGGAAACATGCGGTAATACTAACGCTGCGAAACATCGTGGTCCAAGAAAGTCGTCTTGCGTTCTTCTCTCTCTCTTTCTCTCTCTATAAAAGATTTATCATATAATTTATAGATCGACTAACAACCGACATAGAAAATATATGTACAATAAAATTTGATTCAACGAACAATCGGGAACGAAAGATCGATTGGCGCGATCGACTTTGGATCCCTACAACCCTTCTGTTTCCGTTTCTCTCTATACGCTAAAAAAAAAAAAATACGATTCGCTCGCTCACGTCGAATTCTAAAAAATCGTCGCCCCCTCCCGACGAATTTTCACGCTTTTCACGTTTAATTTCCCATAACCCGTTATATAATCACCGAAGGTGTTCCTTCCAACGGTGTACAACGCATCTGAGCACGGCCATTTCGTAGATAGAACTAATTTGGACATTATGAGCAAGGTCGTCTGCGCGGAGCAAGGCAATGGAAGATAATGTCGTTAGGCTGTGCTGCATTACACCGGGATTATCACGATTAATTACGCGCATCTGTACGTGTGTAGGCCGAATACGTAATATTCCATATAAATCGAGGCGAACGTTCCCCCCTCCTTTTTTTCCCCTCACTCCACGTTTAAGAGGCTTGGAGGGGAGGGGGTCAACGATTCATTATTGTTTCCCGAACGAGAAGGGCGCCGCGATCGTTTTCACACTTTTGTCATTCGCGCCTTTTTTACGAAATTACGTTGGCACAGGTTGGTTGGCAACCGGTGGGAACGCGATATTGTGTAGCGATCTCTCATCGTTCCCATTAACGCGACAAATTTCACGAGAGGAGAACGAGAGAAAGGGAGATAGTTAACACCGGTTGCAACCGAATAAAGTTGCCGCTACCAGGTTTGGTGAGCATCGTTGGAAAGTTTTGCCCGGTAAAATGCGACAGGATTATCGCCATTAATCGCGCCACTCGTCACAGGACAGATTACACAATTACGCTTCTACGGTCGTGATAGTTATACACGGCTTACACATTTACACATATCACAAACGGTGGTTAACAGTGGTGTCGGCGAATCGCGCGAAACGGCAACTTTTGAGCAAACACGTGCCGACACGCTTAACGAAACGTTTGCGAAATTTTTTATCGTTTGTTCTAAAACGAAGAGAGATTTTCTAATATCATCGGCGACGATTCTTTTTGGTCTTTTTTCGCGCGATGCATCGTTCGAAAGTACAAAGTACCACGGCCTTAAAGGATGCATACCCGGACCCGTTTCGTTATTTTACACAAATATTATCCTTTTGCTTCATTTTCTTTTTTCTTTTTCCGCACACATGCCGGTTGGTACATGCAGGCACACGTCATCCCTCTTCCTCACTCTCGATTCGACCCCTTAAGAATTACGTAACGTATCACGATAAAGTCGCTCACCTCTCGAGGATCAAAAATTGGTAGTTCTAGATCCAACCATAGTCTCTCGATGCAATCTCGTCGAAACAAACTGCACCTGTAATGTCGTAAAACATACACGCATACATACACACATACACGCATGCACGCAACTTCGACGAAATTTATTCTCCCTCTTATCCCCTTTAAATTACTCCCAACTTTATATCCGTTTTCGCTTTCGAAATATTATCTCAACGTTTATTTTTCTATATTTCGCACGACACACGTGGCGGGACACAATGGTCAGTTCGTGGTCGTGGAATGCAGCACGAGTTTCAACGTGGTGAACATCATCAATAGGGCGCTGCAAGCCATGACAGATGGAGACGATGCGATGCTGTGCTGCATCGCTGCTGGATTATCTCCTTTGAACACGTGCACCAGCACTCGCGCCGGTTGAGCGTTACTCGCCTCGCAGGTGTAATTTCCGGAATGGCGATCGGACGCACGGGGTACCTCCAGCCAACTCTCCCGTCCCACCAGATCTGTACTGACGTTCACCCCCTGATCGACGTCGTAGTTGATCATCCGGAAGTTATGGTACCAGAATAAATAGGAAGGCGTCTCGGTCGATTTTTTCACGAGGCAGTGAAGCTGCAGAGTGCTACCTGGCCTCACGAACTTCTCCGAGGGACCGGCTATCTCTGCTCTGGCCTCTGCAAATGGCGGAACGTGACACGTCAGACGTGACCAGCTTACCACGTCCATCCCATATTGTTTACCAGGGTCCAAGGTGGTTATGAGAGGTAAGGAAGGATGAGGCATGCATCGTGGCTGGTTAAGGATCGTACGGGGATAGCGTACCAAATCCCACTCGCGCTCTCCCTCTCGCTCCTGTATTCTTTCAACCATCGCAACCAAGAGTAACCTTTTCCCCTATCCCTCTCCCCTACAGCCTGGACACGATCTCCAGAATTTTAAGTTGCCCTTAAGCGTGGTCGCGAGCACCACGTCCCTCTCTCGACTAGCTTCGGGCCAACCATTTTTTCGCTCGAGTCGTCGTTGCTCTGCTATAACCGATCCACGCAGACTGACGCGACAGCCATGAGACAGCTGGTATAGGATCAGGTGTGACGGCACGTTGTAAACACGGAGCAAAACCTTCGCCATCCCTCCACCGGATACACTTTTGCCCGGCCGCCTTCGAACCCCGGCGACAGGGCTTCCGTTTCACGTCGTGTCACGGACCGACGCACGTGAACGGAGGTGTGGATCGAGTTTTAAGCGCTTCTCCCCGTGATACAACCGCGCTCTTTTGAACCGTCCACGCTCCAAG
>NW_006263358.1:800774-804314 GCF_000469605.1 Apis dorsata | reverse complement strand
TCCTCTCTCTCTCTCTCTCTCTCTCTCTCTCTCCTCGATCGGTCATCGCGAATATGTCGGGGGAGCGGCACAGATGCAAAAGAACGTACACACGGCTCTGTCCCGTACGTGTACCGTGAATAAAAAAAAGAAAAAAAGAAAAAAAACGAGTTCGTCGCGAGATCAACGTGGTCAGTAGTCGACACGTCGAAAATTTATTAAAACGTCACGATTCAAGAACGTTCGCAATTCCCTCGATCGTTCGTTTTTTCAAACTATTCCCTAGTTTTCCATCGGAATACGCATTTCCAAATCGCAGCTCCAATACGTGAATTTTAACCGATCCGTTAAAACGATTGAGCTTCGTTGTTTATACGCTTCGTCGGGCCAATTTTTGCTCCCTCAACCCCTCTTCCCTTTCCCTCCTGCGTCAATTCTCTCCGTCTTGTTTTAATCATATTTCGCTCTGCACCAATTTCTTTTCTTTTCTTTTTTCCTTTTTTTTTTTTTTTTTTTTTTTTTTTTTCTTTTTTTTTTTTTTTTTTTTTTTCTTTTTTTTTTTTTTTTTTTTTTTTATTATCTCAATCCTTTCACACCTTCACGGAGAAGCTTTTAATTACGCTGATCGAATTATCCGGGATATATTTATATAACGATCTTAGCTTCTTAATTAATTCCAAGGCAAGGAAAAGAATTATTAACCCGTGTTCTGGACATCCGGTAGAAATTGAGAAGCTTATTAAATACCGTATGATCTAATCCTTCCTCCCTTCTATGATCAAAGTTTTAAGGATGATGTAGCAATATCGGATGATTAAAATTAGATCCAACGTGCGCGCGCGCTCGCTCGTGCACATACTTGAAGAGGTCGATGTACCGTACCGGCCGAAGCAATTTATTTATCTCTAGGCGTTAAATTCCTTTTTCTCCCTCTCCCTTTTTCTTTCTTTCTTTTGCCGCATATATTCGTCTAATTGCTCTTTAATGAGACGGTCATTAAGGGTCAACTTTCGAAAGTTGCCTTCGTTTCTCGTCGTGACAATACCAAAGATCGTTATTGATTCCAAAGTTGAAGAGAAGATAAATTCCTTCCAAGCCGATGCCCCCGTTAAATACGTCTTTACCCAACTTCTTATTCTCTGGTAATCCAATTTGATTTTCAGCCACTAGCGGACGCGCATACTGTTGATTCGAGAAATGGCTCGATCCATTCTTCTCGATCGTGTTTTAATTAGCGAGCAAGCTACGTAAATCCAATTTCTCTTTTCTCTCTCTCTTTCTCTTTCTTTCTTTTTTTTTTTCTTTTTTTTCCTCTCTTTCCTTTTCCTTCCCTTCCTTCAACGGGAGGAATCGTTAATAAGCGACGACGATGGAAACGTCCAGCAAATGCTGATTCGATTAATTCGAATTGATCGAATGATCGTATTAACTCGGTCCTCGGTCTTTCGCAATCGTTCGCTGCGCGCACGAATTACGCTACGAAGGGGAATAGGTCCGCGTGTAGTCAGCCAGCCGCCACTCGGGAACGATCGATTTTTCGTAGATTTTCTAAGCCGGGGGATCGGCAAAGGACGGAATGCACGGTTGGAATCTGGGCACAAAATACGGTCAATTTACGGCCGAAATATCTTTTATTGAAACCGCGATACGATATCTCGCGTTTGAGGAATTTATCCGAGAAACTATCCGATCGAACCCTCTTTTATGAGTATCGGTTATTTCCTCGTGACGATTTTATCATCGACGTCTCTCTCTTTTAAATCTTTACACGCGAAACTTTGTTTCGACGAAAATTCGACGTAATAAATTACCGTGAAACATAGTTTTAAACGGAGGGGGAGCTTTAAATTCGTGCCAAAGGGAGGACGACTAGACTGTAATTAACAAATCGATTTCACAGGGGTACGAGGGATGTATCGCGAATCGAAAATCCGGGATATTTCGGCCGGCATCCGGCGAAACATTCGTTCGTCTCTTCCGTAATAAACCACCATTTAACCGTTTAACCAGTGTATAAAATGGTACGATCGAAATTGCACGCCCACTGTACCGTCATCTTCGAATCAAAAAAAAAAGAAAAGAAAAGAAAAGAAAAGAAAAAAATCTCACTTGAATTTCAAGCGTTGCAAGAAGGAACGTAAAATATTACACGTTCCAGATTCGAGAGCGAAGGGGTAGTTTGAGGACAGACGCGAGGATAAATATTAAAGGTACCTGAGAAAAGCTCTCGTACGTATTCGTCAGATGTCACGACAAAAACACAGTCCCGGAAACCGGGACGAAATTAGATAGTAACCGATGTGCGCGCGCGACTATTCATACGTTCATACATATACACACATACACACATACACACAGGTACGTTTGTAAGGAACATGTATGCGTATATAAGGTATAGGTGTATAAATATATTTATGGATATAGATGTAGGGGGAGTGTACTTCCAAAAACTAGAATCTAAATGCAAATACACGCACAGACAGAGGGAGGGCGTCGGTTAAAACGGCGACGCCAGGGCCGTAACATCGTAATTCACGAAACTTCTACCTCCCTGCGTCTGATAAAAAGCGTTTTCTCGCTTTTATTGATCGGCCGTCTGCTTAATAAAATCCAGATAAAAGTGCTCTCCGACTTCTTTTTCGAACAAAAGGAGCTGGACCCGGACCTGGACGCGTGCAGGCTGCGTGGATACGAACGAAAATGTAAACGCTCGATTCGTGGATGAAGAAAAGAAATTGCAATTGGAATAGGGAACGAGACCGACGCGGGTGAAAAAGCGGGAAGGGGAGGGGGAAGAGGGAGAATAAGGGAGGGAAGGAAAAGGAAATAGGTAAAAATAGGCAATCTGATAAAAGAGGGAATTCTTAAACTCTAAAGTCTTCCTCTTCTCGAGCCAGTGTATAAGGAGAAAAAGCGTCTCTTCTCGTTATAGATAGTGGAGCGTTGCAACTCTTATCAGCAAACCGGACAAGAGTACACTGTCTCTTGGTAAGAACAATTTTCGTTTGCCCCCCTTTTCGAAGAAAGGATTACCTCTCTCTTTGAGCTGACACTTACGAGGACGTCGAACAAAAGGAACACGCGTACTATCTACTTTATTGTAATACGTGTTTTATTCCCTCGCTCCAAATAATATATTCGTAATTGAAAAACGAAACGAGCAATGAGAATATACGAGACGCAACAGGGAAGAAAAGGAAAAGTGTAAGGGGGAAGGAATCGATGCTCGCATCAGCGTATGAAAACTATAAATGCGTAGAGGATGTTGCATGAACGGAGAGTCGTCATGCGCTGAATTTTTAGCGTTGATAAAAAAAAACAAGGGATAGGAAGATCGATAAAGGTAATCGAACTGATATTTTCCCAATGCTCGTTCGCAATTGTCGAGAATATGACCGTTTACGTAAATGCGAACAATGACACGAAGAACTCTGTTTTTTTTTTTTTTGCAAACGTTTGTTTCAATTTCATTAACCATTCAACGAAATAAACTAAAATTTAATTTATTGTCGATGTCTGGTCGGGGAAACGGGGTCGGGTTATTGCCATTGTAATTCGGGA
>NW_006263358.1:797599-800543 GCF_000469605.1 Apis dorsata | reverse complement strand
AGAAAAAAAAAAAAAAAAAAAGAAAAGAAAAAGAAAGAAACGTGAAAAAAATCGGATCGACACGGCGGTCGATCTGTGATAGCCGAAAATCGGGCAGAGACCGCACGCAAATAGCTTATATCGGTGTTTAATATCACGCTTACCAACAACCTCGAGGAACAGAAATATACTCGTGGGTGGATGGGTGGATACTTGGCACTGGTACAATCCAGCATCCCTCGGTTGAACGTATTTTATTTGAAGAGTCCAATCCTCGCTGTGGTGGAAATGAATTGCCTGGAAACGCTCGTCGTTCGCGTACGTTGTCAGTCCTACGGTGAGTAACTCCTGGACGTTCTTCCGCTTGATCCACGACACCTGGAGAACCAGCAAAAAGACTCGTTAACAAGAATAAATCCCAGGCTCCGGGCCAGAATTGGTCCGTGAAATTGTGAGCCGAGAAAAAGAAGGATCTGCCTGCCCTAATGACAAGGGATTCGGTTTTATATCTACGCCTCTTTGCATGAAGCTGGTTAAAAATTTCACGGACGGAACGCATGCCCCGCCTTTATCCCGGAACGAATTTTTCATCATTTGTACCCCTCTATCCCCTCCCCTCCCCTCCTCGCTAAATTGGAAATGTTCTTCCTCCGCTAAAAATCGTTCGATGAAAAACGAAGGGGAAGTAATTTAGTTCCCTTCTATACGTAGCTCGTTCTATCGACAAATGTGCTCCGTAACAGGTCCAGATTTTAATTAATCGCCGATGCTTCTCCCCGTGTACAATAATTCGCAACTATCGGATTCTATCGGATGGCAGCGGGGAAACGATTTCTTCGAAATAAGCTACCTTGATATTGCTCCAAGGAACAAATAAGCTTCGTGTCTGCTCGCGACGCTCACTATTCACTTCCACGTAATATCGAGCTCTCCCCGGCCTCTGCCATTGTCCGTCTATTACGGTCAGTAACTACTGGTGTCCCGACAGTTACGGCGGGGTACTAGTACGCCGCCATTAGTCACGGTATTTTCTATCTACATGGCGGTGTCCATTTTGCAACGGTCATTAACTCTTCTTCTCCCTCTTCTTCTTCTTCTTCTTCTTCTTCTTCTTCTACGCGTCGATCGACTCGTGTTGAATCCTTTTGAATCGATATCGAAGAAAATAACCTCTCGAAAACGTAAAACCTTCCTCGAAGCGAAGGAAAAAAAAAAAAGGTTGGAAAAAGTGATACTGGACGATGTAACGTTACGTGTACGGATCAATCTAATAATTTTCCAACGATATCGCGATGCACGCGAGTTAAATCTTTCCTTTTCCACCATTCTCATTAACAGATTCGAAAAGTTTACGAAAGTGTAACTATCGATTCGCCATTCCGTAGTTGCCTAACTTTCGAGGACCAGTAACTGGCCGGTAAATACCGTACACGTATTACAGTCAGGTAAATGTACTACGTCAATAACGATCGGTAATTGCCCTACGCGAACTCTCACTTGATTTCGTGTAGCCGAGTGTAAGCAAGAAATACCTCTCGACCAGAATAATTTCTACAACTGTGACGCGGGATGATTGCTCGATTCGTGACCGGAATTAATCGAACCTCTTGGTACCACGCACTACGAGTACGCTACGTGTTTATTCGATAAATCATCTATTGCTACTAGATTCCGATCATTTTCGAGATATAAACTTCCCTTCCCTCCTCGTTACCTTTGAATCGCTCCTTTGGAAAGTAGACACAGTATCCAGGCGGAGAGATCACGAATAGAGGGATAACGGTAATACTGCTTAGGTAATATCAACGTACAACCATTATTTTACAAGTTTTAAACGATGGCACACGACTTTGAATACTCTTTATAACTTCCGAACGAGCCCCATTTCAGCGGATGTAACTTTATACGTACGTATATATTATAGCAGTTCGAATTAGTAGTTCGGCATGAATACGACGCGTGTCGTATGCATCGCGTATCGATAAAAAAGAAAAAAAAATTCAAATAAAGAATAGTTATCCGCAACAAGGATTAGATTAAAAGTTGACGCAATGCGGGCTCGTTGGAATAAAAGGTAACCGCGCAAACGTGACGGTTTTTTCCCACGTTTCGCGCTCAACATTTGCCCCCCTCGAAATATCGACGCGGGCGTACAATTTATAAAACTTACACCACGCATAGAGGCAATTCGGGGTTGTAAATAGGCGAGCCATTGTAAATGTACCGTGACTTTTATTCCAACCGAGGCGATCCAACGACCATTTCCCTCGTTTCACGCCTGGCTTTCCCCCGCTTATTTAAAACCGAGCAACCCTATTGCAAGAAGTGCCATCAACGAGGATAATCCTTCGAGGTTCCCGCGATATGATGGAATACTCGGAATTGGCCGTGAAACGTGGGAAACGAGGGAGGGAAAAAGTAGATCTCCGTCTCAGACGATAGCGTCCCTCTCGACGTCTTTATACGTCTATAGTAAAGTTTTAGGCAGCTGGTAACGAGATATATACGAGGTGTATATATATATCTCGTGCCGTGAGATTGAATTCCCGGTGTTTGTCTCTGCACGAAATGTATAATCCCGATCGAATGACGTAACGAGAGTGGGAAGAGAGTTAATCTTTTCCTTGCTCCTCCTTCAAAAGGATCGGTCAATTACGTCTTCCCTCTGCTTTTAATCTTTTAATTTACTCTGGGAAAAAAGTGGAGGGGAAGGAAGAGAAGAAGAAGAAGAAGAAGAAAAAGAAAAGAGAAAGAAAACCGAAATAATCCAGCGAGCCGTACCACTTGTATCGAGGAAACGCAAGGTACTTCTCGTCTCTCCTCGAAACGATATCAAACACTCAACGAGAGATTAAATGGAATGATTCGGCTGCCACGGGTGAGGAGAAGAATTACCCATGGCTCGTAGAGGTAGAAAAATTGACCGTGAGATTGGAAAGGGAGGAGGAGAAGATTTGTCTTGGAA
>NW_006263358.1:797204-797484 GCF_000469605.1 Apis dorsata | reverse complement strand
GAGAGAGAGAGAGAGAGAGAGAGAACGACAAAGAGCGAGAGAGCGAGACAGAGAGAGAGAACTATCCGCGAGAATTGCTCCACTTACCACGAGGACGCGTGCCCCTCATTAACATGTAACGGGCATATTTCATCCGAGACGATACTTTATGTATTCGCTTTTATATTCCGCCACGATTTTTCCTCCGCCATTTTCCACGTTACTCGTCCTCCACGAAACTTTTACGTAACAAGTCTCGCCTTCCGAAATTCGATAGCTGTTTTTTAAAAAAATTCGAAAC
>NW_006263358.1:793937-797198 GCF_000469605.1 Apis dorsata | reverse complement strand
ATATATATATATATATATATATATATATAAAACCAATGAAACGATTACGTGGATCATCGCGAACCGAGCATTTGGGGATGCATCTGGGAAAAAATAATGAGAAACGAGATAAACAGGTGACACGGTGTAAAACGGAAGGGAAGAAAGTGGTATGGAAACCCCTGGGGACGGTTGCTCACGTACGTTCGAAATTTGCTCGCGGAATTTCCATCGTTTTTTACAAGTTGAGATATTCACGAGAATAATAATAAAAAAGAAAAAAAGAACGCGGCGAGATAGAGAAAAAAATAACGAGGAAAATCGGTAGAGGACGTGTCCCCATAATAAGTCGGGTAACGTAACGAATTTCAATCGAACTACAATCAAGTAGATAAAGGGAGGAATAAATACGATATTCGGATCACGTTTTCCTTTAAAACCTTCGAAACGTTACCACGCCCCGCCTCGTCGAGTCGATTATACTTCGCGCTCGATTAATGTGTACACGCGTATCTATACACGGATTCGAGAAACGTTTCGCACGTTAAACGGACGATACATATATGCACATGTATATATACATATCGAAATCATAAACGCGTAAATTATTCCGCGCGTTCGAATCGGGTACGGGTATATATCTTGGAGTTTCATCGGAAGTTTGGAAAACGAAAACTGAACGAAAGCCAAAATCGCGTAAGTTGGGATCGGGTTAAATGACTGTTCGAATCGCGGCAAGTTGCATCGTGTGTTGGGTCGAATTCGGAAGGGAGCGAAACGAGATGGAAACGTGAAACGAAACGAGCGAATTAGAAAGGACGTGGTAGCTGCTGGAGAGTGCAAACAGGTCGATCGGTTGGTGGATGGGGGGTTGGGTACGTGCGCACCGCTCTCTTCGAATCGATACTTATTATAAAAAAGCGAAACAATGAAATTTGTTTCATTGGGGGAAAAAAAACTGCATACGGCAAATAAACTGGGATACCATGTGTCCCATTGAAATGTATAGTTTTTCACCCAGTATTCAATTTACGAATGGACAATGCGTATCGATAAATAAACGTTTACAAATATTGACCGTCAAAGAGAGTTTCTGTTCTATCCTTCCATCGGTTCGCTTTTTTTTTTTCCCTCTCTCTCTTTTTCCCCATTTCATACCCATATAACGAGTAAAGTGTATAAACCAAAAATGAGAGAGAGAGAGATGGAGAGGAAGAGGGAAAGGGAGAGGGAGAGAGAGAGAGAAAAGATGGAAAAAAATCAGAAAGAAATGCAGGTTTCATCACGCAACCGATTAATTTAGTCTTGGTTGGTGCATCGCGATAAATATTTGTTTCATAAAAGCGGCGTTTTAATTAAGCCACGTGCATTTCTATGCAGCGCGGTGTTCCCCGCAGTCTTCCATTCGATTTACATCCCGTTTAAATTATTATTAAAGTCCGTGCGCGCATAATGTAGGAACGGTTGCGAGCGCGCGACCCGGCCGCCTATCTCGGTGCCGCCTCGTCACGGAACAACTCTTTAGAATTTAATGAATCGGAAATGAGACACACGGCCCGACCATTCATACGTGTATTTTGAAAGGAAAGCCTCCCGTCTCGTGTCACTGATACGTGAACCATGTTTACCGCAGTTTCCCTTATCCAAACACGAATCACACATCCCTTCCGAAAGTAAATTTCTCTACCCATCCCACCCCAGTTTCGTTTCGAAACCCTGGTCCACCCACGAGTTTTCTCTCGCCCGCCTCTACTTTTCTTCATCTTTAATCGAATCCACGCCTGTTGCGTAACGAAATTTCGAGGGAACCGAGATCGCGCTCGTTTCCTTACACAATCGTCGTTGCCGTGTTATATTTGCCATTCTCACGGATAGAGCAACCGAATACCGGTTTGCGGAGGCGCGCGCCACCCGTGTTGAATGAAACTCCATAGGAGTGGAGTGAACTCGTGGTACAGGAGTGGTGGTTCTCGAATAACCGAGCCAAACTTCGTCAATCCGTGTATCCTACGCGCTTTAAGGAGGAACCGGCTACGGGAACGTTGCAAACACTCCAAGGGTCCAACAACGTGTCGAGATATGCAGTTTGTACTATTAGAGACTATCCTTTGAGAAACGATGTTCCCGCTGTTAATAGCTCTCTCTCTCTCTCTCTCTCTTCCTCTCTTCCAGAACTGTAACAAAACAGCGATACGGCTCGAAATACGTAAATTGCTTACAAGGAGGAGAAGAGACTATCGGCTACCGATAATTTGACAAAAGAAAAAAAAAAGAGAAATTTATTTTCTTCGAAATACTTTACTTTTTTCGGAAGATAATAAATGAGCGAATGAACACGCGCGAAAAAAAAAAGTTTCGTGAAAATTGGTGTGTAATCGGTCACAGATTATTCCCGTCGGTGGCACGAATCTTTTGACGATATTTTAATTGCGACGAGATAAAATTTTTAAATGAAAAGAATTTACAAAGCGTTCGAAATGATCGCCTGTGAATTCCTTTTATTTTTTTATCGATATTCTCTCTCTCTCTCTCTCTCTCTCTCTCTCTCTCTCTCTCTCTCTTTCTCTCTATATCTATCTATCTATCTATCTATCTAGCTATGTATCTATCTATCTATCTATCTTTTTTTATTTATTTTTATTCTTTTACACCCGTGTGAAATCATCGATTTCATTACGATTTCCAAACTCTTAAATCTTCGCGGGGATACAGCGAACGGGAAAAATTATGACGGTATAAAAATAAAAAACGATGGTACGAGGAAATGGGCGGGAAAGAATTTGCAGGAGGGGGAGGGGGGGCGTGGAAAGGGAGGGAGCGGGAAGTTTCTCGAGGAGGTCGAGGAGAAACAGAGTGGCGAAGTTTGGTCGTCTATCTGAAAATCAGTCTTATGTATGTTCTATGCCGGTCTCAAGACACCCCCTTCTAACGGTTCACGCTTATTGAGCAATTCCCCGACATGAATGCAGACACAAGTTCCCAGAGCGCGATGCCATACATCGCTTTCACGTTCCCCCCCGCTCCCATCGAGCTCGTGCATCGCGAGCCCACCCAATTACTAGGATACGGATCGTTAGTGATTTCCAAAGAGATCCCCGCGCACAATGCGAGCCCGGCCTCGAAAACTTCTCCCTTTTCGACTCCGGAAAATTCTCCTTTTTTTTTTCCCCCTCTCCTCTACACAAATCGCGCGTGTACCTGCAACAAGAAGTTCACCAACATCGTTTATAAGATAGAATAAAATAAAGATAAAAAACGCGATGGAACGTGTTCGATAATACG
>NW_006263358.1:786090-793660 GCF_000469605.1 Apis dorsata | reverse complement strand
AAAAAAAAAAAAAAAAAACTGATATAAACGTCGCGCAATCCGATCAAAAAGCTCGTTCGTGCCCGCTTTGATTCCGTATTCCCTTCCCCGCGACACGTAATGATGTTGCCTGTGCACACCTTTATGAAACTTTTGTCCCCGCGGAAAACGAGGAATATCGTCCCTCGACCAATAAGCTAGAACGCACGAGCTTATAAACGAACTCTGTGTATTCCTGCTGTGCATCCTCCGTTCGAAAATATCCGATTCGATCCATATTAATGATCCCCGCCCGAGTTTTGTCGTCCCGTTTCCACGACATCCACAACGAGTTATAGTTCCAAGTTCCCTCCTTACCTACACCGCGGTCTGGATTCTCTTAACGTAATTTCTCGCGTTAAATTTAGACCGCGAGAAAGAACTCGCGAAACACGAGTGCCTCGTGAGTAATTGCTATTTTCTTGCCTTTAAATCGTAACTCGAAAGGGAGGATTATTATTCATGAACCGAGCAAACTATCGTCTGCAACAACCCGGCCGCTCGCTCGACCGACCGACCTGTTTCCTCGCTTCCCCTGTTTTGCGTTCGTGTAACCTCTCGTTAAAATAAATTCATCCGCCGCGTTCTCTCTTAACCAACATTTATAGGACGGGGAATAACGCGATTCCCCGATACGAGCAGACAGTATCTGGCAAATATCGTCGCAATTTCTCGCGATATTTTCATCGGAATTCGCGTGGAAAAGAGAGGAAAGAGAGGGGAGTGGGCAATCGCGCGGTTCGATATAATTAGATTTACATCGCGTTTCGATCCCGTCTCGTTTCAACCGAATCTAAATATTATTATAAATTACGTGGTCTGAAAGGCGGCCACCACCCATAACCTACAAGCCTCTCTCGAGATCTTATTTCCGTTAACCGATCGAGTTTAAACCTCTTTCTTTCTGTCTTTTTTCTTTTTTTTTTTTTTTTTCGGAACGCAGTTAGCTAACTATGGATAAAAAAGAAAAAAGAAAGGAAGAAAAAGAAGAGGGGACATTCATTCAACTTTCGACCGGTGCAATCGGGATAAAAGCTTCAAAGAGCGGCACAAATGCTGTCACGTGGCGGGGTGGAATGCGGATTATCAAGCTACCGTTTAACCAAAATACCCATTACTGTAATACAGGGCTGCAGCGAAATGGCAAGAGTAGAGATAGCGAAACGGAGAAGGATAAAGGAGAAAGACCTTGGATCGCGCGTATTACTTAGCATTAATGAGAGGTTTAATAATAACACGGAGGGAGGGAGGGGAAAAAAAGGGAAAAAAGAACGGTAAAAGGATGTAATTAATCGAAAAATTAATCGAAAAATGTGAAATTCGAACGAGCTAGGACATAGGAATTTATACAAGAAAGCGTAATTTACACGCGTCGCTCGATTTTCACGCTATTAATTAAAGAGACAAGAATATACGAGGTTGAAATAGCTGCGGTATTATTAAGTTTCTCGAGACGATCTGTTTACCTCTTTATAAATGCACCGCATACAATGCACGCACGCAGTCAGAAATGACGGATGCCGATGAACATTGAAGAAGCCGTTCACAATGAATCGCGAGACAAAGAAACTTGGAAAATCGAATCGCATGTAGGTAAATTCCTGCGCGCTTAAATACTTGTCCTTATTTCCATGCCGTGTCCTCTATCTCCCGTGGAACATCAACGATTCTCTTTACGCGAAACACGTAAATATGCGTCGCGTATTTTAACTGCCGTTTCGATCTTGCGGAACGTCATAGGGAAAACTTCGCTCGTCGATACGATGTATCCGCCCCCCGTTTTCTTCTCCCTATCTCCGTTGGCCAGCTAAGAGGAATTTCGTATCGAGTATAAAGGGAGAAAGCAATCTTGAAGGGATAAGTCGAAACGTACATAGACTTCTTTCAGTTCGAAGATGTCGCATTCAATTAGAGGACAAGGTTCTCGCAAAATTGCAAAAGACTTTGCACGAGATCCGGCGATGCACGGGCACAGCGATACGGCCAGTTTCATTATCTTCTTTCCCTTCCCATCCCCCTCCCCTTCTTTCCATTCCCACGATTCCCTCTCTTTCCATTTTTATCCGCTTTCTTCCGCTTTTCTTTTCCTTCTCCGACCACGCAATGAAATTTTATACGAGCGGACCACCGAGCACGTAGCGGCAATAGAAGTAGCGTGCGAATTGTTCGACGTCGACCTTCCTATTGATTTCCACCTGCGTCGATTTAACTCGACCTCGGTATTCATCCCCCTCCCGTCCCCCATAACCTTCTCTTTTCCCCTTTCCAACCGGTTTATCCCCTGTTCTCGCTCCACCCCCGATAGTCCGTGCTCGACCACCCAATTATTGCGTAACTCGGCCATCGTGCGAGCGAATACGGAGACAAATAACGCGGCGATAAGTTTCGTGAATATTGCGAGAACACGGTAGAAATTCTTTCGTTCCTTTTCTCTCCTCGTTCGAGCGAGGAATTCGGTTTTCGAATCGCGACAATGCTCTTGCGTTGCACGCGTGTAACGTAGAAACGAACGCGGTACGATTGGATGTGAAAAAGATTTTCATTATCGAACTTTTCTTGCTTAGATTTGTCGTTCCGCGGAAATAACGCGCGGCATTAATTGATCTCCTCCCTTTTCTTGCCCAACGAGTAAACGAAGGTCATCGAAAAACTGCATTTTTCCCACTTTTTTACACTTTTAAATCACGTTGAATCGCGCGTATCGCGTAACGTATATACGACAACGTGAACGCGACCGACTCTCGAACAAAACTAATTGCGCACGACACGGAAAGTGTTTATTATTGAAACATAACAGAGCGGCGATAAAGTTCCGGGAAACGATTAAGAAACGATATACACACGGCTATTATTCGTTTGACTTTCGTAATATTTACGAAACGAAAACGTTTTTCGCTCTCCTCGAGAGATGCTTATGCCGTATTATGGAATTTTATTATTAATTTAAATCGAATGCGCTTATTCCCTCTCTCTTCCTCTCCTCCTTCTCCTCTTTTTCTCTCTTTGTCGTACACGCTCTACAAGACTATAAAACAATGCACGATCTTCTCTCTTTTTTCTCTTTTTTTCTTTTTCTTTTTTCTTCTTCGAAGCGTTAAGTTTCGTTTCATCCAAAGCCTTTTTTTTTTTTTTTTACACGAAGAATTTATAGGAAAGTTGAAGATATCGAATCGGTACTCGCATTGATTTCGAAGTCTTGTACCGCCTTAGAGTCTTAGTTTACAGGTAAACTAAAACTAACAAAGGAATCGAGGAGGCACAAGTTCGTCTAACGAACGAAGGGAAACGCAAACATTTTATTTCGAAACTTTTCAAACTCGTTGAGTTAAAGAGACTAAATTTCCTCTCGGATTTATCCTCTCTCTCCTCGATTTTTCGATCTCCGATTTTTTTTCCTCCCCTTGTCGAAAAATTTCATTGAGGCAATCGCACTCATACTCGAGTCTTTTATTCTATACGGACGGAATTCCCCGAGAAACTATAATAAAACATCTGCCGTTTCATAGGATATAATTGAAAAGTATTAGCATGTTGAAAACCACTCGTCCCTTAACAATATAATCGGGAGAGACGGGACACGGGTGAAAAGTTAAAAATCCCATGTTCTTCCACTCTCGACATTTTAATTCCATTTTCATCCGGTCCGCAAATAAACCTTTCAATTTAGAAAGGTCCCGGCTGTCCTTATTTCGATTAAAATCTTTCTTTCCGTCCGTACATTTCCCTCCCTCTCCTCCCGATATATTCACTCATAATCGTGATATAAGAGAGGATCAAAAGGATTCGTATAGTTTAGAGAAATGACGTTGATCTACGATGAATCTAGAAGTACGATGAATCTAAACGAGAGGCGTTTAATTCCTCGTAGAAATCCGTGTACGCGAAGAGGAAGAGACGACGATTTTATCCTTCCTCCTTTTTCTAAAAAAAAGAGAAAAAGTCCTACAGCACATACCACTTTTCCTCCGGACTATCCCCGGACCGTCACCCCCCATTTCCCTCGATTCCCCCAAAGACCAGCCGTTCGGCTCTTACGTTGATATGATAATAACTTTTCTACGCTCTTGGGAGCCCGGATCGTCTGAAACCCTGGGGGTGGGGAGGGAGGGCAGGTAATGCTTTTTCAAAAACTTTTTGAAGAATGTTCCCGGAATCTCACCATTCCATCCCCGAGATTATGAACGACGCAAGGCAGGAGCGCGGTGGATCCAGATTGGGCGGAGATCACCGTCGAATTTTCGGTGCCGAAGCTCATCGGAAGCGTGGGCGGTAGATCGATGTCCAATGGTTTCATGCTCGCTTCTAACGAATTCCCATTCGTCGGCACGATCTCCGCCGTGGCCGCTGTCGGATACTCTGAAAAAATAGGCATCGAATCAAGGAAAATTGGTGGCATGTCGTTGGTGGAAGGATCGAACGTGGGTTCCACGGCAACAAACCTGCTATCTACCTATTCCCCCCGCGAGGAGGGATTCTCGTTAAGAGGCTTTCCTCTGGACTTTACTTAACCCCTTCTCGCCCTACCCAATCGACCCCTTCAAATATTTATGCGCGCCTCGTTCCAATAGCCCTGGAGGATTTGTTGGAAACCGAGGATTGTTCTTTCCTCGTGTTTATTTGCCAACAACGGGATGCGATAGGGGTGTCAAATGGAAATGGAAGGAAAAGAAACGCAAGGCGAAAATGCGATCGTGTATACATTTCGATGGCTCGAACTCTAAATATTCGATAATGTAGAACGTGGTCAAACTTTCATATCGATCCTGATATGTTCACAGGGTGGTTCGTAATTTTAATACAAACGGTGTTACGTTTTCGAACGAGATTCGATCGTGGATTAAAACAAATGTTGATGAACGATCCCGATAAGCGAAGGAAAATTTTCCAAGTACGATCGATCGGATTAAAGCGTAATTTTCACGCGAAATAAGGGCGTGCAGGTAATAATTCTTGTCAACGAAATAACAGGTAGGAAAACAAGGGGGAAAGTTGGTGCCCTTTCTAAAGGATGATACGATCCGCGAATCATTTTAATGATAATTTAAAGTTTCCACTCTTAGAAAGACTGGGTAACCACGGACTTACTGTTGCTCGGCTAAAGTTTAGGAAACTTCATCTTCTCGAAAAGAAAAAGATCCTCTTGTCAGCGAGGTCGCTTCCTTACTTATGCTGGTGGCTCGTTCGCGGGTTTTCGTTCCTTCCACGAGTATATTACCCGAAATAAAAAAGCGAGAAACAAAAAAAAAAAAAAAAAAAAAAAAAAAAAAAAAAAAAAAAAAAAAAAAAAAAAAGAAAAGAAAAGTAAAAAATTAAAGTTAGAGATTGCGGCAGAGTTTTACGTGTATATTAATTAGATTACTCCCCTTTTATACAGACGGGAACTTTATACAAACAGGAAAACAGGATAGCCTGTGGTAATACCCTCATGAATCTTTAACATACCTCGATGAATTTTTATAATACCCTCGCCTAGAGCAAAAGCAAATCGAAAATTGGAATTTTAATCGGGAAATCATCGAAATTAAATATATAAAAGCGCGTTATTTAAAAACGTTTCCCCTTTGTGAATTTAATACACGATTGTCCAACAATTACAAGAGATGCGCGCGGACAAAATCTTATGGACAAAAGTTGAGATTCTACTTTAGGGCGAGTTAATCGTCCTTTCGTGAGAGAAGTCAGGTTTCTCAGAGAAAGAGTCGGTGAAATAAAGGATGAAATAAAAGTTTCTCGAGGATAAGGAGAAAATTTATGGTCGAGTGTTTAACGAATGCAAGAAGATGGATTCGCGGCACGATTATTATTCAATGGAACGTCAAATTTACTAGTCGGATTTTTCCATCCGTTCGGCGCTGCTCGATTTAACTTCGGACTCTCGAGACCCGTCGGATATGTATGCACGTATATACGTACGAGAATACCGGTGCGAGACCGGTAAAAACAAATAGCGAAACTTTCAAAGGCTATCCGGGAAAAGTTTCATTATTTTGGAACGAGACCGTGCCAAGAATTTCTATTAAAATAATAAGAACTCGAACGAGCCACGTTGTTATGGAACGTACGCCGCGAAACGGCACGAGGAGCAATTCGTGGCAAGATAAAAAGATTCCGCGAAGATGCCAGTCCGGTTGAGAATTTTGTTTGCGCGACCATTTTTTTTTTTTTTTTTTTTTTCTCCTCCAAAGAAGTTATCGAACGAGGAATTACCCCCCCCCCCATTAAACGGAAATATAACGTACCCCCCTGTTATTTCGCGTTATTGTCAGGGATAATTTAATTAACGTAGGATCGTAGGGCCGAACGAGGCAATCAACATTTTAAAAGGTATCTTGTCTTTTTTTCTCTTTTTACGAGAATAAGTAAATCGATTTTCCCGACGACACGACAACTTTTTCTTCTTCTTGTAATCATTCTGACCGGCGTTAGTCAAACAAGAGGAATCGACCGGTATATTATCTTATAGATAGGAGAAAAGAAAGCGTAATCCCATGACTGGAATAATCGACTGTAAGGTGTCGTTATTACTGAAAACTTGGAAAATGAGATACTTGCGGAGTTCTTAAAGGAACAGCAATATTCGTAAATTCCCGTGCGCTAAGCGTCTTTCAGACCAATTTAACTACCAACTTTTCCTCGACGCGCGCTAAACTAGAAATAAAACAGCACGATGTCGAGCTCGTTTGTTCCACCGCCATAAGTTCGCTACCTACTGCCACGCTCCCTTACACCCCCTCTCCCCCCTCCCTCGTTCCCAACTTCAACTTCGTCTTCCGCGTTAAAATTTATTCCGAATGCGAGGTGCCATGACTCCTCGCATGACGCGAGGAGAGAGAGTTGCTTCTTTCGTACTCTCTCCCGTCGAAAGATCTCCGTCCGTACGCTTTCCGAAATCTTCGAAACTCCCCCTCAAAGCGTATCGCACGATGGATCGGGGGCGTAAATCCGAGGATCAGGTAAGGAAATTTCTCGGCAACGAGGTTCGAAACGCGGTTCGAAACGCGGTTCCCGTGTTTCCGACAGCGTCTGACACACGCCTAAGCTATATTATAATAACTATGGTTTCGAGTTGGAAACAGCGGGTACGATAGAGAGCGGATTATAACCCCGGGGGCGTATGCGGTATCGATCAACGCTCGTGAAATACGAAATCGAAATACGAACGAAATTATACCGACCCGTTCGTTTCGAAGCCCCGAACGAGATATCGCGTAAACTATTTTTCAGGCCAGAAATTGTACACGGCGGCACGAGCAAAACGAAGCTTCACACGCGGCCACCAGCCGGCACCAGATGGCCAGATAGATACAGAATATCCGAGGTTGAACCGTTTCGCTTTCCCTCCACCGCCGTTCGTTCAAGTATATTTAGCGGGTAAAAGTGATGAACAGCCGCGGCACACCGCGGCACACCGGTTCATCCTTTCCCATCTCGTGTAAGTATCTCTTTTCCCTTGCTTTTTTACACGATCCGGCACACGTGTCACGTTGAAAGCCGCCTTTTCACCGGCGCTCTTTACATAGACTGTACTTTGCAGAGGAGAGGCGCGCGGTTT
>NW_006263358.1:784813-785938 GCF_000469605.1 Apis dorsata | reverse complement strand
GCAATAAACCGTGTAACGCGGATAAACGAGCCATAACCAAGCCTCGGACGAGGTGGCCCTCCGACGAGGGGAAACTATAAACTCTCCCGGCATAATCCCGATATAATTAAATAGAAGACACGCGAGTTTTGTCACCCCCTCCCTCCCTTAGCGAAGTAGCAGTAACCTTCCTTCCGCGGAAGGAAGTTGGGGCGCGGCGTGGCTCTGTGTGCACGAGCGTCTAAAATTTGCATCAACGGGGAATGCATCCCGGTGATCTCTCGCCGTGTTCCCAAATCGTACAACGAGTAACCCTGCTGCTATCCGTTCGCGGAAAATAGATTGAATTAAGCGCGCGCGGCACGGTAAGCCTAAACGAAGCGAGGAATCTGCGGCGTGGCGTGGCGTGGCGTGGCGTGGCGGGTGACCGATTTTCTTGGGCGAAAGGAGAATGGCGAACAACGTGTAATCAAACCCTCGAGGAGATGGAAACAGGGGAGTGAAATTCAGGGGGGATTAAATTTGACTTAAGCCTGACTTAGATCTGACGCGAGGGTGAGATATCGCGGTTATTTTTCATCGAGGAGGCAACGCGATACGGAGAAAATGGAGGAGGAGATGGATCGTTCTGTTTATATTCCTTTCCATTCCTTTTAATACGCTCGATGCAAATTAAGTAAATAACTTGCAGTTTGTTACGAACGTTAGGTATCGAATTGAGTCGGAAACGAATCGATGGATACGATAAACGTTGTAACAGGTTGTAACAACTCGTGGGAAGAACAGTTGCGATGTTTCGAAACGCGATGGGAGGATACTTTATTAGCTTGCTTAAAACGTATATATTCGAAACGGTCCGTTGTGGGATACATCTATGCCCTATGTAATTAATGGCAAAAATATTCACAAATCTATGCGTTTGTTCGCGTATGAAAGCGGGAATCGCGATTTACAACAAGCGAAGTTTATTTACAAACTTTCGTTCGTTCATTTGCATAACGAAAACGCGTGACGTTGTCGTTAATCCTTGCACGCGTTCATAACGAAATTGAAAACTGCGAAAATCGGGCTTATTGTCCGGTTAAATTATGAACGAAAGAAAGAAAGGAATGAACAGAATGATTATCGAACAAGGATTATAGGAGC
>NW_006263358.1:770000-784741 GCF_000469605.1 Apis dorsata | reverse complement strand
GATAAAAAAAAAAAAGGAAAGGAAAATGAGCGAAGCGAAAGAGAGATTCTTTGCAAACGGGATACTCGTGCGCAGTCTTGCTCGTAGAATCGTAACGCTGAAGAACGACTCTCGAAAATGATCGAATTTCGATTGCAATTTCGACTCGATGAAGCGGTAATTCGATACCAATAATGGTCACGTATCAAGAGTTCTCTGCTAATCGACACCGAACCAGTTATTTTCCACGTTACGCGCGAATATATTATAACGCGTTGGAGGGGTACATCTGGCCGTAATTTATGAAACCCCTCCGGTTAATTGCACATTAACGAAGGTGTAATTTGCACGTTCGAAACCCTTCTTTCCCGATCGAGCGAGTAATAGACACTCGCTTTGAGAATGGGCGGCCCGCGTAAAACGGCCGAGAGCACTTATCCCACGAATTTACGAATAGTATTTGCCCGATTAACGGGGCAAAAAAGTGAACGAAGGCGTTAAGCAGGGTGTAAAAGGACAACGGTAACGATAATGAAATAACGAACAGAGAAGAGATTAAAGGTTTTCGGTGCTTAAAGGTCGGGGAAAAGTATCGAGTTAACTTCTTGAAGAGAGGAACGAGGGCCGGAAACTTAGCATAGGATCGCATTAGCACGTTAAATGGTTATATTAAGAACTTTATACAATGGTTCGTTCGGTCTATTCGAGGGGGTGGATTCGGTGTTGCTCTCCATGAATTTTATCGTGATCCGATGTCTTTCCAGAGGATTTATAAACGATCGATAAAGTACACACGATATGCCTGGGGACGAATAAAGACGCGAACTTTTAAGGGTGAACTCGGGCGTATCCATTAACGCCGGAACGATTGCGATCAATTCGAGTCGGAACCGATTAATTATACACGTCTCTCAAGTTTCCACGAGTATCCTTCCCTTTATAGTACTTATACACTATATATATATATATATCTGTCAATCGGAAAATTTAAATTCGCGTTCCGATAATGAATAATAAATGTAATTTCATTGAACTTTAACTTTCAGTCTGCCCGTTCTTACGATATAAGAACGGACAAAATTAAGCGGACGAGGTAAAAAAAGACCTTTGACTGATTATCCCGGGATTATTATCGATTGATAAAGAAGCGTCGTACCTTCTGCGACGCTCCATAAACGAATTACTCGAGTCGGCGCGCTCGTAATTCGGTCGGAATCTGTTAAAACCAAAGTAGAATCCATCCCCATCGGACGATGGTCGCGTTAAAGTTTTTACGACTGATCCAAGTCGGAACGGGGATATTATTGGCGCGATGGCAAAGTGAAATTGCAGAATGGTTCGCGCTTGATTCGGGATTGGAAGATCTGTAAAAGCGATGATCGTAGGCATCTCGAAAGTGAATTCGACCGTACGCGGTGGTGGTAGTACGCGCGACAGTCCCTGTATTACTTTGACCCCGGCAAAGCGACGATTACGAGCGCTGTGTAGCACGGAATGGATTCGCCGCCGTGGGCGAAACGACGAAACAGTTCCATCGAGCGAAACGCAAACACTCGAGAGGGGGCCTATGCGGTGGAGAGTGAAACAAACGTGGCGAGGAAACCGAGAAGCATATCGTATACACGTCTATACTCACCGGCAGTTCGCACCAGCACGTTAAGTAGAATGGATAGCAAAAGGGTGGTGGCCCGGTATCCGTGTATTATGATCATCAGCCACCTCGATACGCTGAATCCCGCGCCGTGCCATAGACCCGTGGCCTCGTGCACCATATTTCTCTGCCTCGCCCTTTTTCACCCGGCTCGCCACCGATTGCCTCGTCCCCAGCCCACATTCACCGCGTCGTTCCTCCGTTCCAGCCTCCGTTAACCCGTCTCCAACCTTCCACGTTTTATCAGAGATTGGAAATCCCGTTCCCCGGGCGAAGCAAGGGACGTTGCGCGAACAAACTCGTCGCTACTCTCCAGGTTCGTCGTTCGAAGGAAATTCGATTCTCCCGCGAGTCGAGTCGAGTCGAATCGAGTCGATACCTTGGAACTGAATAAGAGAGGGAACCTTTTATCGCGTTCCACCGTGTTGCAATTGTTTACCGGGGTCGCCTCCCTTTCCAAGGATTGATTAGCGCAACCGGGGAAAAGAGGAAAGTTTCTGTTGCCCTGGAAACCTAGGGGCAGAACTGGCCTCCGTCCTGGGGCTGAAACATCTCTCCTTGCGGCTAGGAGTAAGTTGGCTAGATCAATTCCTCGGTCTCTCAAAGATACCGCGCGAATTCACGGATTACCGGAGTTTCTACGTGGGTCGTGAATCGCGTTCCAAAGTATCGGAGTGCAACGATGGTCGTTAGGGTCGTTAAACTGTCGTTAATTCATAAAATTATCGGTGAACCGTTCCTTCCTCGATGGCCAAGGGAGGTTTCTCGCAAAAGGGCTTCTTTCTCTTCGTTAGAAACGAGGCGGAAGTTAATTTTGTTCGCCTCCCGTTATCGGGATCCATGAACTGCACGAGCCAACCGAATGTCAAGGAAAAAAGGCAAGTTTGGCAAGTTACTCCTCGATCGTCGTTCCGCGTTCCGGTTTCTATTCTTCCACGATTATAGATTACGACCTCTTGGAAATTATTTCGAGGCAAGTTCCTTTTCGTACGGATTCTCTTCGATCTAGGAACAAAGTGAAAGGTATACGCGTCGAAACGGTCGTCGAACTTGAACCGTATCAAGGCGAATATTGTCGGAGTTGGCGCAAAACGATATCCTTTGGCAATAAGGTTAATAGAGTACCTTCGGGCAAAAGGGCTTCTCCTCTCCTCGCTTACCGGTTTCTCATTCGGTTTCATTCACAAACCTTCTTGTTGGGAAGCTTACCGAGTTCTGTACGTTATCAGAAATACAGGATGCTCTAGGCCATAGAACCAAGCGTTCTTCCGCGGCTCTTTCTTCCTCGAGTGGCTTTCAGGATTCCGTCGCTACTGTTCCACAGCCAACGGGCTACTTCTGTGAAGAAATCTCTGCCTTCCTTTTTATCCAACAATACAGAGACACTGTTGAGCAGGATGGAAGAGGGAGAGAGAGAGAGAGAAAGAAAGACATATATACAAAAAGAGAGAGAGAGAAAGAGTAACGTTCACGCTTCTTCTTCCTAATTTCTACTCCCTGCTATTTCGCTACAAGATTTTTCTTTCCTTTTCTTCCTTTCCAGTTGGATGTTAATACGATCGCGATGCTTTTAGCGAACATCCATCGTGCCACGGCCGATGGTTTAATTTCTAACGTTAATATTACCATAGCCTTGAAAGCTTCCACGTCGATTGCCCTCTTCTCTTGCTTCGCCGTCCGTATAGATCCTCTTATAGCATAACGTGTATCACCGGTCTACTTGGCTGCATCAACATCGATAAAACGGTAATCGGAATTACCATCGTCTTTAAAACGATGGCCAACTGTCACGACTGTCTTTCTTCTGCTTCGAATCCTCCTCCCTCCCTCGGTTTTAATTGGAGAACTACAGGAAATTGTGGAGAAGGGTGAAAGAGAAGGGTACAAGGGTACACAACGGGGCTGCAAAATACACGGGCGATTCGCAGAGGACGAGTGGAAATTTCGCTTGATATTACGACCGGGGCCGAATGGACGTGAAGCACGACGATCATTAGGTGACACGACTAATATTCCGCTTTAAGCGGACCCTTGTCACGCCTATTTTCCCTGCTTCCTCATTTACAGATGTCTCGACTGTTCCAACGCGACGTCACTTGTCGCGCGCGTTAACAGAGCCCTCTCCCCCCCGCGACGTTTCCACCTTCTTCTCGAGACCCTTTTCAACGCTGCATTTTCGTCGCTCGACTGCCCCTCAACCGGGGACACGGAGGCGACACACCCTCCGCTCGACAGACCGTCGTCGTTTCGGCCGTCGTTTCACACACGCGTTGCGTTCCGTTCCGTTCTCGTCTCGAGGAAGCAAGCACCAAAAGATTTGCCAAAGAATTTCGCGGCCTCCCGGGTTTGTGGATATTGTGCAAGTTTGTGGAATGTTGCGGCTACCAGACGACTGTGTCTTTAGCCGGCCGAGTTAACCGGTTCTGGTGGCGGTGGTTGCTGCCTTTAGGCCACCCTTTCCCTTCTCCTGCTCAACTTCCTATCCAGCAACGTCCACCTGCGTACATAAACGCGAACGACGACAACGTGTAGCGTGTCTTCGTGCAAGATCGTCGTGGTTAACCAGCTCCTTTGAGGAATTTCAGCTGTCCCGCGATTGGTATCCGTGCAAGGCCTAAACCGTTTCAGGGATTACGGCTGATTCGATTCCTTAAGCGTCGGCTGCTGCCTCTGCCGATCATCCTCCTGAAATTCGAGCGGAATGAATGTAGTAATTGATGTGACGGAAACGCGAAATTGGAATTCGTGAAATCTTAATGGTAAACGATCCTTTTTATTTTTCGTTCGTATCTTTGAAGATCGAAATCTCTTTCGAGTAAAATGAAATGGATCGAGCGAAAAACCAAGTAGTACTTCAATTTAGAAGTCATTCCTTTTTTGCTCTTTTTTTCTCTCTCTCTCTCCGAGCGATTCCCTTGAAATGACCGAGCGATTTTCGCGAATTTAATCTCTTTCAACAACATCCGATAATTAAATCGAACCGATTAATTAATCTCAAACGCATCCATCGTTGCACTTATATTTACAATTTCGATCATTTTGGAATAATAAATTTATTTAGGGAGCAACAATATCTCGCTAGAGTATAAAAAGCCCATCCTTTCGTAGAGATAGAGTTTCGTTTCTAACAAAACGGGACGCGACAGCAAATGAGAATTACGAGGGACGAGAGAAACGAGGAGAAAGAAGAGAGAGAGAGAGGATCGTTTTGAAACGAAAGAAGACTCTTCGCGACACGAGTGGACGGCGCATCGAAAATTTTCACTCGGAACGGCGTGGCAAGATCAAAGATGAAAAAGCACAGACGGAGGGCGACATTTATTAAAAGACCGATTACTTATTAGAGTGATCCTCGAGGAACGAACGAATCGTTGACGCGCCGGCCGCTTCGCGATACATTCCGTGAAAAGCGAATTTTCCCTTGGCCACGAGAGCACTTATTCCTCTTCTATCTTTTACTCACTGTGCCGAGCGTTAAGCTCACGGAAGATGGCGCGAAATTTAACGAGCGACTAAGGTCGCGAGCAATTCGGAGCAATAAAAAAGACGAGGAGGAACGGGGCTGTGGCAACGAACGGGATATGAACGATGATGCGGCCTTCCACGCCGGTGGAAGAGGCGGCAACCATCAACGATAAGCCTGGAATACGTGCGAGATGGTGCGCGAGACAGAAGTGAAATTGTGGTAAATCTTCCGACGTAAATGCATACTTTAAGATAAACTAATAATAAATCAACGACTCGGAAATGATGCGGGATTAAGTTTTGAAAAGTTTTCTGTGCGAGATTGAGAAGAAAGAGAAAAGAAAGAAAAAAGGAAAAAATAGTCGACGATATATTATCTTGTACTTTCTTTTTTTTTTTTTTTATGCCACGAAAGATACAACGTGGCGAATCATGATTATATATTCAGGATGAAGCGGTGGCACGCGTATGTACGCGCAATGTCTTTCAGCTTTAGAGTACATACTATCTTAGTCTACTTTAAGGTCTGCGGGTGTAACGATTATGGTTACTGCCACAGGGCTATTATCTCACTCGTGAGAATATTCTAAAGTCGTACATATTTTACGCTCCAATGAAATACAGCTCTATTAACCATCAAATATTTTCCAAATCGTTTAATGCAGATTAACCCAAACATGGGCCAACGATTCTTCTCTCGATTTCTCTCAATCTGTACAAGGGAAAAAGTTTCGTTGAAAATCGCCGATTCCGTTTTAAGTGACCCTGGGTTTCGGTCACTTTTACAACGTGCTTTCGTTTTAATAAAAGAAATCCATCCTCGAGGGAAACGGGGAGGGGAACCGTTTCCTGAATCTTTCACCGAACCGTTTAAAAGTTGGAGGTAAGTGAAAAGATTTGATATTTTAAACTGCCATCTTCGCGGGGAATTTTGCATAAACTCAACGATGAATCGTTTTGAATAATAAGTACGCTAGAAAATATGAACCGTCCTTAATAAGTCCGTAGCTTTTGACTGGCAGTGAATAACTAACAACGTATATCTCAACGTTATCCTTCGTCCCTCGATACAAACATTTTCTCTATCTTTCCCAGAGAGTTCCTTTTCAATGAATCCCGAGATCCGTGGATTCACCAAATTTATAATGAACATCCTTCAATTTTTCCCCTGTTTTAAAAAGTTACACACGAAATTTACATTGCACAGAGCCGTACCTCCACTTCCAACTGTGGAGGAAACTCGATCCATTTAATCGTACGATCATCAACGAGGTACGATTTCCGGAATTCATCTTCATCGAAAGAGAAAAGTCACAGAGTTCACGAACGCCGCGTATCTTCTCGGGAAATATGGAGGATCAAGGATTTAGGATCAGGGAGAAGGGAGGATAAAGAGCGGTCGACTTTATGAATACTAATTGGTATCCGGAAGGACATTTGTCGGGTGGAATTTATCGGGTTTATCGGATGTGAACCCTCCCCCCCATCATATCTCGACGAAGTTCATTGAATAGGTACATCCCCGATGGATCGGCCGTCACAGAGAGACAGGGATAACGAAAAACTTAATACCGAAAGAAGAAGAGCGCATTACGTAAAGAAGGCTTGGAAAGAGCCGACCGTTGAATAATGTAGATTCCCCTCTCCCTCCACCCCTGGGCTGCATCCACCTCTCTCACTTTCGCATAAACACGTATCGCTCGTACGTGAACAGGATGGAACGATTCTGCCAGGATTTGGCATCCGTACTTGGTAATTAAGTTCGCCTCGGTGTGTACCACCCTCTCTCTTTCTCTCTCTCTCTCTCTCTGTCCGTCGATGGTACACGAAATTGCACCATTGCCGTGCCGATTAAAGTGCCGATAATCCTGAGCATCGATTTAACCTATGGCTCGGTATCAATTATCGGGTCAATCGTCGTCGGATGCCACGTCCTATTTGGCCACTTGACTGACCCGAAGACATTTAAATGAAAATCGTTGCCCTTTATTCCGCCGGGACAACGGTATCGTGGCAAACGGCACGGCGACGCAATACGTTTCACCCCGTTCCCCTTTGTCCGCATCCATCCGTGTATCCATCTGTGTACGTTCATTTTACAACGGAACGGAATGGAACGGAACGGAACGGAACGAAACGGAACGAAAACGAAAACGAATCAACGAATCAACGACGAATACGCGCGTGGAAGAATGGTTAATTGAAAATCTGTATCATCCTGTTTGGTATTCATTCATATCGGGTATACGGGTATTATCGATTCGTATTACATATGTGCATAATTTTGCACGCAAGCACGCTTCGTACGGTCAAATATTTTTTTCTCTCTCTCTCTCTTTCTCACCTCGATACCCGAGAGGAACGATTGAAACTTTTCTGGATTGGATTTCCGACCGAGCAGAAGTTCGTTTTTCCGAAGAGAGAGTTCCGTCAAGTGTGATTAACATTCTCACGATTGTAAGAGGAAAAGTCATGCTTTTGTTTCTCGCTATGACCGGGATGAAGCTTTGAAAAACAGTTGTAAAGAGCTCGCAGCACCCCCGGAGAATATTATACGATGACGTTAAGCGTCGGTTTGTATCGCGCGGTTATTAAATGGGGAGGAAAGTTTAGAATGGAAGCAACGTTTTGTCTCCCAGGAAAGAAATACTTTTCGTCGAGTAGCGGAGAAGGAAGAAGAAAGAGGAGAGGAAGAGGCGGAGGAAGAGGAGGTGGAGAAGCGCGAGAAAAAGGGAAAAGAGAGATATAAAGGCGGCATGATACGGTCGGGATGATGGTCACTACCGATCAAGATTTTTCCGAAAAGCCTTTCCTCGCGGCGTGGAAATATTTTACGCGTTTGATATTGCGCAGAGAAAAAAATAACGCTTTGTTAAAACGATTAAAGCGTTAAACATTTCCCCATCCCTCTCTCCCGTGTTGATCATTTAATAATTCCTCTCTTTTTTTTCATATATATATATATTTTTTTTTCCGTAGATAAAAAATAATATAACGAAAGCGTTATTAAAAAAGTAAAGCGGTGCAACAACCGCGTATTTCAACGTTGGCAGCGAGAAAGTATATGAAATTCGTTACGTACGAATCGCAAAGGTAAATTATTGCAAATTGTTGATATATTTTCAATTCTCCGTGGAGCACCGGCCGAAAATTTATACCGGTATACAATAAAACATGCTAATGGACCAATATTTATTCGTCCCGGACGTGGTATTATCGCGATGACGGTACATCGATTACAATTATTTCCCGCTTAATTTAGTTGTTCTGAAACGATCCGGAAAATTTAGAACGACATCCATGTTTGTCATTCCCCGATACGATATCAGGTTATATCATCTATGCAAGCTTCTTCCACGAGCGGATGTTTGCCCATGTCTCCACGAGAACAATCACGGGGATCTCCCCGTGAAATTAGTCCGAACGTGAATCAATTGGAAATGGGATCGAAATGGGGAAGGCGGCGATTCCTACGAATGAAATTCGTAGAGGGCAGATTATTGGAACGTACGACCCGTTCAGGGTGAAAATATATTTTCTACCAGTCGTCCATCACCTATTGACAGTGTTATTGATCATAGCGTAGAAGCGTGGAATCGAAGAAAGCAATCAACGGGGACGTTCGAGCTGTCCCACTGACAAAGCGTACACGAGTCCGCGTCAATGACAAACGCGGAGCATGGTGTTAACAGCAATGAAATCCATCGTCAATGGACCTTTTTAAAGTTAAACGACATAACGCGTAAATCAACCGTACTACCGCGTTCCCAAGAATAATATTTGTCGATTCGTGATGGAGGGGGAGGGGGAGGAGAAAGAGAAAATGGAAAGAAGACGAGAATTAACGAGGATGATAGAAGAAATGGGGAGGGGCAAGGGAAAAATTTCCTTGTTGTTTCACCGGGAATTAATTTTTCCGATCCGGTTTAAAATTCCGTTTCCTAATCCTAATTTCACACCAAGTTTTCCAAGTGGCTCATTAGCCATAATCACGTTTCGAGCACTCTATTGGCCGATCTATTTAATTACCCGTTTACAAACTAGCGGTCTTCTTTTTTTTCTTTTTCTTTTTTTTTTTTTTTTTTTTTTTTCTTCGAAATGCGAAATTCGAATCACGAAGTAGTTTTAGCGGATTATTTTAACGACCACAAAGTCTCGTTTCACGGTGAAACGATTCGTTTTGAGATCGAATGAATTTCACCGGTCACACTATCGCGTGTAGCGCGAAATCAACGCTAGTTTAATCCAGCTAGCATCGAAGCCGATGGCATAGTCTTGCGTTATTTTATTATTGAATTATCGGACGAAACACGGATGAAACACGATGGGCCAATTAAAGTAATCGTTTGAGCAGCGATAGGATGCCATGCCGATAAAATTAATATGCCGAGTGAAACTTCCGATAACCCGACGATTTATCCGGTTGTAATCACCGCAATTATCGCCGTTTAATTACCCTCTCGGATGACAAGTTTCTTCTTTGTCGGTTCTAGACGAAATAAGGCTCTGCCTTTTCACGGCGCCAAGAGTGGCTAACGAAGGAATAAGAAAGTTCAACCGAGTTTCCATTATCGTGCACGAAAAAACAGAATTAATGAGTCCCCCCTCCCCTTCTTTTTTTTTTTCTTCCCTACTCTACTCTTCGCTACTCCTAACTCTTTTCTCGCTTCTTGCAACTTCAAACTTCCCCCCCCCCTCCTCCCTTTTCTCTTCCAATCCTTGAACGAAGCGAAACACGTCACCGGTTTTTAGTTGTATCCTGTCGACGATAGAAATATAGCGTAACTGTTTCCTTGCATGAATACACCGTTTCCTTTCCCCGGTTTTCTAAGCTCCGCTTGACAACGAGGCAAACCAGCAATCCCGCACCCTCTGCCAAACAATTCCGCCAAGTTTCCATTTATTCAATAATTTCGTTTCATCTATTCTACGTCATTTACAGACCATTTACACTCTCCGATTACATAATCACGATTATTAAATCACTCGATTACTCGATGGATAAGTCAACAGACGCACAGGTGCTCGATGAAAATTTATCAATTCAAGTTAAAATTTAGTTTCGTCGAGTAGTTTCCAGGTCGAAGAATTAAAGCGAATCTAGCACGGTATTGCGCGCACTCTCTGTACGTATGCGATGTAACATGGTTACTTTGAAACATTAAACAAAATTTCGAGAATTACACGCATCTTTCACGAACAACGCGTATAGAGGCAGTGAAAAAAAAGAAAGAGAGAAAGAGATGCATGCACGTACAATTACACGCATATATACGTACAAACACTGCGAATAACGTGGTGTATGGAAAGATTCCGTCAGTTCTTTTGACCCGCTTTTACGAAAAAAAACGTCTGACACTCGAAAAGAATTCAAGTAGATACGGACGTTGTTACACAGACAGACACTTGTACTATACACGTCGAAGAAAAAGAGGAGGTGGAGGAGGAGGAGGAGGAGGTACAGGCCGCAGAAAAAACGTGTGTATTGAATGAATACTCAACGAGTTCCCAAGCCGTAAAAAAACCTGAACCGCCGCTAAAGGGAAAAAGGGGAGAGAAAATATATTCAATGAATCACGAGATTATCCGAGTTATACATTTTTTCCAAGTTTCCCGACCGCTATTGACTCCTTTTTTTCCTTTCTCGGCAATCGCACTTTGTACAGCTTTAAACGGACCGGCGACTGTATCGCGAATACACCCCCCAAGGATCGAAATCGACCAACGAAAATCAACCAATGAATCGAGAGGGAGCGTGAGGCGAAAGGGGATTGGAAAGCGGGGGTGAAAACGACAAATTGAAAATACCGATGACTTACGTGTCGCGAAGACATTTCGTGGCGTCGATAGATTACGAGATCGTCGAGTTTGACAGGAGACAGGCACGATGTTGACATCCCGCCGATAAGTTGTCGGCGCGCTTAACGACCCTAGAAGTTACGTCGTCGTCCTAAACGTATCATTTTCCAGCTACTTGTTTCCCAGTCCAAGTTCACAGAGTGCACTCCGATAGAGCGGCAAGTTTAATGACGTTTCGAAAGATCATTAAACTGGGCCGCACGCTAATTAACCTAAGGGAGAATAAATACGGGCGACGACGCGACGAGAGGAGAGGAGACGCGTAACGAGACTGTTCGAAACGATGTGAAAGTAAGAGGCGAGAGAAGACGAGCCATAGGCGCGAACAAAAGCGTCTCTAATGGAACGAGCTCGACGTGAATCGTGGAACGTGGCATGTACGTACGTGGTTTTTTCCCACTTCGCATCCGGATGGTCAACGAATGGACCAAAGCGAACCGATCGACACGGTAAACGGGACGCGAAACGGCGAAACGAACGATGATAAAACGAGACGAAACGATGTCGTTTACAGCGCGGCAAAACTCGAGCAACGCGTGAAAAAATCGCGTAATAACGAGACGCGGGAGACGCGTGGATTCGACCTCGAACTCGTCGTGGATTGCACTGGCCGGTTCAGCCCTTTACCGACTCGTAGGGGTGGCGACGAAAGCGTGCAAGGAGAAGGGATAACAGGATGGAGAGAAGGAGGGAAGGGGAAGAGTGAGAAGCAAGAGGGGGTTGGCGATAGTAAGAGAGAAGAGGGATGGTGGGAGGATGAGGACGGAAAAGGGGAAGAGGATGGATATATAGGCGGCAGCATCCACAGTGCTGAAAACCACCGTGGTACATTTCGCGGGGCTCCCATGAGAGAGGAAACAAGAGAAAAAGAGAGGGATGAGGGAAAGAAGGCGCGAGAGCTGGTGGCCTCTATGAAATTAAAACAAAAAACGTGGGGAAACACATCGTGTCGCTCCGGAACGGACCGCTACACACGCCGTCACTCCTCTCGTCTTTTCTCCTTCCCGCTTACATTCGCATTTATCCTCTCTCCTCTCTTTTTCTCTGCCACTGGTCTTACAGAACCGTACACTTCTCTCCGTCCGTCCATGCACGCAAACTTGTTCTTTTTCCCGCTGGGTGGAGTTATTTTTTTTTTTTCTTTCTTTTTGTCGTTTATTACGCGTCGGCGTACACGTTCAGCGGTGGAAATTACGCGACGACTCGAGGTAGGCTCCTAGGATACTTTTCCGAGTGGAGACGAGCATCGTTAGCATCGTGCACCGCATTTAGAAACTTCTCGGAACGCGCTAGTGAAACGCGCCATTTTTTAAAAATGGATTTTAAAAAAGGATTGGATCCCTCGTGTTTTAACGATCGGTCTGATCCTGTCAGACAATCGCGATTTATCCAAGCTTGCCCAAAATTTATCCGTTTCTTTCTTCTCTGTACGACCTGCCTGTTCTTTCTTCCCTTTTTTCTTTTCTTTCTTCTGTGACACGAAGCCGCGGGGATAATACATCCGCCACGATAAGTAACGTGGATCTCTATAGTAATAAGTTTCCGTGTATCGCGAGCAAAGCTGAGTACACTGTCCAAAAGTGGATCGTCCCATATTTGTATCTGCGGACGTGTTTCATCTTTTCTATTCGCCTCTGTTTCTTCTTTTCCATAGAATTTCATCTCGTACACGCGTTTGATACGTTCTTTGTCGGCGGGAACGCGCTAGCGTATCATTTAATTAAACCCTTTCAGTCTTCTCGCCTCTCGATGAAAAACAAACCCACTGAAAAAGAAAGGAAAAAAAAAATAAAGAAGGGAAAAAAGGGAACGGAACGGCGCGTACGGCGGCATAGAGACGCCTATGCAATTACCTCGACAGAGCGCTTTAAATTTTCTCCAAATTACTGGGCCGTGTTTCACGTCGTACGCGCATCCAAACTCTCCCCTCGATTTCCCTTCCCTCTTCGCCCTTATTTTTCCCTTAGGCTCAACCTGCTATTTCCCTATCTTTTTCCCGGCCTCCTGCTTTTCTCTTCCTCTTTCGACTATCCCTTTCCAGCCGCCTTTGAAATAAAAGTCGATCGAGTGAGCAAGCAGCCGAGCACTACCGTTCATCGCTCGTAGATTTATCGCCGCTTCGTTCTCTTTCAGTGGTTCAACGGTGAATCGTCTCTTTTCTCGAGGAGAAACGACGGCCAAACGACGACCTGTGTAGAAATCGAAAAGATATCGTAAAAGAGAAGGTAAAAGGAAAACATCGGGAAGGGAAAGTCGAAACATGACGATCGCGCAACGCGTTCTAAACCGTGAAAAGGGATGGAAAAGGATATTGGAGAAGTTGTGTGCGAGCACACTCGTCGAAGGAAGGTCGTGATTAATGATAAAGCTACCGATTCGAATTTCGTGGTAATAGGGTAGCTTGGATATTTTAAGGATAACCCAAGAGACACGCTCCTGGATATCTTATCTGACGCAGGCGCCCGCGCGCCGCCCCACCCAGCAGAATTGCAGGAATCGTCACCAACACCATCGTGATACTGCGATGGTATTGAAGGAACACGAAGAGGATCCTTTGTGTGCACAACGCGATGCACGTGGCTACGGTTACCGGATGAATTTTATTAAACTTGGGTGAAGTGTAAAACTGCATACATAGCCGCATTAATTCGACGATAATTTACTAAATTATACACTGTGTGCTTTATTATATGTCATTTCACAGCCGAGAAAAATTTCTCGCTGAAAAACTGGCCTGCAAAATTTACCAACCGATCGATCAACTCTTTGCAAACGATTGTCGCACAAATTTCCTCTTTTTATCTCCCACGCAAAATTATTCCAATATTAAAAAACATCTATTCAAAATCTCGATAACGCATCTTTTATTCACATAACGCACGAATTGTTTTTTTAATAATCTATGGTACGAGAAGAAAAGGAATATTACCCGAATTTATCTTAACTTGAAATTCTTATTATAACTTTCTTTCTGTCGTGAAACAAACGGAAAAAATTTCAAAGTTCAAAGCGACTCAATATTTGTCAAATTATCACGAGACAATGATGAAGTATAAAATACTGAAACAGTGTGCAAAATGTCAAGACTATAAGAAGACAAAAAAGAAATGTCCTAAAATAGTCACCTTTTTAAAAAGCTGCTGCTTATGCGAATTTTCTGCTTGAACTGATGTTCAGCTGGGATACTGTGTAATGTCTTGTTCCCTTTTCTCGAGTTTATAGCTATTGTTCTTTCCTTCTTCTTGTTAGTTATTTAATCGAATCACCTAACTCCAGTTCCCTTTTGTCAAATGTTTGACTGTCGTCAACCAGAGCAAACGTAGCTCGATTAACAAAAATCCAAAGATGTATGTATCTGAAACCAAAAATCTATTGAATGACTTTTACTTATTCTCGAAAATAATTGATAAGATAAATAAAAATCAAATGAAAAAATATTATATACTGAAGTTAATATTAATTATATTATTAAAAAAAATCATCAATGTCTCTATATATAATATTCTCAAGAATATGTGAAAAATTTATACGTATAAATTTATTAAATTAGCATTGCATTTATGTAGTTTTAGTATTAACATTAGTATCCATAGTAGTATCCATAACTTTGAAAATAATTCAATAATAATTGAAGAGAATAAATTATAAGTGTATGTATACATCAAGGGAAGTATAACGTAACATTTAAAAGTTTTAATCATCAGTCCGTTTCAAAACTGGAATGGAAATGAGATGTTTGAATTATTTTCCACAAATATCAAGTACTATTTTCCTAGTAACATATATT
>NW_006263358.1:749616-769832 GCF_000469605.1 Apis dorsata | reverse complement strand
TTTTTTTTTTTTTTTTTTTTTTATATCTTCTGCAATGAATTGAGAGAGGAGATATAAAAGATAGGAAATGCAAGGATCAATAAGAAACTGTCGGAAGCTTAAATTTTCCCCGTAGGCTAGGAACGAAAATAACGTTTAGGCTCTGGTAATTATGATAACTTGATCATAATCTTCGCCGTCTTGGAGCTAGTACGCACGAAGAAACTTTGCGAACTTATTACCAAGTGACCTAAAGCCGGAGTAGCTTAAGACAGATTTATCATTTCGGTGTGTGGTTTAATTAGAAATTCTAACAAGCTTGAGCAACAAATATGGCGTATTTCGAAAGTTCCGATGTACCGTTTGCGTGAAACTAAACCACGGTCTTTTGGTTAAGAGATTCATCCGTGATTCTACCATCCCTTATTTATGAATGTCTGGAAAACAATGGTATGGTATAGAGAAAATTTGCATATAAATTCAAAGAGCACGGCGTACGATGCCTCTCTGTCCTTAATCGACACGAATAACCGAACGAAACATGACCGTCGAGTTACTTCGTAAGTTCTAATCGCGACGTCTCTCTGGAACTATGATATATTCTTTTCCATTCTTTATCATATAAAAATATCTGGGATAACGTTCACTGTCCAAAGTGGTTGTGTCCGGAGGATATTATTTTTAGTTTGCAGTCGGTTATATAGGAGCATTTATATTTGTTACGATTGTAGGATTTGTCGCGAATATTTCGCTATAAGAAATATCCGTACTTTACAAAAATCCGAGACTATTTTCTTCGACGATTATAGTTCAAGAATTAAATTAAATACTGCTACACTTTGCGAATTACCCTGCATTTGTTATAAGTTATTACTACGAAAGAATATAACGAACCTACCTTTGAGAAAATATGGAACGAAAGAAATCTCACTACGAATAACGAATGAAGTCCGTATCGTATTATAGAGCAAACATTTACGTAATTAAAAATCCAATTAACGGTTATCAATCAATTTCTAATAACACCGATTTTATATTTAATTATAATAAGACTTATTATATTTAATTATAATAAGAAATTTACATCGATGTTTTCTTACATAATGATAAAAAAAGATTATACAAATTACAAAGATCTCATTATTATTGTTATCCGAATCCATATTTAAAAAAAAAAAATAAAAATTCTAACTTGATATGAATATTATCCGCTTTCCATCTCAACTTCTATTATTCTAAAAATTTAAATTATATTTGATACTGTTATGGCAGCAAGTTTCGAGTTTTCTCTTCAACATATCACGGTAGAGATATGGAAGAAATGAACTCTAGCTTTTGTAAATCTATCTCGCAATCTTATTCGAGATACTAGAAAACTAATATTAGGTTTTATTGCATCCTGTTTCTTGATTTTAGATATTTTTGTTTTAGACCGAACAATCATGACAATCGAAGGATTTATTAAACCAATTTCCTCGCTTTTGAAAGATTTCTGGTAAGCGTTTTAAAACTACCAACACTCTACTACGAATATAGATATATAAATTTGAAATATTTCATTGTTTTCTCTGATTTGTTAAAATTAACGCAATAAATTGTATTTAGCTCAAAAAAAACTAATTGTTATAAAGTTAATCCCCTGAATAATATTTTAGAAGCAAACGAAGCATCGAAATATGATAATGCGCGATAAACAGTCCAATAACATATAAAATGAAAATTGAAGTTTCTGACCATGAATATGTATTTCGCTATAAACAAAGTATTCAATATAATTTGGCAAATAATCATTGTGATTTGATGATCTTTTTTACATAAAATAAATGTAAAATAAAAATAAAAATTGCATAGTTAAATTTGAATATAAAAAATAATTTTAATATTAGTAGAATGTATGAAATATTTTTCATAATTTGCGCATCTTAAGCGTGACATATATTTACATATTCATATCTTCATAATCTACACTTGTTGCATTCTCTTAACTATAGAGATAGCTAACAATATTCATTAACCATATAACCATAAACTATGTACATTATATACATTAGAAAAAAAATATAAAATGCATTTTACAATCTATATCTAAAATCACAATAATTTAATCTTAATATATCTAATAAATAATATATCTAAAAAATATATATCTAAAAAATATACAAATATATCTAAAAATATAAAAATATAAAATATAAATATACAAATATATCTAAAAAATAGTACAAAAAGCGTACAAAAAAATAATAATTGTTCATAAATAATAATATATTATCAATTAATATTATCAAGTATTAATATTATCAAATAATACTAACCTAGCAGGAAAATTGGTTACGGATGAAGATCCATTCTATCCGCGATCCCATTCATGTTCTTTTAATAAGCAAAAATTTAATTAATCAATATCAATAATAAATCTTCTTTTAATTTGAGTTTGTAAAATGTTCAATCTTTGATTGTTGTGCAAAATAAAAAGATTTTTAAAAAAAAATCGACGCCATAAACTAAACCTGAAAACAAAAATTACATCTTATAATCTAAATTTATAACTTATATATAACTTTATATAAAATATGCATCATAAATCCATATACATATATCAATATTTTATATTTTTCCTTGAAAATAATAATTACAAAAAAAAAAAAAAATAAAATATGTTCCACATATGTTCCATTTATTTTATTGATTCATTTCTATTAGTATCATTTTATTATCAAAATTATGCATGCAATTACAAATCTATTTTATTTTAAACAGTTTTAATTATAATCTATCTATTTATATCATAAAATTTCTACATTTAAGAAATCTATCAATTCTTGAATTTAACAAATTCTTAAAATAACCTAAAAATAATATATTGATAACTTAATATAACTTTTCTTTAATTATTTCTACAATTCTTATATTTATAGATTAAAGATTTTTTTAAATCTCTAATTACATAATAAAAATAATAAAAATAAATCAGAAAATTCTGATTCTGATTGATTGCGTGATAATTCACCGAGGAAAACTTAGTTAGTGTTAGTAAAAGAAAAATAGAATAGAAAAAGAAATAAAAAATATTTTCTTTTCATATTTTCTTTCTATTTTCTATCAAAATATTCAGAAGACTATTGTTTTAATAAATAATTATATATCATTAATAATATGAAATTATAATATATTAGAGATCATAAGATATTTTGTCGTATTTAGGGAATATGAAAAGAAATTATTATATACGTATTGTGCACACGCGCGCGCGTGTGTGTGTGTGTATGTTATATAAAAAAATATATATATATATTAAATACGAAATATTATTCAACGTAAATGTTCGTTATTAGAATTTAAAACATGCTTTCAAACTGTCACATTTCATAAATATTCGAAAATATTTACGACAAATCAATACGTTCAAATAAAAAAAAATAAAAAAAAAATATGATATTATTACATAAAAACCGCGTTTTATGTTGAATTCAAACATGTCCGATAATATGAATAAAATAATTTTCATAAAAATAAATTATTAATAAAGAATATGTTACTGTACCTGCTTTACTGCATACATCGATTTGGCTCATTGATTATCATGGCGTCTTTAATAATCTGAATAAAAAAAAAAAATAATAATAATAATAAAAGATTTAAAATAAGTGTATAAAATTAAAATAAAGTAGTAATAATTATACTAAAATTAGTCTAAAAGTTTATGATAAAAACTACTGTAATTACTAAACTAATTACTACTACGCAATTACTTGTACGATCAAATGGAAAACGAATAAAAGAGACGAAAACTAATAAAATAAAAATAAAAAATTTATCTTTCAATAGAATAATATTAAAGAAAAAATAATTTATAATAATGATACTGAAAAGAATATTGAAACTCACTCGAAAGTTTAATAAAATCGTTAATAAAATTTTATAATCGAAAAAAAAATTTGAATTATAAATTATTTTCAAATATTAAATAATATATATTATATTTATAGTATATATATATATGTTAAAAAAATAAAATTTTAAAAGAATAATCTACTAAATACTAAATACTAAATACCTACTTGAAAAATATGTATCCATGATGCAAGAATTTATACAACTTGTTTAAGCCATTCAAAAATTAACGAACGATGTTTCAATAAAATAGTTTAAAAAAGAAATAAATGCCATAAAATCTTTTAACTTTTAATGAATGACACTATTTCACGACAATATAAATGAAAAAAATATATATTACAGTATTATTCTTGATATATTCAATTATTTCGAAGAACAAAAGTTTTACAAAAATTTTGAAAGAATTTTCACTGGTTTTTAATAACCCACTAATTGTAAGTACCGTGGCATCGGTAGAACGACGCAATTTGTCTAGCAAATTTTCTATTGGTTAAGAATTTCCAATCAGAATCACGCGAATTTCTTATTAGCTGCAAATTTTCAGTCAAACTCACATAAATTTTATTATTGGCTGAAAGTTTTTATTCAATATTGCGCGAAAATTAAAATATTTTATTTCATAAAAAAATTATAATTTTAAGATATAAATACATAGTATATTTGAAAATTTGTATGTATTGTATGTATTTATTTTAGATAATATTGATTAGTGAATAAAGGAAATAATTATAGACAATATTTGTTAACATAAAATAAAATTATATTTTTAGTAAAAAATTTTAACTTATATCTAAATGTTTAAATTCATATTTTATTCATATATTCATATTATCATTTTTATAATTCATATAATTTACTTATTTAATTTTATTAATAATTATTAATTTAATGTACAATAACAAACAATATAATAAATGATACATTTCGTTTTTTTGGACGTGAGATTTCGTAATAATTTAATAAGTCTATTTTATATCTAATTTATAATATATTTGATATTTATTAATAAATAAACCATAAATAAAATAATAATTAATTAATAAAAAATTAAGTTTATATTCAAAATGGTTAAAGATATTGTAAAAATTCTTGACATTTCATGGAGATTTGGTGGTATGAATCTAACCTCAAAACAAATTATTTAAAAAATTCTTATGCATTAAATATCTTTTTAAGTTAATAAATAATAAATTTGTTTTTTACTAAATAAAAATTAAATATTTTGTTTTTGTAATTAAAATTTAAGCAAATAAAAATGTAATAATTTCTTAACATAATATTTCTCTTTGATGATAAAAAAAATATTTTTCTTTTATGGATAGTTATAAAATATATGTGTATAAAATAATGTAGCATTGAATAAAAAAAAATTTTTACAGTAACTGCAGCAAGCAATGAATCTGACAACATGGGAAAATCATTTCTTCATCTAAAATTAAGTTTAGAAGAAAATGGCAAAACTAAGAATGTTTTTATAGAAATGACAATAAGTGAATTTTATAAATTTGTGCATGATTTAGAAAAAGCAAAGTGTAATCTTGATTTATTACTTTAGATAATATTTACAATAATTTAGTTGTGAATTGGATCATTTTAATATTTTAATAATGTATTATTTTTAATTATATTATTAACAATATTTTTCATATCATTTAAGAAAAATACATACAAGAAATAAATAAATTTTAATCAGATAAGAGTATTATTATATTAAGAAATGATTAATAACATATATTTACAAATCCATTATGACTTTATACAAAAATTAAAAAATTTAAAATATAAAAATATAAGAAAAGTATATTTCATTATGTTATTACTTAAATGTAAATAAAAATATTATAATATAAATAAATTTAATTCATTAAATACCATACCTTAGAGAAATGCTTCCACTAGTTTTAAAATATATAATTGTTTGATTTAATAGCTGTTGCTAATTGAGAATCTATGTATACTATAATCCAAAAGATAAAAACAATATTTCTTGTCAAATGATAAAAGTATTTAAACATTATCACATTTTGAAATTCCATTTAAAGGTTTATGTAGATTTTGTTTTGAAGAATTTGTCATCTGAAAACAATATAAATTTTTATAAATAAAAAAAAGTTGTAACAATACTGAAACAATAAATAGAAAATTGGGAACCTTTATTTATTTTTCAATAGTGAATATACAATCTTTGAATATCTTATTTTCTATCATATTAGTTTTTTTATCACAATAAAATGTGTATCATTCATTAATTACATATGTGATTCATCAAATATCATAATTACTTATGTCTCTAATATAAAAATAAATTTATACAATCTTTATAATTACTTAATTATGTCTCATATTTACATAATTTAATTACTTTATTGTTAATAGTTCAATTAAGATGAATATGAGATTAAAAATTATTGAGAGTATAAGAGTAATAAGAAAGTTGTCAAATTAATACTGATACTCATTTAAAATACTATTTAAAAAGCGTCAAATATATGCAATAAAATATTATAAATTTTTTTGAAAATACGTTTAGAATTGAGATTACATAAAGTTGAATCATTAAACATATGACAAATACAAAGCATAGAAAATAAATGCTTTATAATTCCCGCATTTGAATGTATAAATTAGTAAGAAAAAGATGGTATTTCACAACTTTCATTGTCCTACGTTTTGTAGGAGGAGGACTGACTACAGTACCTCTTTGATTATAAGGTTCTGCTAGTGCTAATGCAGGATTTCTTGAATCTGTTGTTGAACTTTCTTGTAATTTATCTGAGGAGACCTCTTGTAAGGATTTGCTTCTTTTTGCTTTTTGTTGAATAGATTCTAATACTGGTACAATAGCTCCAAGTAAAGGACGTTTAGATGGTTCTCCAGACCAACATTGTTCCATTAATCTCCAACATTCATCATCAAAAGAAGGTAATCTTTCTGGACGTATACCTATAATCATTAATGCTTATTGCAAAAGAATATACAAAATTAAATAATTATTTTGATTTCCAAAATTACCTTTTTTCACACTGGTCCATAATAGTTCTTTATTATGGAATTGTTCAAAAGTGTATGGTAATCTTACATGTCCTGCGCATAAATACCAAAATAAAATCCCAAATGCATATACATCAACACTACTATCATAATGACCAGAAAGTAATTCTGGTGCCATATGGACAGGTGTTCCCACAATGCTTCCTAACATCATAACTTCTGTGATGCAAAATCCAAAATCAGTTAATTTCGCTCTATTTTCAATATCAAGAAGGACGTTTTTCAATTTAACATCTCGATGTACAAGTCCTTGAGAATGAAGATAACGTATTCCTTCTAACACATCTAATGCTATTTGTATACGTTCTAACCACGATAAGCCGGCACGTATTCCGCAATATAAATCACGACTTAAACGATCTGATATCAAAAGAACAGCAGATCCAAATCCAAATCCTCCACCATAAGAATGATCGATAATTGATCCTCTAAGTTTTACTATTCTTTTATGATCAGGAATAGATCTATTATAATAAAATTCCATAGCCAGATCATTCCAATGGCTTTCATCTGATGGAACAACTGATTTAATTGCACAAGGACCAGCTTTACCACCCCAACCATCACAAGCAAATACAATTCCATATTGGCCACGGCCAATTTCTTCAGCACAATGAGGTTTTCCATAACGAACAACATCTATCATTGAAGTTGATTCTAATGCTAATTTAGCTAATCTAGGAGCATGATATTTTCTAAGAGCTATTCTTTGTTCTTCTGTTCTTTCTAATTTTCCAGAATAATAATTTTCTATAGATCTGAGAGCTGCTTGAAATGAATCATGTGATGATTCAAGTTTATCTCCAAATTGCATCAATATTATTTTGGATAGTTTTGTTGCAGATAAAGAATTTAGTATTTCTATTGTCACTTTTCTTCTCCAAGCTACATCTAAGGTGTGAGTTGATGACCATTGCAAAGATGAAGACATAAAAATTAAATTTAATCTTTCTAAAAATGAATATATTGAAAATGGTGAAGAATTATGTAATTCAACATTATATGCAGCTGAGAGTATTTGTTTCAAAGCATCACTTGCTAATAAACAAGTATCGCGTTCATATGTTTTTTCAAGACTTAATAAACAACGCTGTAATGTACCAATAAAACTCTCACGCAAACAATTCACGGAATTTACAAGTTGTTTTGCGACTTTTTCGCATAGACGACCAAGCACTACTCTCTGAACTTCAGAAATTGCAGCTTTAACAGTTGCAGACCACTCTGTCCTTTGATTATTATTAGACATGGTGTTTTGATACAAATAAACATCATTATTAGATAATAAAACATCATTTTTCATTTCTTGAATAATGTTTTGTATTAATCCAGTTATTTCTTGTTGTTTTTCATGAACAATTTTCATTAGATTGGCATACAATTCATTTTCTTTATGTTGAGCATATTGTATTCTTTTAGGAGTTATTTGAATTATACGTGCCATATCAAAAGCACTTAAAATGAATTTTCTTAAGCTTGCTGTATGTACTTCATTTAAATAAGTGCTAGCATTAATAAGATAAGTTTGCAAACATCCACGAATAAAATATAAAATTTGATCTGTTTTTCTACATGAACCCACAAAGTCACTTATATATTGTCCACCACCTAGCCAAGATAATTGATCAACTTCAACAGATTCTTTCATTCCAAGAAAACCTAAATTTGTTAGTTGATCTAACCATGATAATCCAAGTGAATTCATTCTGTCAAAATCAATACTATCATCATTAGTTTTACTTGATGTAGAATCATTAGTATACAGTCGATTTTGAAGTCTATGTTGTTCAGATTCTGTCAATTCAGGATCAATACCATTCAATGATATATTTTCCAAGGATGAGATAAAAAGTACAGGATTAAAAGGATATGTTTCTTTTAAATCTCTTAATTCTTCTAAATTTTGTTCTGTTAAAGGTTGTTCACCAAGTGCATATAAAAATATTGGTAAAATAGATAAGAATTCATTTGCAAGAACTTTTACTGCCCCATTATTTGGAGCAATAAAAATTTGAACACCATCTTTTAATATAGGCAGATTAAGCTGAACTTCAAGCACAGTTGGATAAGTTATATCTTCATTATCAGACTTTGTTAAATCCTCAATTGGAAGAGTACTCCAAGGTTTTTCATTTGCTTGTAAATTTTCAACTAATTCATATTCTAGATCTAATGTGAGACTAATGTGATTTGTTTGACCATAAGTAAGTCTAATCCATCGCCATAATCCATTACATACTGGTAAAATATCATTAGATATTAATGTATTAACTACTATTGCTTTTGCCTTGCTATCTTGTCCAAGAATTATAATAGCTGGAGAATTTGCTAAAATATGTGTGATTCTGTTTAATGTTAAAGGAGGTAATAATTCTTCCACAACATTTTCTGTAAACATATAATTGAATCAAATTTTATTCTAATATTGTTATAGCTTAAAAAGTCAAATATTTACCTTCAGGAAAGAAGTTTTCTAGGTTAATAAGTTCTAATGCTTGTTGAGTTTCTTCAAGAACATGTTGTAATTGATTTCGATTACGTAAATATCTTCTAAATTCTTGTGGTAATTTGCTTACCATTTTTTCAATATTATTTTAAAATTTTTGACACTTCAAAATCTTTATCCTGTTAAGAATTTCATGTTTTATAAAAATGTTTTTAATTTTGTTAACACTTGACATTTAAATCATTAATATAAATAAATTTTTAAATATTTTTCTCGAATCATAATATTCAGTAAAATAAAGTATTAAGCATTCTACTAATAAATTTTTTGATTAAAATGAAAAACAATGTATTGAGATAAAATCAAATCATGTAATATTATTATTAATTAATTTTATAAATCGTAATATGCTATTTTTAAAATCTGATACTTTTACTAAATTACTAACCATTAAAACAGCCAATATATTAATTGTTTTAATCGAAGACCTATTTATCGACATAATAATATATTCTTTTAATATTTTATCATCCATGTAATATCAATTTAATGTATTTTTAATTTCCTTATTACTGAAAATGTACTACACTACTGAACTAATATATATAAAAATAATCTATTTAAATTCTCACCACATATGTACTGATATATAAATATGAAGTAAAAATTTAAGCACTTAATCTATTAATGTCAATATTTTGAAGAATTATTTACTTAAAAATAAAGTTTTTACGAACAATACACACTTGATACATGATGAAAACTAAGCGCGGTTATTTTGACTCAAACATAAACCGTTTATTATAACTGCGTTTGTATTCTGGTATTGACTACAAATGACAAGAAAATATTGAATTGAATGATAAATCGTATGCACCATTTACTTGAAATGATATACTACTTTAGCATATGCATATGTATCCTCATTTTATACGATTAAGAAAACACGAATAAAAAATGTAGAGTAAATAAGATTTCTTCTATTTTAGGAAATAATATCCTTTGACATATTAATATTACATATTAATAGTTGTAAAAAATTTATAGCTATAATAATATATACTTACGTATCATAATATTTATTATACCAATTAAAAATAATTTATCGAATATTTTAAAAAAATACTTCATTATAAATATACATATGTACATATTATACACATAATTCGTATCAATGTTTATCTATAACAGATTTTCTCACATGCACATATTTTAATGAATATACATAAATACGTTTATATTAATCTATAATATAATACTTATGTATTAATCGTTATATATTATGCATTTTTTAATGTGTATATACGTGTGTGTGTGTATACTTAAAAAAAAATATATATATATATATATATACATATATTAAAATTTGTTCATAAAATTTGAGCATAATAAATATAAAAAAATAAAGTCAATACGTTCTATTTATTAAATAATTTTGTATTGTGTGATACTGAACTTAAACATTATTATTATATTTGTATTATATTGATAATTTACATATATTTTTTTCAAATATTTTTTTATATTTAATATTATTAATTTTTATATTCTATATTTTTAACATCTGATATAATATTTTTAGTGAAATCTTTAATCATGAAAATTTTTAGTAATAAATATTAAATTTAAATATTGATAATTGTCTATTGTTGCTATTGAAAATAACTACAAATGCAACAGTCAATTTAGTATTAAATAATCAATCAGAAACGAAATATCGTCTGTGCTTTAATCTTTATTTCTGTTACGATAACTTACTTAACAGTTGTTGATAAATACAGATTTTAATTGTTTTAATTTATTTTCAATGAAAAAATAGTGTTAAATAATTAAAACATTAAACAAAAGTTACTAGATCAGAAATTACTATTCAATATGTATATTTAGTCGTTATTTCATCATCAGATAAAGATTGCATTGGATAATAAATATTTATATTTTATTTACAATTCCATAATATTTAGTTTTAATTTTACTTATTATTAATACTTTAGTTTTATTTTATAATTTATATTATAATAATCAAATTTATATATATAAAATTATTACTAAATTAAAATTATAAAATTATTACTAAAATTATTACTAAAATTATTACTAAAATTATAATAAAATTATTACTAAAATTATTACTAAAATTATTACTAAAATTTTCTGTATGATAGTAAAAACATTGTATAGAAAATTTATCTTGTTTGTATTATATGTTTTCTACATTATCCTTCCTGCATTATCAACGTGAGGTTAAAATGAATTATAAGATCTAGTAACATTATAGATGGATCTGAATGTATTTCCTGTTACTGTTTAGGTGTCGCATATAAAACTTGAAATTGCCGCGCTTTTAGGCAACCATTAGTACTTTTTCTTGTCTCGTCAAAGTGTCGTAGAGTTCAACAATTTATAAAAATACAAGTGTGTTTCAACTGTTATACTATTGATTAATTGAAATATGTAAGTATATATCTTTTTAAAAACGAATATTAATATTGTTGTATTTATTCTAGTTTTAATTTTTTCATTGACTTGTAATTATTTATCATTGTTGCTTGTGGTTAGTTTGAATAAAATGATACGCAATTTCTGCAGTTATATAAGATATAAAATAAGTTTATTCTGTATTTTAAGATGTAAATTAGATTTAGTAACATAAATAGTTTCTAATTTCTAGAATTTAAAGTTTCATTCGTTTCATTGGTTTTATGGTTAGGAGTTATATTGCGACGTATATAGCATTTCGATAGCATGAAAGCGAAACAAAATGGCCGCAAAATTAAAATGTACGCACAATATGCATACAATAATTATATAAAAATCTTGTTCTAATTACGATTTGTTTTACGATCAGTTTTTAATCTAAAAAATTCGCAAGAGTAATCAGTAATCAAATTTATTAGTTTCTATTGTCTTGGGGAGCGAAATTCTTTTCCGATTTTATGGCGTGGAAAGACGATATAATAAGGAGAGAGCCGCCTCGAGCGAAGCTGCAAGTAACGAGGGAATAAGAATGGCTAGGTAGGGTGATTTTAGAGATGGTACGGGAAGGTGGTTCAGGGTACAAGATTTAGTGGACTCGCTAGTAGCCGCTAACTTTGCAAGCTACGCCTTAAAGATATTAAAGTGATATAATATGAATATGAATAATTTTTTTTTACAAATACAATTTTTTATGTATATAGATACTATACAGTATTACATAAGATTTATATAGGTTATTATAAAATTTATTAATAAAGTAAATTAATACGAATTTACGAAGGAAAATTAATAATGTAGTAATGAAATATAAGAAAAGAAATAGAAAGATTCTTTTTGTGTTTATCCCATAACGATATATATCAAACATATTTTAAAACATATTGTTTTTTATTTTTAGATTTCAAGTTTGGAAAGCGATTTAAGAAATTTAACAACGATTTAACATCATCAAAGTTACTAAGTATGGTTTGTTAAATTATTAAATTATGTTTATTTTCATTTTAGTATAAATTTTTATATAACTTATTGTTTATTTTTTATTTTTCTATCATAGATATCTTAATTATAAAGTGGATATGAAACTATTAGAATGACAAACATCAAGGCAGATTACTCTTACACAAAAGTGCAAACACAAATCTTATGGTCGTTTCGGGCAGTTGAATTCCAAGATCTGGATAATGGATCCCCGGATGTACTTCCAGGGCTGCTGTTTCGTGAGTCTATCTTTATTTCTATCTCTCACGATATCGATACATTGCATTGATACAAATTCTATGATGAACAAATTCTATGTTACATTAGAATGCATTTATGCGCTTTTAACGAATATTTTATTCGTTGTATTATCATAGAATTTATATATTATGAATATGCGTATCTTTTTATTATATATATTCATAAAAACTAATTTATTTTTTGCTTGAAACTACAAACTTATCTTTTAACATTTTTATTCAATTTTTAAATTAGTAAATTTATAACGTATATCAATGCAAAATTATTTTAAATAATTTGATATAATATTTATAAGTAACATTGGAAGTTAGATACTCGTTAAAAATTTTTACATCATTCAAACGTAATTGGTGGGATTAAAAATAAGACAAAGATACATGGAGATAGACAATGATCCGTTTTAGTGTTCAGACGGAGGTCAGGATTTTCAGGAGCGTATAATTAATTTCCCATGTCACTCTGAGCCCTTTCCCTGCTCTTCCTCGATCTGCCCCACGCAAATCTCCCGAACCACGACGACAATATTGCTGGCCATTTCGTTCGACAGTGCCCAAGCGCCTCAGTAGTTCTCCTCCGTTCCCGAACCCCTTTTCGGAGCTAACCCTACACAGAGAAAGGGGTAACTTTACGAACAAGCATCTAGCACCGATCTCACCCTCCATCCTCTTCGTTTTAACGATTCTTCCTTTTCTATTCCGTACATACCGACCCGTCAATATCAGTTTCCGTAATTAAACATAACAGATCAACATTCGACATTACATAACCGAGCTTCCTCGTTTTCCGTATGAACGCGTATCTATTATTGGGGTACACTCGTATACCAAACCGTGTGCATCGTCTATATAGGTATTCGAACGATCTTCTGACCCCCGGTTACTCAACTCGAATCGGTTAATTGGATAAATGTCCGATGAACGCCGGGCCATCTCTACCCCAAGTCCTCCTATACTCCGTCGTCTCCATCTCCTTCTCTTACTCCTTTCTGCCATTCTCGGAGCTTTCTGTCGGACTGGTTCCCCTTTTACTCATTTCCGCCTCTGTCCTTATCAGGTTCATTGGGAAAACAATCACTTGTTCCGCAGAGATGAATTTATCGAAGCACAATGTTTTTTCTTCCGTTGGATATTACCGAGAGCAGGAGGGGCGGATTGGCAGAATTAGCTTAGAGTTCTTCGAATCGTCCAATCGTTGATTACAATAACGTTGATAGAATTTAGGAACAATGTAGGATCTAATCATTTTCTTCATTCTTATCTATCTGTATAATGTTATGCAATTTGTTTTTCCTTCCAAGATAATTTGTTATCAATCAGAATCCATTAACACAGACATCAACTATCTTTAATTAAGAATGACGAAATTCTCGAATTAGCTAAAGAATTCTAATCGCGTATATCTATTTATTTTACGATCCTCCTGGTGACAGGTTTCACGGAATATTGCATTTCCAGTTTCCACAAACCATCTCTCTTCATTTATCTCCTTCCGACATCGACTTTACCCTTAGATTCTATAATCAGCTAACGGTATACATAGTTTCATTACGCGATTCACATTATTTATTCTGCACTTAACATACCTTCATTATTTATCGTGTTCATTGATTATTAATCATATACATTGATCTTTAATTAGCATCGAGAATACAACTAATTGTTTGTGACAATTAATTGTATTCTCGATGCGTCCAATATATTCAATTGAAAATTTTATTCTAATCAATGTATGGTATGGTATTTTTTTCAATAGTTTATTTATATTTTAGATTTTCTTTCTTCGTTCTATAACATCTGGCGTCCGTTCAAAATTAGGGTTTCAGGCATAGATTAGGATGCGTCGTATTCACATGCTGGCGGCACTTCTTAGTGGCAACGACGGCAAATAAGGTAGTCAGATTCTAATTGCCTATCATAAATCAAGGACAGCACCTGCACAATTTCGAAATGTTTATGGGGCGGTGCTGTTACATCCTTCATTAGGATGAAGCATAGATGAAACGACACACTGATTCGAGTTTAATTGATGCCCAATTAGATTAATATCGTTAATTACGCTTAGAAGAAAGTGAAACGTCAACTTGATCTGATATCTCCTTAAGGATTATCTCAATTCCTTTTTTTTTTTTTAATTTTTTTATAATTACGTTCTATGTTTACGAACCTGAAATTTTATTTATCTATCTTCGAGACCAGTCGAGTGATAAGTATCGTGTCTTTCGCGAACGATCTCATCGCTGTTTTCCTGTAGGGTGGCAAATTAGCGTGGAATTAGAGCAGGAGATACCAAGAGAGACAGAGATTAGTGGATATGTAAATTAGACGCCTCCTTTGCCATGCTATTTGTCATTTTTGTCGAGTTAGTCTGTTGGGGATACAGGAACAAGAAGAAGCTATTGCGTAACGAAAAGTTAAAGTCAGGGTTTCAATTATAACATTATGGGCAGCGTAACAAATAAATTCATGTCTCATTACGATGACATTACGATGTGATTAGTATTTATCGTATTTAGATTCGCGAATATCGTTTAACAGTTTCATCGTCTGATAATCGAAATAGTTATCGTTTAACACTGTCGCGGTAAAGTAGATCGTGTATTCTTAGCTGGCAATGCTCCAATATACATTTCTTCTTGTTACATAATTGAGTGGTTAGGATAAAAATGTGACGTTTATGAAACGGCTCGGTAGTATTTGCATCGTTAAAAATCCGTCGCGAGATATAACGTTATCGAGCAAATGAAAGACTTCTTCTCGTGGATGAAGAATAAACTGAAAAAATGAAGTATAAGAGACAGGGATAGAGGGTAGAAAGAAGATAAAATGCAACCCTCCCGCCAATAATATGCCAACAAGCTTTATTTTATTTAAGCAGCCCCAGTTTTTCATTACATTCATCTTCACGCCTCCCTTTTTATTCTCATAAGATACACCGGCGGAATGGGTACAGTAGCGAAGAAAGAACACCCCTATTACTCGAATATATTATTTACTATTCTCATTTTTGGCACTTCTCCCACTTTATTTCCTTCGACCAAAGGAAATCGATTGTTATTCTCGTTCTTTTAATTTTTTAAATCCTTTCAAAGTGAGATATCTCTTATTATTCTTCTTTTCTTTCTATTGATCGTTCGTGCGTTATCCTTTAAAAACCGGAGAATTACGAGAACGTTCCGTTAAAGTTGGTAAGGGAAAAAAAAAAAAAAAAGAAAAAAAAAAAGAAATCAACGCGTAAAATCATTTTTAGCATACTCGATTTCATCCTGACGAACGATCGCATTTCGGTCTAAGAGGCGGGGAGGGAAAGAAAAAGAAAGCGAATTTAGGGTGTCGGAGATGCAAGATTACCGTGGAAAAAAACTTTTGCTTCGACTAGGAGGGATTTATTCCGGAATCCCTGTAACCTATCGAAGCGGGTCATTCCACGCAATGTCCATGGTCGGAAAACTTAGATGACCTTGGGAATCGCAATCGATCGGCGAAACCTTTGGGGCGGAACGCTCAAACTCACCCTTCTGATACATTCGCGATAGGAGTTTCGTTCGACGTGAAAGTAATCTCACGCATGCTTGCACGACCAGTATGCAAATTTTACAAAAAAAGGATCGTTTCTAATCAATCGTTTCCGAACTTTTTCTTTTTCTTTCTTCTCGTAATAATTAATTAAAAAAAAAAAAAAAAAAGGATCAACGCTTTTTCCAATCAAAGTTTTCCACACTTATAATATTAATCATAAATCTAATCGCGCACGTATAAACTTTCCACGTCCAATCGTTAGCGCGTGTACGTATGCCTAGATTCCCAGACGTTCCTTCTTCAAGAGTACGTGACTGCACCCGGGAGCGCCATCCCTTCTACTCTTGAAACAGGAACATCGAGCGCTAACGGAACCCCAGGCCAACCCCTCCCCCTCTCTCTCTCCACTCTTAGCCATTGCATACTTTATTGTGCGCATTATTTAAATGAGCGCAACTTCGCCGTAATCTTGCCACCGAGCAAACCCCTCCAACTCCTCCACTTGGTTCTCTTCTACCCCTGTACCAACTACCTAAGCAACCCTTAACGTGTGGCGGTAGTTGGTGCGGAAAGGAGCGAGGAAACGACGAAGAACGAGGAAGAGGAGGAGGAGGAGGAGGGGAAGAGCCACTAGCAAGGGAAATGGTGGGAGTAGGGTTTAGGTGTGGGTGGTCGGTGGAGCTTTCCCTGGGGTTGCCGCTGCTGTGGGGCAGAGAAGAGGCTGGCCGACCGTGTTTTTGCGAGCTGTTTCTGCTGACCAGTGCGGCTTTTCCTGTGCGGTCATCTCTCGTCGCCTCCCAAAGCTTGTAGAGTCGCTTATTGCCCCGAAGCTCCTGTTAACCGCCCTCTTTAGCTTCCTGTCCCGACAGTCCTACCTACGCTACATCTTCTTCTTCTTCTTCTTCTTCTTTTTCTTCTCCTTTTTTTTTTTTTTCTGTATCGACACGCGAGTTTCATCGGCGATGCTTTCCTTCATTCTTCTCCTCGATCTTCCCTTGAAGATTTTTTTTTCAAGCAAATTCTATACTTTCGTGGAGATTTTTTTTTTTCTTTCTTTTTTCTAGGTCGAGCAGAATCGATCGAAACATATTTGATTCGATATTTTTTTTCAGTCGATCGAGTGTTCAGGTTTGCGGAGCTTTTAACCGAGTGAAAATTTAATCTTCGTTTCAATTTTGCACGCTCATTTTTATTAATGAAAGCGATATATCCAGAGGCAATCGCTTTGTGAATATTTAAGGGTGGCGCCTACTCTCTCTCTCTCTCTCCCTCTCTTTCTCTCTTTTTTTTTTTAATAGTTTATATATCGATGAAATAATACGTTTGTCTTAAATTTCGCGAGTAATTGGTGTAATTGCAGATCGTCATATTAGGTGCACGAAACAAAGGTTATTTCGAAACCTCTCTCTCGGGCCGAACAATTAGGCGAGTCACACAAACGTAACAGCTGAACATTAACTCGTAATGTGACCCTTCATTTACTCGACCGTTAGCCACACCCTACTGGCCTTCAACGATGAGTTCTCATCATCCCTTTGTCTTCCATGCTAATCGAGATTTAGATTTACTCGTTGAAGAAATATGTAAATTCGAATTGAAATATAAATAACTTTCGCTTCTCACAGTGAAAATAGTTTAAACGTTTAACAAAGACATCAAAGCTGCCATTTTATCGGTGGCTTCCTTTAAGTTCAAATTACTGGCGGGTTTATCCTTATCTCTCTCCCTGGTAAGCCAGGAAAGAATAACTACCAAAGATATCGAGTCTGCATATGTATCAACGCAGCGAATACTCCATAAAGAGATCGATAGGGATGGAATCGAGTTAGGCCTCCCTTTTCTACTCTTTATTTCTCTAATAATACCTATCATTCGATCGAACGGAAAAATATAACACATTTGGAGGGAAAAGTTTTTCGGAGTTTTCCGTTTTTAAAAATATTAACTCGTAATTCGTTTTGGCAAAAAAATTGCCGGTGAAAATTTCATATCTACGCTGAAACATCGAAACGAAAAGACAACAGAAGAGAAAACGTAAAAACGTCGGTGTACTCGCTCTTGAGAGGTGATGGAAACTGGTCCGCGGTGCGAAACGGTTTTATAAGTTGCGAAATATTTGTAAATATTTCCCTTTTTCGGGACAAAGATCCGAAGGGGTTGAAGAGGCTCCTCTAGGCGGCAGGATGAGCCGAAAGGGTAGAAAGGATAAAAGCTTTCCGCTCTGTACGTTTGACGGTCAAACGGATTCTGTATTTGGCAAGGCCTACACTCGTCCAAACCCCTTCAAAGAAGTGCCACGTGCTCGGCATAAGCTTCTCCTACGATTAGTGCCGGTAAGCGGGTTGTTTGCGTTGAAAATATTCCAACTTCCGGCTGGGGGTGTAGCTTTTAACAATTTCCAAGGTAGATCCGTCGGTATTTACGGAGTACACGAAATTCTCGCGTATCAGCCCTGACATATGTTTGCTCTTTCTCTCTCTCTCTCTCTTTCTCTCTCTATATATATGTACATATATTTATATACATTTACGTGATTTTTTCTCTGTCAAGATCGCGTATTGTCTCGATTTTATCCCCAGTTGAATTTACGATGAAAGGAGAGAGAAAGAGAGAGATAGAGAGAGAGAAAAAAGTTCAGGTGTTTCGAAGTAAATCGAGAAAGGGTCGTTTGCGAGGAGTAGATTTGTTCGTTCACCACCAAGTAGATGCTTCAATCACGTAAGGGTATCCCCGATCGGTAAACAAGCGAGGGTCGTTACAGCAATGGTTAAACTGATGACTATAGAGGCCAATAAGAGGCCGGGGGTATTTAGGAGGGTTGTTTACGGCTACTTTTCTTTTTCTGGTCAATAAGGTTTAACCACCCCTAGAGACCGTCGATCTGTCCATCCAGTTTTCCTAATTGCTGACGTTGCAACGACTATTTTTTACCATTTCCTTCCCTCCGAAGGATAAAACTTGCCCACCCCATCCCATTTTTCGAATACAGATATTTCGCCCTACGAATTTCATCCGCGAAACATTTTTTGATTATTCTACAAATGCGCGGATTTCGCTTCGTTTTTCCCGCTGGAAAACTTTTCGTGTTTGTTGCTTTTCATCGTTCGAGAGACGATGTTACGGTTTTACCATTCAGAGAGCTTTTATTAGCGAAGCTGCCGTGATGTGCGATGCACCCTTCGTAAAAATCAGATGTGGGAACACCGCGAAAGTAAAAACAATGGGACCGAATTGGACGGGAAATATCGCAGTTAAGTTTAAGGGTAGCGCGACGGTAGAGAGCATTTGCATGTGCCGATCGACCATGCGGAAGAAACGTCGTTTTCATCGTCTTTTGCTCTTAGGCGGTTTGTTTTTTTTTTTCTTTCTTTCTTTCTTTTTCCTTTTTTTCCCCGCCCAACCCTTTTCACGTATTCCCCTCCCCGTTAATTCACCCGGCTTTCCCAATTCAATTTTCAGAATCGACAAAAATCCCGATTTACCATCCCTCTCCCCCTTGTCCCCTATTGTCTTTTTATCCCTTCAACAAAATAATAAACCGGCTTAAATGTCAAAAGTTGCTCGGAGGAGACTTAACGAATGTGGATTAAAATTTCTTCGAGGCGATACGA
>NW_006263358.1:747524-749329 GCF_000469605.1 Apis dorsata | reverse complement strand
GAGAGAGAGGGGGGGGGCGAAGATGGCGAAAGAGAAAGGGACGTTGAACCGAGCGTAGAAACGGGTTGGTATTTGAGATTGGTGGGTGGAGGAGGGTGTACGGACCGATGGAATTGTGTTTGTATTTTAATGAGGGGGCTATGCTAATCCCTCTCGCGGCACGCAGTCGTTCCTCTCCTCTCCCAGAGAGAAGGAAAACCCGTTTTTCCATTTCGCGGATGCCGCAAACGGTTCACGGCGTTGAATCGAGTTCGAGCCGTGGAGGAGAAGCCGCGCGCGGTTAGAGAGCGACGAATAAATTCGCACTTCACTCGTGTATTTGCAAATTTTAAAGGGAACCGAAGGGGAAGGGGGAAGGTCCCTACAACGCCCGATTGTTTTAATATCTTTTGCCTGCCTGCCTGCCTGCTTGCCTGCTTCCTATTGGAGGGTGTTCCCGTACCGCTTGGAAATCGAAAGCATAAAAGGGGAGCCATTTTTTTTTTTTTCGTTCCCGTTCCTGTTGCGTTTCTTTTTTTTCCTCCTCCCCCATCTTTTTTTCTCCTCTATTTTTCTTCTTCATTTTTTTTTTTTTCTCTCTCTCTCTCCCTAAACGTTGCCAGGCAACTCGAATATTTTCGTGCGTTTGAAAGGTATTATTAGACCGTAGCCGAGTAACCGGCTTGTCAAAGCGTTTTATTTGCGTACGGACGATTCTTAAAGAGGATCATTTCATCCTTTTCAGAACAAAAAGTCCACCCTCCACTCTGCTCTCCCCCGTCTGAGTATGCTCGATGATGCTGCTCCTCTTTCCGCCCCCGGCACTGTTTCACCCCTCTTTGACCCACTGCCATAATTTCAGGAATCGATAGTGTTCATACGCGTGCCTGCATACGCTCGTTTTCACCTCCGCGTGCGATCGCTTCCTAGGTAGTAAGGTCGTTAATCTTGGGACGTAAAGAAAACGTAGCCGGATCGGGAGGAAGGGGAGGAAGGGGCGAGGGAGGGGAGGGAGAAAGAGAGTAGAGATCGGGTTATTAAAAGTTCCTCGTCGTTTCGATCGTGTTCGTAAAAATTAAATAACTCTCTCGAGATGATTTGCCCCTCGAGATGGCGTTCGCGGCGATTAATATTTTTCTCCCGGATTCTCGCCCGATTTTTCGAAACCGAAACGTGGAATTCCGTTGCGAACAGTTGGGCGGAGTGGCTATTACGTGAGCTTTTTCTTTTTCCTTTTTCTTTTTTTTTTTTCCAAGGGAGCGAGTTCGGAAAAGTACGAAAGTTGGTCGTAGACAGGGAGTTAGGTTGATAGGGGGGAAGGGAAGGGGCAATCCAATCCAACCGATGTATTTACAGATCACTAGCCGAGCCATAGGAGTCTTGTACTCCTACATCGAATTCAAATTGCATCGTTTCTCCGCTCGTTTCTCGTTTCGACGAAAATGGAACGGTGTAGTGTATCGCGTGGGAAAAAAATTGTCTATAATAATTCCCTCCTCTTCCCCCACCCTTCCCCTCTTTCTTCGTTCGATTAAACGCGTTGCGAACGATACGAACGGAGGATCGGTGTCGTAGGGTACACGGATCGATATCGGTGCTCCGGTGTGTAATGATAAATCGCGAAGAAAGATTGAAAATTTCTTGAATAGACGGGGGGAGAGGGACAATGTTTAATCGGATTCAGGGTTGACAGAGCGTAGGCCGTTTTGGTTGAACTTGGGCAAACATCGAGTATCGCGGATGGTGTGTACAAGTGTGCAAGCCTGCTTGAAATTTTCACATTCTCTTTCGCGTACAATCGTTCCACGTGGAATCGGGGCGGCAGC
>NW_006263358.1:743830-747356 GCF_000469605.1 Apis dorsata | reverse complement strand
GCGGCAGCGGCTAGGCGGCAGCCGGCAGACGGTTTAAACAATCGCCGAAGGGAAAACGAGGTGGAAGGAAAAAAAAAAGGGGGAAAGGCCAGGGGTAATCCCGCTTCTCGTCTGCTTCGTGATACATGGAGATATCGCCGAGTCGTTGTTGACCGAAGTTTCGATGATTCTGGTCGGAGAGAAAGATTCAACTCGTGCCTGGCCGATTATGTGCGAGGCCGGTTGCCTGGGGTTCCCTCCCTACTCTGTACAGGTATGGCGGTGGTCGAAGCGGGGTATCGATGTATTTTCAATACCGAGACAAAGCGATATAATCCGCGTTTAATTGGAAAACTTCACGTCGCCGTCTCCCTTTTCGATACAAATCGAGGCAAAACTCCGAATCGCGGCAAACCCTCCCTCCCCGTCTCGCGCCAGAGTCATTGTGGCTCCATTCCTCGAGAGGAATAGAGACTCCCCCAGACCTAACAGTTTTGCGTTTACGCCGTTTTCTGCAACTTTCGATGATCCTCGTGCTATTACTTTCTCTCCGCGAAACGAAACGAAACGAACTTTGCCCGATCTTTTATATCGCTCGATGCCGTTTTCGATACCGATTTCGATACCGATTTAATTCGATTGAATCGATTGAGAGATGGAATCATGCGCGCGATTTCTCATATCATCGTCTCTTCTGTGTACAAATCGATTAAATATTAGATTTTCGAAGGTATGGAAAGAGATATGTAATAAAGGTCTAGGAAAGAATCGTGAAAATGATAAAGAAACAAGGGGAAGACGGGGTCCTTTCGAATAGACGATAGTAGAGAAAGTTTTTAAAGGAATCAATTCGACGTAACTTTTTTGAAGAGACTCTCCTTTTTACGAGAGTCTACCGAGATGCTGCTCGTCATCTCGTGTATACTGCATTCGCATTTTTCTTCGGTGAAAAAAGGGGCTGGCTCCAGGATGGGGTTAAATTTGAAAAGTTTTTTAAGCGTGTTTTGTCGCGGTTTAACACTACAGCGGGAAGGAAACTTGGGCGCGCAAGAGCGACGATCCTCCTCGTCGTTCTTGTTTGCTCGTCAGTCGTGTCGTTTTCGTAACTTTGGAGGATGATTAACCTGGTGTGACGGTGGAAAATAACATCGGCGATGTCTTGTTCACATTCCTGGAAGACCGTCTTCCTCGCGACTGCCAAGATGTCGAGCTTAAATCGTGTAATTTCGCTCGGCTTCCAGTAAACTAGTTTTCCACGGTGGCCTTCCCCTATTTCGCCTTGAATATTTTAATCCCACGAGATAATTATGTTCCGCGTAGACACTCGTTGCACGTTAAAATCAAAGACTATTATCGTAATGCTTCCTTTCCTTCTATTCTTTTAAACCAAAGTAAACCTGTTTCGGTATAAAATTCCGTAAGGGTGGAAAAGTTTTTCCAAAGGTAAAATATATCTTGTTGAAGAAGAACGGTGAATATAAGTGGTGGAGGAAAAATTTGAAGAGGACGGTATTAAAGAGCGCGTTCCTCCTAAATCGATGTTGGAAAAAATTAAAAAACTAATAGTAAATAATAACAATCGATCTTTCTTATTTATACTCGAAGATCGCATTTTTGTATATGTCTTCGATATACGAGAAAATGGGGATATTCGAATTCGATTTATTGATACGGTTGCATCATATCCTCTTGCATGTCAATCTTCAATAATAAATGTCACGAACGAGTATTTTCGAATGATTCTCCTTATAGACACGTCACGCAGCTTTAGCAATTGTGAGTCGTATTTTTAATTGCGAATACACCAACTCACCCCTACGAGAATGACACAGCTGGTCCTCGATACCGACTGAAATAATTATAGTATGGTGGAAGGAGGACCTATTTCCATCCTCGTGTCGCGATTAAGCGGATCGATGGTGCAGCAAAAGAGCGAGGCAAAGATATAATGACAGCATCATAAATATCAGATTCTTTCTTTTCTTCTTCTTCTTCTTTTTCCGCAAGCTGGATGTTCTCGAAGGGACAAGAACTTCTTCTCGAGAAGAACCTTCCAACGTGGATGAGAGGTCGTCGCGATAATTGTTATTACCATAACGCCTGTTATAAATGATTCGGAAGATTCGTTCTTTGATTGTTATGCCCTGTACTTAATAATATCTTGGCGAAAAGAGCGAGCTCGAGTCGGATGGCGGCGAAATCAGGCGTGAGAAGGCGAGCCGCCACCCTTCCATCCCTTTAGCCGCGCTTTTAAATGTCTTTCAAGTTTTCAGCTGCGCGCAGCAGTCTTGCCCGACAATCGGAGGGTTACCCGCTGCCCTTTGTCCCGATAATTAAATCTAACGATTGTCATATTTTAATTGTTCTTCTTTACGGTGACGGACATGCCCGATACCGGCGTAATGACGGCGTACCGAGATCAGTCGAGGGTATGAACACGGTGGAAGGGTTCAGAATGTGACTTTTGTCCCATTACGTATCTTTGCCTCGCCAACTTATCGTTTTACGATCTTAATTGCTCCATCCCCTTCCCCTTCTCCTTCGTGAGAGATTTTTCAGGGGAAAGTGTGAAACGAAATTTGACAGAGATAAGTTAAGTTGCAACTTTACGTACGTATATGTAATGTAACACTCGCGTAATGTATACGCTTTGAGAAAAGAAAGAAAAAGAGGGAGAGAAGGAATTTCAAGTTAAAAAAAAAAAAGAGGTATCATACGTTTTATCGAAAACTATGTAGAATCGATAAAAAAAAAAGAAAAAGGGGGATAGGGATAGAAAATAGTCGGGCCGATAGAAACGCTATTAGCTAATCTTTTTTCTTCCTTGTATCACGGGACACACGAGAACACCTAATTCCGCGTGCGGACTCGGATTATACGAGCGAAACGATGGATCCACCCGGTGGTATCTCTGTCAGATAATCGCAATTGGTTGGAAGTGTGGAAACCGCGCGCGCGCGCGCGCTACCCCAGCAATCCCGCAATGCCGGAAAACATTCTCAATATTTGCAGATTGCAATGAGACATGCGAGCGTCGCTTCTTTTTTACCCTCTTTTAGATCCGCTTTAGGCAGTTTCGAGACACACGCTCACCGGTAATGGGCCTCCACCTTTCTTTTTCTTCTCCCCTTCTTTCCCCTTCCCTCCTCCTTTTTTTCCTCCTTTTTCTTCCTCCCTACTGCTTACGAACAACCCTCGCCAACCCTTCGAAGAAGACTGCCGGCACTCCACCCCCGACGTCCTCCCATCGAGCCCTCAATTTACCTCAACGGCACTTCCTCCTCTTCTGTCGGATCGTAGGTGTCAATTTGGCCTCGAGTACCCGCCGAAGTTTTCACGAGTCTTCCTCTTTATCCTTTTTAATTTTTGCCATACCACTCGAACATTTGTCTCCGTTGATTGGATTCTTTGTTGATGAAAGTTCGAATTATTTCCAGCGATCGTGGGGCTTTCGAGCCGTGCAAGTTTCAAATGATTCTGCACGAAAGGGTTCCGATAATTGTCTGGTTGGAAGCTTATTGTTTCTTCTTTCGTCATCCGTCCTATC
>NW_006263358.1:740465-743658 GCF_000469605.1 Apis dorsata | reverse complement strand
TCCTTTTTTTTTTTTTTTTTTTATTTAATGGATGCTGAAAATGAAAAACAAAGGGGAAGGAACGCTAATTGCGTTTTTTTTTTTTTATCTTCTTGTCTTCGGATATAATACATCGTGATGGGATTGTATAATTATTAGCACCAGTGAAACGTGATAGAAGAAACTCCTCAGACAGTGGAGATAATGAAACTTAGGAGGGGTGAAGCAATTGAGGGTGGTTGTAGCACATATGGTCGGCAAAACCTTTGCCGACTACGAGTCCTTTGTGCATACGAAAACAGAGTTTGTCCGCCTTCGTTGCTGCCCTCGTTGTTCGGCCTTCGTCATTTGCATTAACTCGAAAATTCCATGTTGTATTCCATGTTCGATGTTGCAGCGATAAGATTATTCCCAATCGATCGATCGCAGAGTTACGTACGATTCGTAATTCGTTGGTTTGTCAATCGTTTAAATAATTGGAACGATTAATTTACTTTTGCCGCGGACGTTTGTATCGACTTATTTTTAAGCGTTAAGCGAGTGGAACAACTTTTGAAAAGAGTGGTTGATTATATCCTTGGAGACGTATAATTAACTGCCATGAACGAGGGTGGCGTCTCAGGGTTATATAAATAACTTACGCATTGTCTTGTACTCCTCCGTGTTTTTACGGCCACGTAATTTCCCCCCTTTTTCCCCTCCCGATGCATTAAATCGAAATTATTATTCACGTTTTGAACTTTTTACCGCTTGTTCATTTATTTATACATTCGTAAATTCGAATTTGCTTTAAAACAAACGTCGAAACGAAAGTTATTTTTTCCGCTCGGTATGTACTCTTATTAGCATGAATTTAATTAGAGCGTCGGCTTGGTTGGCCGGGTGTGCGTCGACACATTGTATAAATACAATTATTGTTCATAAATATTCATCCACATTTAATATCCGGGCATTGTGGCGAGGAAGTTTGAGAAGAAGGCGACAGTGGAGTTTAGTTGAAGTTTTCAGAAAATCCTTTGTCCCCTTCGCCCCTCTTTACTTTGATGTAATAATCTGAAATTCCTTCTACGCATAATGAAGTATACGTAGCAACTTATATTAATGGAAATACAATAGAGAGCCGACGGAATGGTTTAAATTGGTTTAATTAGCGTTCAGATATCGGTGTATGTCGTACGCGTCGTGTATGCTCGTCTGAAAAGGAATGGCCGTGTAAAATGCGTAAAAATATTATTACGGTAATTGATAAAACGAGCATGAGGGAAGGGAAGAGGGGAAAAAAAAAAAAAGAAAGAAACGAAACGAGGCTCGTACTAGATTCAACGAGTTCATGTTCTTCGCGTAGCCAGACGATGAAAAATCTCTGGTTTTGATACAAAGAAAGTAGCACTTCCTGCCTTCCTTTCTCTTCTCTCTATCTTTTTCTTCGTTCTCCGACTTAGCAGTTGAAATATTTGCTCAAGGTTTCTTCCAATTATAATTAACCTCAACAATATTCATTTTTCATACCGGGGACGAAGTTGTTCGTCTGCCAGAAGACCACCGTCGGAGATTATATTAATTAATCTATTAAGATGTACATTTTTTAACAGCGCCGTTATACTTTTTCTTCTACGTTTCTTTGTTGTTAAATCCGTTTCTCCACTTTATTCCCGTATCACGAGAAAGCTATGAATTCTCGATGCATCGATGTACATCGTAACAACTTTTCGTTAATTCGAGAAAAATGGGAGAGCGTGTAAAAGGACAAATCCTATTCTTTCTTTTTTTTTTTCATCGTTAAAATAAAAAAGATAGCGTGGTGATCCCGTGGTCTGTGGCAATGTTGCGGCTCGTCTTGCAACGGATCGTTGGAAGCTAAAGCGACGCTCTGACACGTGGAAAATATTTAATTAAAGTAAAGATCGAAAGTCCATGGCCATAGAGAGTGCCGCATATTTCCGAACGTCGGAAAACCCTGGCGACTTTTTTTTTTTTTTGCAGAAACCACGTGTCACACGCCGCCGCATGTTATTGGTAAACTCTTTCCGGCTATTTAATTAACATGCCCCGCTCCTCGAACCCTGTGCACCGCCTACGCTTCGAACGTTTCAAAAATGCGATCAACTTGAAGCACGAATCGAAGCACCGCCGAGCGATTTTTTTTTTCTCTTTCTTCTTCTTCTTCTTCTTCTTGTTCTTCTTCTTTTTTTTAAACGTTAATAAGAAACTTTTTATCGAAATTTAAATTATCGTTCTGGAGGATAGCTTTATTTTCTTAGGAAATAAGGAAAGAATTTTAAAAGGTTAATCCGCTTTTGGGTTGACTTTCAGATCTTTCTGATATGGTTCCATTGCGATTCATGAGACGTCAAAAACGAGAAATGGCTAAAATTCTGATTAACGTTCGATGAACATATTCATGAATTATAATTATTTTAGATTTCGTAGGGTTAAACGGAAATTTGAATAATTTTGTACATCGAATGCCAGAGGATTCGATGAGATATGAACCGATAATATAAATGATAATTGTACAGATCTTTTACTTGCTTCTCTCGATCGAATTCACTTCGAATTTCTCGAAAATAAGACAAAACCGTTTACGAACTTCCTCTTTTATTGAGGATAAAATTACGAGTAAACGAGTAATGATAAACTGGAAATTCGACAAGATCTCTTGCTTTTTATCTCACTCATTATAAAAGTTGGAACGAAGTCTCGTTCCTTTTGTTGTGTTTTTTTTCTTTTTCTTTTATTTTTTATTTTTTCACAAACGAGTGCAATATTTTCGGAACTTTTAACGCCTTTCATCGCGAGGCAAATCCGGATTCTCTCGAGGCTATTTTACGACAAAAACATCCATTAAACGTCCACTTTATTAATGGCGGAATAAATTAACCAACGTTATAACTCGCATTTCATTTGAAATATCCGAACATATTCGCAAATATTTTCCTTGAAATTTCGCTTCGCTAATTAGACCTTTTGTTTCGATATATATTTTTTCCTATTATTATCCGAGGAAACATTCCGGGGCGCATTTGGGTTTCATGAAGCGGCTTGTCGTAAGTTATGCGGAGTATTCGGAAAATGGAGAACGTTGTCGCGTGAAGAGCATGGGGTCCCATATCGGTGTGAAAAGTCTCCGGTAATCCGACAATTTGTATTTATTTCCTGGGCCAAGTCTTTTTTCATAGGAGTAACGATGAAAAACTTCATTCGTTACCTCGGC
>NW_006263358.1:735562-740275 GCF_000469605.1 Apis dorsata | reverse complement strand
AAAAAAAAAAAAAAAAAAAAAAAGAAAAAAAAAGAAAAAAAATATCTTTAACTACAAGATGAACCTCGAGTTCAAATTATCGATCGTTCTTCGGTTTTTCCCCCTCTCCATATTTTTCCTTTCCTTTAAATGAACGCGAAGAGAAAATTTAGAAATTTTGTCGGTGAAAAAATATATATTTTTTTTTTTTTAACGTATCAAGCGAAGAAGTTAGAACCACATGTACATTCGAGACCATAATATCGATCAGTCGAGCACTTATCGGGGCTACTTGGTAACACGGGATATGTCGAAGCAGAATGATAGGACTTTCTCGGTGAAGTGTTAATTAATAACACGGCGAGTGTCCTATCCTTATAACGTATTCATCTTATCGCGAGACCGGCGGTGTCTCATCAATTTATTCTTAACGTTTCTCAACCACTTCACAAATTTCACCTACAGAGATGCTTCGAATTAATAGCTCGTATTTTTTAATCCTTTTCGTTTCAACAAGGACGAAACTTTTCTTTCATCAGTTGTTCATTCGTCGATCCTTCCTAACGTTTTAAATTTCAAACCGAGGATAGATCGAGGTCGATCTCAACTCGAAACCGACCTTATCGGTTGCTTTTCGGTCATCGTGTATTTTATATTAATTGTAATTTGCGCGTTTATAGCGCGGAGTGACGTCAAAACGAAACGATCGAGTACCGTTGTTCTTCCAATCTGCGGGAGGTGACGCGATGCTAATTGTCTCGACAAATAGGCAAACAGACATGGTCTCGTTTCTAAAGCGAACTAAAGTCTTGGAAGACTACGATCTCTCGGTTTCTCTGCCTCCTCCAACCATTTCAAGCATAATGGAAATTTATAATATTCCCGGCCAATTTTCTCTCTCCCTTAAAGTTAAAGTTCCATAAATATTTACCGAGTCGAGGGAAACGAAAGAGGAACAATTTTTAAAGGTTTACGCTGCGTGGAAAGGAAGCACTTTAATTTGTTAACCAAAATAAACCAAAATCACTATTAGAAGAAGCGGGAGGATCAACAAGAAAATCCGACCAACCCTCTAACGATAAAGCGTTGCGTAAACAAACCTTCCTCTTTTGTCTGTACAAGAGCTTTATCGCCATCCCATTCTCCCCTGTACTCATTCTTACCATGTTAATGGAACAATGGTGTGTGGTCACTCGTTCGTTTAAGTCGGTTCCTGTGTGTCGATAACGCGTTCGAGTTGCACGATATCGGAAAAGAAACGGTATCGGTGGAATTGGCGATTAAACGAAAAAAGAAAAAAAAAAAAAAAAAAGAAATAATTTACGACAAAGGCGAAGCAATCGACGATATAATCGACGCAGAAAGGGGAGATCTGGAGATCTCTGATCAGATAACGTAACATTAACGGGCAAAGCGTTTCTGATTCGTATTTCCATTGCTGCCCTCATACTTGGATCACCGACGTCTATACTAACCACCCATCTTTTCCCTACATGCGGGCATCCTATTATGCAATTAGAGAAACGGGAATCAGGAAATTCTAAGGGAGCCAAGAGGCCCAAGGTATATCGCTATCGAACATGACAGGACACGGTCGCCCGACACACCCTTTCTTCGTTCGAACTCGTACGGGTCCCAACTACCCTGATGTACTCCTTGCTTATCTCAAAAACATCCTCCTCGTGTTTGTCCGATCCATATATTTCTCGGTGAAAATATGAAAACCGGCGAACGACGAACGTGTCTCGTTTGCCGCTTCGATCGATTTTACGTACTTTTCTTCTAAAATTGAAACGATTTCGTTTAACAATGATTAATAATATTTGATCGCATTATGCGGCGGACACGTCCGTGATCGCCTCTTGCTCACGGACAACGTGAGCTCAACTGGCCGACCCTTGTCTATGGGGGTAGTTTGTATAACGAGTGATAGTTTAATCAGTTGCTCCGCTTCTGACATCACGTCTGCGGGTGCAAGCGAGCCAGAACTTCCTTGAAATTCAGTGTTTGTCAAGGGCAAGGAACCTGCTCTTATCTATTTCCTTCACTTCTCGAATTCGGCAGGGGGAGGGTATAGGTTAACCGTTTGGTTGGACAACTTTCACGCCGTCCAACCGTCACTTCTTCTTTCGTCATTTCGAAAATTTGTCTTATGCGAGAAGTCACGGGGAGGGGGACGATGTACGAACCACTTGGGATTCTCAGAGGTTGAATCGGTTGACCTAGTATCCGAGGAGGAGGGGGAGGAGGTGGTTTCCACCCCTTTACCTTACGTTAATTTAATAGAAGGGACGCGTGCTGCCCTAAACCAGCCCTTTCCTTACCCTTTCTCACTGGCTGATACGCTAACTTACAAGGGGCGGTTATCAGACGTCCCTCGCCCCCTTCCTCTCTCGACCCTTCAAGATTCCAACTTATCTAACGTCCGAGAATCTATGCTAATATCGTCAGATTAGTCTGGGAAGTGCTCACAGATTGCAGTATTATTGAAATTTCGATATCGATTAATCTCTTGCACCGACGTATGACAAAATGGTTCGTTTCGTTTCGTTTCGTCCAACGTGCATACATAATAAATATCGTCGAGGATATCGGAGCTATCTATTCTCGTATCCGTATTTTTTTTTCCCACGATGTTCCACGATGGGGAAAGGGCCGCGCCTCGTCGTTTCTCGTACGTTCGAGGAACTTTAAAAAAAAAAAAAAGGAAAAAATAAAAAGATACGGTTAATTTCTGACCGAAGATTCCGGCAAAGAAACGGCGCTTCGCCATCGTCCGCAAAAGGGTCCGCGAAGGGAGGTAAGGACAGCAGTAAACGTAATTTGAATTTCATGGCAGTTTAACGATCTTAATTAGAAAGCCCTCGCTCATTCCACCTCGAGGCCGTCCAGAGCTGAAACCTGGAACCTCGAATCTCGAACCTCCCTCTAGTCTTAACCGGGCTTACTCAAGGAGAGACGCGTTAAGCCAAGAGGGATCTTACCTCGCTGTTTATTCTCGTATTAACACCGAGTCTAAACTAGCCGAAGACAAATCGTGTACACCGTACAGGAAGAAGACACTATCGGCTGAGCTGGATTTCGTAGTAAGACGCTCGTTCGTTTTCCCTCCAATTGTTTTGTCTTCACGAGAGCTAAAGAGTCTCGGCTCCTTGATAACTTATTATATTAGTTTCTTCCCCTCCTCTGGTATTTTCAATTTTCACGGTACATCAAGTATAAAATACGCTTATCCATTTATGCAGAAAATAGCTTTGCCCCTTTTGTATCCTTTGTACAAAATGTGCCGGATCATCGTCAATTCGGCGACACCGTCAACCACCATCATCACCACATGATGACACATTGCATTTTTACGCTTGTTTGTTTCCTTTCCTCCTTTCCTCCTCGTGTTCCCTCGAAAAGGGAAATATTCGTCGTTCAAAATTATTCGAACATCGCGTTAAACGCCCTCCCCTCCTCGTATTTAATTTTCTACGCCTCCCCGAAATATATCGTTTTAATATAGCGGCGCGTTTGCATCGCGAGCAAATCCTTGGGAATATCCAGTGGCCGGTCCGGACCTTCCGTATCCGTAGGGGGTGAATTTCGCACGAGAGTGGACGCGATACTTGGCCGGGGAGGGAAGGGGGTGGACGGCGGCCAAGCCAAGGCAGAAACGGCGGAGGGTGACCGAGGGTGGTCCCTAAAAGAAACATAAATAAGACAAATAGGGGCGATCGACAATAGAAAATATCGAATGTACAGAATGCTCCATAAATCGGAGGGTGGTTGTGAACGCCGGTGGCGGAGGGGGATGGGGGTGAGTGGGTGGTTTGCCGTTTGCTATAAGGCGAGCCGATCTTTTTATGTTCCAACGCGCTCCCTTTTGCTCCCTCAGAAATATATCTATGGCCAATATCCGCAACCATTTCCCGAGCACGTTTCCACTGCGGATTCGATATACTCAGCGATGGCGAGTATAACCCATCCGGCTCCCTCTTTGCTGTGTCGCTAGTTTGTACGTAGATTTTTCCTAAAGGTGTGAGCACGTGTCGGAATCGTCGTCGTCGTCGTCGTCGTCGTCCTCTCTTACGGATTAACGAATCGAGCACACAAGGAACACGTGTTTTCCCAGCAGGAGAAAATATTCCCGCGTGCATCGCCCTTGGATAATTTCGCGTGTTCGAAAAGTTATTGCGGGAAGAGGAATGTCGAGAGAGAAAGAGAGAGAGAGAGAGAGTGAGAGAAGATAGGAGAGCTTTACATCGTGCTCGTTATCCACGGAGGGAGGTTGTAAGATGTGGGAGGTACATATACTCAGGGTTGTAGAAGGACGAGGCGCGTGTTACGTACGAGAGGGTTTGCAAACATAGTCTAACATTTGCGTAGCAGTGTCGCGTATACGCGTACATATACTTGGCGAGCGCGAAGAAGGATGGAAAAGGGTTGGAATGAGAAAGCGCGGAACGGTGAGGCGGGTGAATCTTAGCGGGGGTGAATTCCCAGGTTTACGTTTACAACCTTAACTACAAATTCGACAGAGTTAGCGAGGCATAAGGGGGTGGATTGTATCTCGTAAGGGTGGTTAGAGCCGCGTGTAAAAGCCACCCACCCCCTACTATCCTCCACCAGTTGTTAAGAAGTCCCCCTGGGCTAATTTCGCTTCTATCTTCGCCGCCTCTGTCTTTCTTCCTCGTCTTGCCTCGCTCGGTTTTAACCACTTATTGTTCTTTCCCGTCACCTTTCGGTACT
>NW_006263358.1:734516-735087 GCF_000469605.1 Apis dorsata | reverse complement strand
CCCCCCCCGCCCATCCTACGTTAAATCCTTTAATTAGAAAAGATTTATGGGGGTTTACTCTGGCGTATAAAAAATAATATACCGAACGATAAAAATAGCCGGGCGAAATATAAATTGCGATGATTCATACAGCCAACGGTTATTTATCGCGCGACCAAGTATATGCATTGTGCTTTGAGCCGCGCTTTTGCTTCCATGAATTATAAGTGCGGTACACACGATTATTAGAATAGCTATCTGGTTGTTTCTCTCTTTTTTTCTTTTTTTTCTTTTTTTTTTTTCGCTCGCGGAACTGGAATCCACATAATTTTCAATAAACTGTATTGCACACCTTCATAAATTCCCGCCAAACGTAGCGCGAGCTAGATCAAACAATTTCGATGAAATACATCGGCCATGGTACGCGGACGGGTGGCCGCGTCGATGCCATAAATATATTATCGAGCATTGTATTAATTAATTAATCCTTTCTTAACGGGATATCTTTCTTTCTTTCTTTCTTTTTTTTTTCTCTTTTTCTTTGATAACGAGATAAAGGAATAAATGAGCGAGAACCTCGAGAACCTTTCCT
>NW_006263358.1:728932-734225 GCF_000469605.1 Apis dorsata | reverse complement strand
TCCGGAACGGGGGGTTCACCCTCTTTTGGCGCGCGAAGCGGTCGAGGAAAAAAGAAAAAAAGAAAGGAGAGACGACGAGGAGTCACCCCCTATCCAGTTTTGCGGCACGCTCGGCCGACGCAATACGACAAAGCATCGAAATTATTTATAACGGTCGTTCGTTAAAGGGAAAAACTCTGGAGACCGCCCAGTGTTGCGCCGGTGTGGGTGAATGAAGTCGAATTGGACCGAGAGAGGGGTGGGGATGGGATGGAAACCGACGAATTCGTTAAGAGGGACCCGCGAGAAGCGCGCAACGTTTGGCAAACGTTCTTATCAGTTGCAATTGCATCCTGCGGTTGTTGCAGGGTGCATCGTCGATGTTTCGAACGATGTACGTTGGTGTGGTGTACCCTGTGCCGCAAGGGTAATATTGCCGCTACTGTTATTTATAATCGGGCTATTTACCGCGGGCAGCTGCCAGAAGAGCACAATAAAACGAAGCATCCCTTGTGCACGTACGCGGGCCACGGAGTCGTGTGCGGAGTCTATATAAATTTCACTGGTGTTATATTGGCTGCTTCGTATCGTGTACATGCATTTATTATCTCTCTTGGCTCACACCTCCTCGGGAAAGTTTACTAGAAAATATGCCGCGGGGGTTGCTTTGTCCGCTTATACATCCATACCAGTCATTTGATTTATTCGAGATAACGAGAGCCCGCTATCGCGGGTGTTTATGCCGCTATTACCCTTTTCCCCCCCCTCCCCATTTTTCTCCCGATAGAGAATAGCGGGAAACGCGGAGAAAAATATTAGGAGGGATTCATCGTGGGATTATCAATTCCCCTGTGTGACCGTGTGTTTTCAAATTATTAAAACTCGTATCGATGCACGGAGATTCGGATGTTTGAACGAGGACAATTTCTGGCCTTGTGGCTAATTATTTGGAAACGACAATTGGGCAGCATCTCCTCGTCTGACCCAGATCGGCATATACCACTGCACGAACTTGTTTCGTCTCTCAATTTTATTTGCTTACAAGAGGGAAGCTTTTTTCTTTTTTATTTTATAAATATACGTATATTTCTTGCGATACAATTTCCTATCGAATTTTATTACGATGAGTTAATATTCTTTTCGTTCATTACATTAATGTTCTAATTTTTACTAACTTTGAGCGAGTTTTTCTAGAACCACTCTTTTGCCAGTCCTTCTTCTTCTCAATTGTTTCTTCGAAGTCCGCTAGACATCTTATTAATGATTTGGCGCCATGGATATAAATAATTCCTCGAAGAGATTCCTATATCTAAAACGAGAAACTTTATTTATATCGATTGCAAGTGCAAATTTTTCTCTTAAACGTTTGAGCGATTAAGAATTATCAAATTTTTAAAGATGGTTTAGATTGATGATAATCGATGTTTTCACAGTGTTCTTTTTAACTTTTCGAAGCGCATTTTATCCGACTCGACTCTAGGCTTGTTGCGTACTTGCTTCGATAAAAATAAAAAAAAATATATCACTGTATAAATTATAACGGTAATTATACGATGAATTTTCTCTTTCAATACGAGAACAAAATTGTTAATGAAATGAAAATTACTTCGTGAAAAGTACAATTAGAAATAATATAGTTAGAAAAAAAGGAAATTTTCATTTTTAGGAAATAGTTCACGAACTAACGTTCGTGTTTAACGGACGTGTTTAAAGTGGGGTTCGAAACAAGAGCGACTTGTTTAATCACGAGGACGTTACGGAGGGTTGAAAGCATCGAGATTGGGGTGTCTTTGAATAGATCCGAAATGAAAGATTTATACAAACGATCGATAGAGATTTCATTGAGATATGGATCAAACCTCACTTCGATACGGAATGAAACAATTTTAAAAAAATTTTCTCGACTTCTCGCGTTTCATTTCTTTCTTCTTCGTTCAAAAAGAATAAAAAAAGATATGGAAAATCTTGGAGATCTTGTACGATATAATTATAACAAAATAACGTATCGCAACGCGCTGATTTAACCAAGTTACGAGACTTTGGACGTGTCGCGAAAGTCACGCGTCGAGGCAGGAGTCTCAACCGTGGCGCCAGGGGACCAAGAGAAATATTAAACAGTCTTGTTTTCTCGTAAATCAGTTAGAAATTCCCCTCGGATAAGGGCACAGCGAGGGTAGGAGACTTGGAGAGGTGGTTGGCAACCCCTCCGGATCTCTAATGACACCCCCCCCTTCCCCACTTTCATAGCCGCAATTCATTCTTGAGTTGATATTCCCGTGAAATTTTCGACTCTTTAGAATTATCGGTTCAAGTACACGATTTATACGCGATTTTTACTCTTTTTTGTCGTGGATAATTGGACAGGATACATCGACATCGGACTTTTTGACACGAAGAGACAATATAGATCGTGTCTTTAGGAATTTGAAAATTGACACGATTAGAGCTCGATTCGAATCGACGGCTCATTAATAATCGATCCAAAGTGTTAGCTATTTCGATAAGTCGAAATCCTTGGAAATCAGGTTGATCGTAGCTGGAAGTCGTCGGGTGAATTACTAATGCTTTCTTCTTTTACGCAAATGTACCCCTCGGTTCTAGAGGGGTACTCTTACAGGGTTGATCTACATTTAAGGACGTGACTAATGTCTCGATACTTGGGCCAAGTATTTACCGTGAAGATTTCATTCGTCGTTTCCGTCTCCGGGGTTCATTTGGATGGAGGAGGGGGGTGGAAGAATTAGATCGAGGACAAGTGACGAGATGACGATCAATCTCTTTTAAAGGCTTCGTCGAAGTTTTGTCGAAGGATTAGATCGTTGGTTGGTCGAAGCAAAGGGGGAGAAATTCGCGCCATTTCGTAGAAAGTTCTCGAGAAAACCGCGCTTCGTTAATTTGTCATTCTCGTACGACTCTCATCCGCGTTTTGGTCTCCCGTTCGTTCGCTAGATGTCAACCCCTTCGTTTTTCTTCGTCAACGCGTCACGATGGAAATGGAGCTGACTCTCCGCCTACCCTCGACCCCCTATTGTATCCTTAATTCGGCCGATAATTACGCATCCTCCTTCGAAAACAAGGAGATTGCGCGACTGGAGGGGGGATTATCATCACGTTTGCCAACGTTTAGACCCCCTCCCCTTGTGCCCTTGTGCTCGTTCTAGAATGGCTAGAATTCGTCTTATTACGCATTTTGTGAAAAAAAAAAGCTTGTTCAGGGAAGAAAGAAGCGGGGCGGGGAGAAGAAAAGAGAGGGCGATCCCGTTGGGAGGGAAATGCAGCGAGACAGACATCCGGATGGCGGGCGGAAGAACAAACGTTGAAAAACGGAGGTGGACAGATGCGAGTATTATTTACCCGCTCGTGCATGCGTTCATCCCGATGTCGGTATTCGCGGTTTCCATTGTTCGAAGACTTTTATAATTGGAGAGAGACGGTCAGCCGCATTAATGCGTCCGCGAAGGGCCGGTCCAGCGAACTTTTCAATGGAATCATAATTACGTGCTCGCTAGATATTACATTTCTCTCTTCCTTTCACCGCTCTCGCCCGTTTCTCCACGCTCCTCTTCCGTCTACACTTCGTTACTGCTCATTTTTATAGTTGGCATTTCTTTCCGCGTTTTCTTTTTTTTCTTTTCTTTTTTTATGTTTTTTCCCCCCTCCGCGTTTCTCGTCGTTTTTGTTAATTCGATCAGCAATTTTCAATGCCGGAAACGAACGTTGAAACACACGAGACCAGCTTCCCTTTTTGAAGAGAGACGATTCGTGGAAATCCTTTGTGCGGATAAATTGAAATAATGAATAAAATTCCACGATGATAAATCCGTGTGCTTTATTACGGAAAAACACGATACGTCATAGAAAAATGTCGAGGGGGAGGGAGTTCGGGGACTAAATGGGCCATGTAAACCCGCAACCCGCAAGTTGAAACAAGTTGGACGATGAAATAACGTATTTTGCAGTTTCGTCTTCACGGGATAAATCGAAATGAACGTAGGAACGGGCAGTCAGGCTGCCCGTGAAATTTGTAGAGAAAATACGGTCTTTTCCATTGGTCGGCTGACATTAGCGGAAATAAACCATTATGAAAATGTTCCGTAAATAGAAGCATGACCAAACGTGGTGCGGTTTTGGGGTCTCCACCTTTTGCCGTAGTCGGTTTCGACTTTCAAGAGGGTGGTGGCTCGGCTGGGAGGGATTATAGAGCTTTGCCAGGATATCAATTATAACCAGAAACAGTTATTCTGTGCACCGAAACCCTTTTCCGCCCCTTTTCTACCCTTCCTCCCTTGCACCGTTCCGACCATTCCTAATCCTCTGTAAATTATATTATTTTCACTGTTTGTTTACCGGTCTCCCTATTCTGTTCCCTTCTGCGCAGGATTTGCGGCGACTTTCCGGCTTTTGCCGCGTCTCACCCTCTCTTCACGGGACTCGGTATTAAAATCATTACTCGGAATGCCGTTTACCATAACGAGTTATCGCGCCAACACTCTTGTCTTGTCGCGAGAATCGATCGAGGAAGAAAGAGGCGGAAAAATAACCAACGATATCGTTAATTACTTCGTTACCACTGATAATTCCATACTCTGTACGATGAGCAAACCTTATTCTCGTTCTCGTATTATGCAAATACTCGCTCCATGGAATGATTATGTATACCCCGTTACTCCCGCGCTAACGACATTGTTCACCGTCGCGTCAAAATCTCCGTGCTCGCCGAAAAATCTTACGACGCGTACAATTTTTTCCCTCCCCTCCCCCTACCACACCATTTAACGCCCTTATTTCCCCTGGTGCCGCGTTCTCGGACACGCGGAGTAGCGGAGGCCCCTATTATGCAAATGCACGAGGTGAAACGACCTGGACCTAGCCATGATCGTTCAGAGACAACCCCCAACGCGTTCCTGCGGGTTTATATATAGTTTATATCGTGAACGGGGATGGTTGAACACGTGGAAAGCCGCCACACGGACACGAGGATGCGATACGCCTCGTTCACACTCATGTGCAATGGTGTAAAAATTCCTCCTTGAACGTTCGCGGGAATTTGCATTCGTCCGATGCGAACCCCTTCGCTCGATTCGAATCCCTAAGACGGAACGTTAGAATCAATATGTTAACAATTGGTTTACCGGCAGATCGAATCGTCGATCCCAAGGTGGACAGTGTACGAGGTCTTCCGTTATCGATGTACGAAATGTACATTTGCACTTATGATCGTACGTACGTATGCATGAACCGTGCAACACGCAAACCGAATGTCTATGCATTCCACGGGAAGATCGGTTGGGACGCTAAGAGAGATTGGAAGAGT
>NW_006263358.1:725276-728619 GCF_000469605.1 Apis dorsata | reverse complement strand
GAGAGAGAGAGAGAGAGAGGAGAGACGATAGCACGTGCGAGCGAGAATTCGCCGCTAACCAGTCGGTGGAGGAACGGTGGGAGTGTTGTTGGGGTGATAGCGGACGGGGGTGGGTGTTTACTTTTGGTGTTGGGCAAGTAGCGCCCGGCATGCATGGTTCCCTGTGATAGCAAACACTGAGTATCGATCAGTATGACTCTGGTAAACAACTATTGTAGAGTAGTATAGTATAGAACGGGGTTTTGTCCCCTTCGACCCCCTACCGCTTCTCGCTGTCCCATTCCCCGCTACCACCACTGGACACCCCTTCGCTCCTCGCAACCCCTTCGTTCTGTGTACCGACCCTGCGTCCACCCATTCCCATCCTCAACAACTCCGTCGTGTACTCGCGATATGCCTGCTTACGTGTCCAGGGCCGTCCTAAATCGAGATTCTTTCCATTCGATTTATCTTTTTTAATCAATTTGCCGTTTCCTCTATCTTCCATTCCATCGTGTTACCTTCCAATCAAATTTCTCTTCGTCGCGCGTGCCTTCAAATAATATCGAGCGTATGTAAGTAGATTCGGGTGTTCATGGTCGGACAACGTAGAGTCGCGACGAGATTGTAACCGAGTCGATTGATACGGGAAAATTACACGTTATTCTTTAATACGATTCTTCTTCGTCGTGCATATATATATATTTCTTTAACGATGAAATAACAACAGAAAAAATTGAGAAAAATAAATAGGAAGATCGGAAATAAGTACGTCCCTGAAGCGGATGCTAATCATCTTGGCGAAGGGTGTCTGAAATTGTCGCCCCATCGCGCAATCCCCAAGCTCGACAACCCCTGCGACTCACCCTAACGGCTCGCTTAACCAAACAACCTTGATAAATTATGCAAAAATCAACAACACTACGAAATGCACCTCCCACGCAACCTGGATAGATCGAGGGTTGAACACCATGATCTTTCTACTAGGCTCGTTGAAAACTTTTTTTTTTTTTTTTTTTTTTGCGCTTGACCAGGAAATTGCACCGCTGCAATGATAATCGTAGACCTTGATATTCTTGGAGCACGCTTGCATTTAATAACGAACGAGAAGAGGCGGTATACGATACTTAAATCGTTCTTTCATTTTTTTTTTTTTTTTTTTTTTTTTCCCTCTCTCAATCTGGTAGTTTAAGTTTGATAAACAGATTATACGAACGTTCTCGTTGATGCCTTTTTTTTTTTTTCTTCCAACGTTGCGTACGATTAATAAATGGATAACAATTAAACTGCGATAATTCGATGAAATTTATCACGGCCGATATAATTTTATCAGAAATTTTCACCGAATGTAGTTTTATTACTGTGCGAATGAACCGCATTAACCGTTTATGCCGTTGTGCATCGACGTGAACGATGTGTGACCCATGAAATCCGCGAGCCAATAAATGAATATAGCCCACGCGTGAGAATAAAATCCGTCGCTAAACTGTGCAACAGGTGTTAGAGGTTATTGACAATCTTTTCATCAGAATGACGGTGTTTGTGCGATATTTCGCCGAATATCGGAGCTTTTAAGCGATAACGATGTCCCTTTGCATAGTCTCCTGTTTTGTCGCATTTTCCGGATATTACTCTTCGACGGCTATTATTTTCCTCCCGATTAACGATTCATCCGTCCTCTTATTTATCACGCGATTTAAACGAATCCCTGCTCGTGACAGCGGCGTAATTATTATCGACACCGAAAAAGCGATCAAAAGAGTTCTTCTAATTATAATTGTCGAATCGAAACGGATCTCTCGACGATGTCTCGAAAAGACCGAGAGGATTTTTATCGGGCAAACGAAAGTTACGTTTCCCGGTATCTCATCGGTATGCGCGCTTTTGCATTCTCTTTGTCCGCATCCCTCTCGGTATCGCTCTTTCTTCTTCACCGCCATTGAAGCTTCTTATCAATACGGTAACTGTGCACTCGGCATTGTGCGCTCGGTTCGGTTCCGCGTCGAGAAACGAGACGAGCAACAACAAACAACAACAACAACAACAAACAACAAACAACAAACAACAACAAACTAGCCGAGTCCCTTCCTACCCTTCCTTCCCGCGACCCGTTTTCCACCACATTGTCCTCCACCCCCATCATTCGCTATCGCCCCCGATTACAAGCATGACAGTTTCAATCTTGCGTTACCATACGTTCCTTTCTTCGATACGTGTCACTGTTCGCTACAACTTTCCCCGCTAACCTTTAACGTTCGCAGCAACGTGTCTATCCGCTTACTCTTCCGTCCATCGTGCGTCCCATCTGTGTATCTCTCATTCCCCGTCCATCGAAATCCGTGTATCGAAATTACTCGTAGCCCGGGGCAACGAAGATTATTTAAATGTCAAAGGACGAACTGTTTCGCGGTAACGAGTTATAAATAAAAAGAGAAGAGGAAAAAAAGAAGAGAAGAAAAAAGATAAATTATAAAAGGAAAAAAAAAACTCGCGTATATTTAGATATGAAAAAACGTAACGAAGGATATTGTGCAATTTCCACGGTGTATCGCGCGCGCTTTTTAAACATCATGAATGAACGAAAGGTATTACGAATTGATGATTATCCGGAGACCACTCGCGCGCGACGATGATAAATTGCTGTACGGTGTGTGATGAATGCATCGGAATGGGTCGTCGGCTTTAGCGTGGTCTTAGGACTAGTAGGCCGAATCGATAACAATAACTGCTACGTCGAGCCGCGTCAACTCTCGCCCATATCTTAACCGACAACTGTCTGTCGCTTATAAACGAGAGATTACCATCTATCGTTTATTACGAACGATATCGCGGAAACGCTACACGTGCCATTATTATTCGATTATCTAATTACCGGTATTCTCGATGGCGTCGCCTCCGGGACAAGACACCCGGCGTTGCTCCGAGTGATACAAAATTCAAGCTTCTCCGAATTTTTGCCCTGCAGAGAAACTGTGGCGGCGGCAGCGGCGGCGGTACGTTCAAACCAAAAGCGTATTTACGAAGGAGAAGGAGGTGGTGGAAGCGAAGGAATATCTAAGAAGACGCGGGTGACAACGAGCGAGAGAAGAAGAGACAGAGAGAGAGAGAGAGGAAGAAGACGGAAAAAGAGGAGGGAAAGAAAGAGAGAGAAAGAGAGAGAGAGAGAGACACGGAGAAAAGAACGACAGACACACGAGAAGGCAGAAGGAAGGTAGGTACGTAGAAGTAGCAGCGAGGCTTCGCGGGCGAAGCGTGTCCGAGAGAAACGGGGATACAACGAGGAACGAGGAGCGAGGTATAGGTTCGTACGGAAGGTGGAACGAGGAGGCAACGAAACGACTAGGGAGGGATGGAGACAGAGGGA
>NW_006263358.1:724007-724752 GCF_000469605.1 Apis dorsata | reverse complement strand
GCTACCGGCGCGCGGTACCCCTTTTTCTTTAAACCACACTCTCAATTCCGCACGGTTCAGCGCACGTTTCCTGCGTCGACGACGACGACGACGAGGATAAAGACCGAGGACGTGGACGAACACGACGCTGGTCAGCTCCGATTGCGAGAGAGGGCGCCTTCCGTCGTTACCACCACCATCACCACCACCACCACGACTACTACCACCACCACCACCACCACCACCACCACCACTATTATTATTACTACTATTACTACTACTACTGCTACTACTACTGTTACTATTACTTCTACTATTACCGTCACTACCACACCACTGTAACACCACGACCACCATAATAATTCAACCCTCGTTTTCAAAAAATACCGCTTACTTACGAGGATACGTGTCACCCTTTCCTTTCGACAAATAGACAGATATCGTGGTAATCTACCTCGGTTCTCTCGCTGCATTGTCGCGCTCACGTCCCGGCCAGAGAGAGCGAACCATACCATAGCATCGTGATCGAGAGAAAATCGGCATCGTTCTTCTCTCCCCCAAGGAGATAGAGAGAGAGAGAGAAAGAGAGAGAGACACGTGGCACGGCGCACGCGGAGGTGTCCAACGAGTACATCGCGGAGGGAGAGAAAGAGCACTCGGATAGATAGATTCGAATAGAGAAATAGGAAGCCGGAGGAAAGGAAGAAAAAGAGAGAAAGATAGAGAGAGGGAGAGGGAGAAAGAGAAAGAGAGGGAAGGAGAGGAA
>NW_006263358.1:719831-723782 GCF_000469605.1 Apis dorsata | reverse complement strand
GGGGGAGGTGGAGAGAAAGGTAGAGAGGTGGCAGAAGGACAGAGGAACGAGAGGGGGTGGGCGGGAGAAGACGGACAGGGAGGAAAAGTACGAATTGCCAGGACGAAGATCGTGGAAGATAGAGGAGAAACGGGAAACGGGTCTTGTGTCTTCGTTTCGTTTCTTCGGGAAATAATTTTACCAAGAGAAGGACGGAGCAACGAGCGACAGTCACGAGCGAGACGACGACGACGACGAGGAGGAAACGGGACATGCTGGAACCACGCTGGAGACCCGTCCAGGTAGAGAGACCTTACTTCACCCCTGCAACACTAGTTCCGTCTTCACTGCACTGCTTATGACACCCGATGCCTGATTGACTGACCTGCCTCACCTGCCTCACCTGCCTGACCGCCTGCCTAACCGTGTCCGTGTCTGTGCGTCAATGATCGCGTAGTATGGCCGCATCTGCGTCTCTTTCTCTCTCATTCGCTTTCTCTCTCTCTCTCTCTTCTCCTTCTCTTTCTTCGTTTAAATCTCCGTCTCTTTGTCTCGTCATTCTTTGCCGCTTGCTTCATTCACCGTCCCTTGCGTTGCTCTTACTCAATGATGATCGCCACGTGCCATGCAGTCCTTTTGCACGCTGTCGTTACCAGACACCGTTGTTCAGTTTTTTTCCAATCATTTGCCATCTATCGCTTCCTTCCTTTCATCTGTGTGCGTGCCGCTTTTGTTTCCACCCTTGATCCCCTCCCCTCCTCCTCGCCCTTTGTTTCGAATTGTTTCGTTTTGTCACGACAGAATTTACCGTCTCCGCGGGGGATAGACGCACGCATCATAGGCAATCGCGAATCAGATTTTCGCGAAAAGATGACGTTGTCGTTTCGCGATTATGGATCCACGATCCATCCAACGATATTTATTACCAACCGTTAGCTAGAATAGAATTTGCACGTTGCATGAAAATAACTTGAAATTATCGTTGCATTTTTAACGAAAAGCAACGCGATTCCTCGGTCCTCCCGGGTGGAATTGGGTCGTCACGAAAACGGAGTGGATGGAAATCGATGGTATTCAACAACTTGGCAAAAGAACGATCGATTTTGCCAAACGCGTTATCGATCGTTATTCCGTTACGATTACGTGCACGCGCGAGCGCGAGCCACGCGAGTAACGCCGTAATCGCGAGAGATGATGGCATTTCAAATGAAGCCAAGTTTAGAGTTATACGTATTTTGTCGTTTAGAGACGGTTTATAGATGGTGGACGCGTCTCGTTATAATATAGATAAATGACTCGTTGCTTTGAGATTTTCTGATTGATCTTATGTTGAGCGGGCCGGACGATATTCGTGGAAATGACACTTTAACGATCGTGACAAGACAAATAGGTGCACCGGACAAGCAGAATGGTTGGTCAAATAAATCTCGCTACACAGTTCCAAGATTAACTACGCTCGAGTAACTAAATGCGTACCTGCCTTAGTACAGAAATCTTTCCGGCAAAACGCATTTTTCCTAAAAATAATCTTGGCAGTAATAAGCCTATTTTGACGCTGCCTGGAGATTCGAAAGATACGATACGATATAACACCAATTATCGCGTTATTGGCTCAATTATTTCAACTTTCGCGATTAACATCCTATCCTATTTCGATCCGTTTGTTTCTAACAAATTCCAAAAAACGAAAATGAAATGAAATGGAAAAGAAGAAGAAGAAGAAGAAGAAGAAGAAGAAAAGGAAATGCAACAGAGAGTAACGTTAGAGTAACGTTTGAATCGTAAAAAGCAATCGATCGATCTATTAATCGTTCCATTCTAATCTCTTCAAATTTATCCAACGAAACATCCGCTATGGCATCCAGCTTGGTACATTCGTTTGTCAATGGTAGTTACGCTTCAATCGAAGAACGCTTCGCGTTACCTGGGAATAGAGGTGATTTTTCTCAGAAGGATATAGTGAATGGGAGTAGACGAAGCTATGGGAGGATGATGGTGTGTAGGTATGGGTGGCGTAGGTATGAGACTGCAGAAGTCCCGGGGTGTAGTAGGTGGAACAACGCAGAGACGGAGGCGGTCCTACCCTACTTGGGGGCGTTAAAGAAGTAGGTGGGGTTGGCCACCCCCGCGCATCAACCCTTGCACCCCGCGTCTCCGAAACCCCTGTGGATCGCCCGGTTCCCTTCGATCCCATATTCGCCAATCAACTAACCCACCCCGCTTCTCCATTCTCTCTCTCTCTCTCCTCTCTCTCTCTCTCCTTTTTCCTTTTCTAGCGCTCCTCCAAGGTTGCCGCTACTCCCGTGCACCCATCCGCTTCTGCTTCCTTCTTGGCTGACCAAAGATTTCGTCAAAATTCAAAGCCGTTCACCGACAGCCCAACGTGTTGAATCCTTGTCCGACGATCGGTAGGAAAGGTCTAGGGAGAGAAGGTCTGCGCGAAGTGAGGAGGAAGACGACGACAACGCGATGACGAGGACGTTAGAAATTCTAAGAAAAGTGTCGAGGATCGTCCGACGGTGGTCCACGGTGTCTCGATGGATTCGACGGTGTTATTTCGTAGTGTCCAGTGCGCGATCGAGCGAGGCGATTACCACTTGGCACCGATCCTCCAAGCCTCCTCGTCACGCCTTCCTCGTTGCTTCGACGAAATCGTGCAGATCGGGCAAAGGGTGTCGCTTGTCAATCGCATCGATGATACATCTCACCATCGTCATCCCCCACGCTCCTCGTGCTAGCCGATTCTCACCTCTTCTTCCACCGATTCAGATATACATGCATGCATGTGCGTTGGTACGCGTGTACGTATACAGCGGGGGCAGCGGGCATGTATGCAGCCGCATAGGATGAAGATACATACGGTACAGTGTACCAACACAGTTGTGCCACTATAACCCCCGTTTTCGCGCTTGCTTGGCACGGCACAGCATCCCTCTTCGGCTACTTCCGGCCAGACCAAGCTCCGCCCACTTTTATATTAATCACGTCTTGGTTCGCTCCTGGCTTCTGTTCTCCATCTTTCTTCCCCAGTGAGCGATTTCCTACTGTGGACGCCTGGGAACCACACCTTTGCCCGTTGCTTTATTCATGCTCCAGGTTTGCGACGCGAATCTTTATATATATATTATATATATTTCTTTCTTCTTCTGCTTTCTCGTCTCCGTTAGAGAACGATATCTCGTAATGCATTCTTGTCGCGATCATCGACGATGCCAGGATGCGAATCGTAGGTACCGATGGAACAACAACGACGAAGGTTTGGAACGAAGATACGAAGCCATCGCGGGTGTTCCACGTCATCGATCATTTCGAGTTTACGGACAGAAGGAGTAACGGATAGGGACGAATCAATAACACGTCTGATAATGTTTCCAAAAGGTTCAACGGATTCTTCATCGTCTCGCGTAGCGTAAATTCTCCGGTAGTTTATAACGCGTCGCTTTTTTCCCCTCCCCGTCGAAGGGGGAAAGAGTCGTAGCGCGATATTTCACGAATCGTCGTGTCCTCGACGGCTCGAGAGGAATCGAGACAAAAAGAAAAAAAATAAAGGAAGGAAAAAGAAAGAAGAAGAGGGGAGAAAGGAGAGGAAAAAGAGTGATTCTCGCCAGCGTAGTGTAGTTGACTGCAACATTCGTGCGTTTCGAACACCGTGCGCCGAACAGAGTAATGAATAATAACCAGTTATTATTGCCAGGTCGAGCAATAAACACGCAGCTCACAAACACACCATCCCCTTGCCGCAATAAGGGTTGTCACGCATAGGTACGACATTTGTTTCCAACGCGTCGAGTGTGCACGTTACGAGCACCACCTTTCTACAGATATTGGTTCCATTGTTACACGTTGTGTATCGTGACTGCTTCTCCGCCACTTTCGCGATCTACCTACCGATCCTCGTGCCGCCTATCATCCGTCACAGCCACTTCAACGCCACTCCGCATTGTTCTCTCTCTCGATTCTTCAATTCGTCGC
>NW_006263358.1:710769-719596 GCF_000469605.1 Apis dorsata | reverse complement strand
TTTCTTTTTCTTCTTTTTCTTTTTTTTTTTTTTATTATTTTCCTTTTTTTTCATTCCGTACCACGCGACGCAGCGAACACCAACGGGGCGCAGCTAACGTCTTCATCGCGAATTTACAATTTCCTTTCCGCAAAATCCGCGCACCTTCTCTCTCTCTCCTCCCATTGATATTCAAAGGCTTGGCAGATGATTCGATGCGATTTATCTCGACAAAGGCACCGGTTAAATTTAAACGTCGGTGTCCAAGATACGTGGAGGAAATACGCGTATCTTCTTCGTCCTCGTTTCAACGAACAACCTGGCCGTATCGCCATTAAAAGAAAGAAAAGCAAACGTGGAATCGTCGAACGGAAAGTAAAGAGTCGATCGATCCTCGTGCGCGAAGGGGATTAAGACGATGCTTGTAAATTGTTTGTTGAAAATGATGGAATCGCGACGCGTGGAGGAGGCGTATGGTTATGGTGGTATCGATGCAACCGATATCGACGCGGGGCGATTCGAATTCCTAGAGGTTGGTTCATTTTGTCGCGATAATACGCATTCCATGTCATTCCGATAGCGCGTGTACGGCAATGCATCATCGCCCCCGCGACGGGTATTTGTCAATAGAAACAGGCATCGACGCCGCAACTGCGGCAAGTATACGTCAATATACATAACGACCGCCTGTTGACTTGTTACGTTGTCGAGTACCGCCGATGATTCGATGATTTGCCGATCCATGACTGCTCCGTGTCAAATATGCCCCCCACGGCTGTTCTCGTAGGCGCGTTAACACGGGAACGCCGGCGGCCGTTCATTTGCGATCGGCGCACTAACGCGCGTCGTTACATTAAATTATCATCCACCGATTGTGATGTACCGACGGTTTGCACGGCGACTCGTTATAACAAGATCATGGCGTCGCCTCGACGACAATTTCCCAGATATCCCGCTGCATCATGAATAATATCGCGATAAGGCTATCAAATCGAATATGTTTGGATCCGTTCCGACGTTAACCGGTTAATTTGGGTCGAAGGGTGACGTTGACATTGCCACTTGTCAAACTTTTCTCCCTCCCCTTCTCTTTTTCGCAGATTTATCAATCTACTTTTTTCTTTTTAACGAATTCTTTTATTCGCGGAAGATTATTTTCGTACGTACGTGTCTTTTTTTTTTTTGCGAAAATCGTTTTGAAAATCGTTAAGATAATCATCGTAGAATTACTCTCCTCTCCGATTTCTATCCTTTGCTAAAGCGTATAGTTTCTTCTCGTGAAAAAAGAGAGAGAGGAGAGAGGTTTCCTCCATCGACGTCATCGTTCAGGAGGACGAAAGTAGCAGAATCGCGGCGTACAAAGAGCCGCGTTTCGCGTTCCCTATGGGACACCGAGAAGCGATTCGTGGGGGGATGGGGTCAAAAAAAAAAAAAAAACCGATCATTATCCACTCGGTTCTGCATTGGTCGCGTTGCAACCTCGTTTGCAGCTCGCTCTCCTCACTCCTCCGCTACAATAATAGAGATTCCGTACGATGCTGGACATTGAGAGCGACCGCCGTATTAAAACCCATTCGCGTTTGAGCTCGTGATCCCATCGCGTATCAATTATTACGCAGATTTGTACACAAAGGGGGACGGTTGATGCGTTGCCCAGATATAAACCGCAATAATCGTCTGTCTTGTAATTCGTATCGTATCCTCTCTCGACATTCTGACTTTCCATCGTCGCTACTCGAATTATAAACCATCCTGAGAACAAAATACGTTTCACAGAATACGATCGATCGAAAAATCGTTGAAATTGTGAATCCGTCCACGTTCAATTGTTCAACTTCGAATCGAACGTTTGGAACGAAGCTTTGAAAAAAAGAAAAAAGGAAAAAGAAAAACCGACGGCGTAGAAACGGAAAGTTTTTCTATCGAGCGCGCATCATGCGATCGCGTCTTAACGAAATTAAAATATAGGGTGTGGTACTCGCGCGCGATAAGTTTCGTAACGACAAAGTTTCCTTTTTTCTTTTCTCGATCGAAGCACGCGAAAAGAGAAACGGGAAAACAGGAGCGAATATTAAATGCAATATTAAGCGTAATACGTAACGCGATATACCGTGGTTTACGAGGAAAGAGAGAGAGAGAGAGGGAGGGAGACAGCGACAGAGAAGAAGAAGAAAAAGAAAAAAAGAAAAAAACTTGTCGCATATTGCACGCATCTTGCATAAAATCGAGGACACGTGCACGATCATTGAACAATAAGAGTGAGAACAACAAAAGACTCGTAATTCCCGTTCTTGGCCGCGGTGTGAACGGGCGGGAAAACTTGGTCACCTTGTCGCGGCAGTGAAAAGAGTCCGATCATGACCAGACCGTGGCGCGTTGGTTACGATGTACGCAACAACGTTGGTGACATAATAGAGGGACATCGTAGCGATCCTCGTAGCGAACTGCGAGCGACGGCGTATCAAAATGTAGATCGGTCTTGTTTGAATTCGCGGTTCTATCATGAATCAATTACCGCGCGGATTCGTACACAACGAGGATCGCGACGAAAGCTCGCGCGTGAAGGATGAGGGACACAAAGAGGGGATTCGCAAACAGGCGCAGCATCGGGCGCGCGTGCATGTACGCGGTTGCACATAGGTGTTCCAGTCCTGCGTTGTTGATGCACACGCAAACGTCACCCACTCGAGTGTGGAGAGCCTCATCGTTTCTACGCGGATGCTTCTTTATCGTTGTGAACCGATCGCTTCCATTTCCCCCCTCCGTTCTCTCCTCCTTCCTCGCTCGGATATTTTCCCGCGATAATCATTCCATCCAACTTCGCCTATTCGAGACGAAACGACGCAAGTTCGACGTCGTCCTCGTATTTAAAGGACGAATATTCCGCGCTAGTCGAATCACCTTTATTCAAGTGGACGAGTTTCTTTTAAAAAAAACTTTACCCCCATTGATGGCGCCAGAAGAGGTTTTAACTACGACGGTATTTTGTATCGGTTAAACCGGTTGCCAGGAGAGTTTTTCTCTCTCTCTCTCTCTCTCTCCCTCTTCCAGTTGAAACGCCAACTACGACGTCTTCGCTAATAAAAATTTAGAACGACGACGGTTTGAGAAACGAGTTCCATCGGGCGTTCAACTCGTTGGAAAATCGTCGAAATTTTTCTCCTAATTACAAGGATTCGCATCGCTTGCTCGATCCCGCGTCTAGGGAAAAGCGTTTACGTTAAAGCGTTACAAACTGTCAGAACGGATGGTTACGCAATACCATCCAGAGTACTCGAATCTAATTTAAACGAGTCGAAGCTAACGAAGACTTGTTTTCGCGTGGAAGTGTATTTATAACGGCAGACTCATTTCGAATCTGTTAACTCTTTCTTCCTCGAATCGTCTATTGACGATTGGTCCGACCAAGCGTTTTTTTAGAACGCAACTTATTCGCGAAACCGGATGGATGGATCCCATGGAAGAAGAGGATCTCGATTTTTTCTATATTTTTTTTCTTCTTGTCTCGTTAAAAGAAAAAAAAAAAAAGGAAAAAAAGAAGAAGAGAGAACGATCGACGGAATCGATAACATGTTTCCTTTTGCTTACGTTGCACTGAAAAACAACGATACATGTGTACTTATGAAGCGTAGAACCATGTCACCGAGCCAGACGGGTAGCGATATCATCTTCGAGCGAGCTGATAAGCGTACGTTTCAGCACGCTGGAATAAATAACTACCGACTCTCTGGAAAAATTATTGCAACCTAAACTCTCTTATCTATCTCGGTTTCGATTGGTCGAGGTGGATCGTCGAACTACACCACACAGTGTTTACACCACTCGATCGAAACGGGCTAAGAAAACCTCTTCGATCCATCGTCGTCTCGTTCCGCCTTCTTCTCTGACGAATCGTTTCTTATCGTTCCCTTGCCGTCCGAGCCCGAATATTTCGATAGTTGGTTTCCTCGCGATCACGTCGCGATCGCTTTCGCAAAAAGTTCCGCGATCGCTTTCGTCGGAACTTTCTACTCGCGCGGATCGTTTCGAGCGTTTAGCGAGAGAAGAGACAGGTTGTAAAATTCCTTTTTCGACGTGCCGGAGGTGGCAGTATCGGCATCGTTGCATTCAATCGGAGAAACATAATTCTCGCGATACCCACGCAGTTCGGTTTAAATTCCTCGCAGCCAGTGTGGTCTTATCAGTTCGGCGACACCGTCTGCCCGTCGTTGAAAGAGATTGAACGAGTCTAGGGAAGACAGTGGACGATACGCGTTCCCGTTTCTCCTCTTCTCTTTCCAAATTAGTCGCTGGCCGATAATTTATCGCGCGACGTCTTCTAACCACTATTTTTTCCCCGTCGCGAGTGTCCGTCTCGTTCGTAGCCGAACGCGTGTGTCGATAGGGATCCGAGGGACGAAGAAGAAAAGTGGGCGAGAGGAGAGGGGGAAAAAAAAACCGCTTTCCACCTGCTCGCATCCGAAACATTTTCGCAAAACTGGATTTTCTTGGCTTTCTTATGTTCCACGTCCCCGTATTCACAAGTTCGATCGTGCAACAACTACAAATGTGTTTCTTCATTGGATGGCGCGAGGGCGGCATAAAAATTCCTAATTTGTGAGCCGACAGAGCCGAGAAGGTTAGTGTTTCCAATTGTAATTCTCCGATCTCCTTATCACGACCGATCAACGGATATACCCGATGTAGAGTAACGAGAGAGATACGCGAGAGATGATTAACGTTCGTGGTCGTGGATCGACCGTTGGAATCCGACGATCGGATCGCCGAGAGAAAAAAAATAATAATAATTTTCAGTGGACCAAGTCCGCGGAGTGGAGCCTCTTATTCCACTCCTCGCATCAGCTTCTTATCTGAGACCACTATTGTTTGCACAATATTGTTTTACCGGAGATAAGTGTCCCATGCGCTCATTATACAACCAACCGTTTATTTACTTGCCTCGTCTCTCGGAGATTTCACAATCGTCGCCAAACATGTGGCAATCGTATGCAATTTCGCATTTCTGACTCTGCCCGACTGAACGATTCCTTTTTCTCATTTCCTTTTCGCCAACTCCTCTGTCTCTGACACCTCAACGACCGTCGCATCGATCTCCGCGTCATTTGGCGCGCGAACGCGCGCAATCTCACGAGGAGAGAAAGTTGGAAGAGGAAAGCCTCTACTCTACGCGAATAAAATATAACCGGATTACACGCGCGAACGTGTGATGGTTCCTCCACCAACATCCAGGAGGAAACCAGAAGCAGATGCAACGACGGCACGCTAGAAGATGGAAGAGCGTCGAAGGACGGCTCGTTTCCATCCATCCGATCCGCGGAGGGGAACGAGGAGCGATAGAAAGAGAGGTGTAGGAAGATGACATAATCCCACTCGCGCAATTTGCGAAACAGATTTACGCGTGGGACGGGCCGGAGCGCGCGGGCATTTATGATAATGTGTAGCGCGGTTTACCGGTCGCGACTCTCCACGTTGCTCGCGCCGCGTCTCGTCTCGTCGCGTCGCCGCGCGTACAAATTCGCTCGTTCTCAGAGACAAGGTTCTATCCCGTGCGCGTGTGTGCGTGCGCGTGCAAGGGAATAGAAGCGGAGACGAGCGCATCGGAGCGCTCTCCGCTCTTGCACGAGCCGTGCGCCGCTCGCTCGCGAATCCTATTTAACGCTGTCCCTGATGCCCTGGTTGACGCACACGGATACTCTCTCGGCCGCGTGAGTACACGCACGTGCACGCTGCACCGATGCGCGACGCGGGGGAAAAGATGGTGGCCGGGATAATCGTGCAAGACGCTTGGTAGCTTCCTGTCGGCCCCGTGACATCACGGCCCGCCTCATCGCGGAACGACGATGCATGGGGCTGCAGAGGATGACATTCGTTGCACTCACCCAGTGCCGTTAAGTAGGTGGATAGGATGCAGCCGCGGATTAATGGTTACGGATACATCTTGGATGCGATGATTTGTTGGCTTTTATCGCGACGGATCGCCAGAAACGGGATGGGGCGAGCGTGTTAACTCGTCCACCCGGGGGCAAACACCAACGGGATTAATGATATCTGCTTGTTCGAAGTACCGTGTTATTTACGCGATAAATTCGTCCGGCCCGTGCTCGGCCCGCGTATTAAATTATTGAGGATGCATTTTAAGAGAATAATTTAGAACGACGACGATGCCCTCTTCCGTGCCAATTTTCAGACCACCGCACGAGGTTACGATTCAACGATGCGCGCTCGCACACCCACACCACGTCCACGCTCCTTCCACAATTTTTCCTTGTTTCGTTGTTATCGCGTCTCAACTTTGGCCGATTATTTTCGTTTAATCGATCTAAAATCGAAAATATCCCGAATCGCGGAGCCGCGTTCGATTCGCTTCCCTCAACGTGGAAATTGCTTCGTGTATCGTGTCCGTTTCGATTCGATCCAGATGCGTTTACGATCTTATTGATCATCGGCCATTTTATTGCGCATTTCGATCGTGGATTCATCTCCTCCTCTTCTTTACTTATCTATCCATCGAGATGAAGATAATACGTTCGTTTGTTTGGAAATCGATCTCGATTTTTCACCTTAAAATCGATTCATCCAGGGTACTGGGGCGAGTATATATATATATAAATAACGTTAACGATAGCAGTATCACGCGGCGAAAAAGAAGTAGAGATTAGCTGCGTCGTTGATGCCCCGCAATATCGTGCCGTCTATTTTGTAATAGAAACAACGGAAGAGCCTAATTCCGCGAGGTTGCTCTCGTCCTCCTCGCCTATTAGATGTGTGGATACATGTCGGCGCGCATGATGCCATTCCTATCTACCTATACTTACTTACCTAGCTACCTACCTACCCACCTAATTATACCGAGTGGACCACTCGAAGCGATAAGCGATTTACATACCGAACGACGCGATGGATTTACCGCTCGCCTGTGTACGATGCCCGCTATTACTTGTGACTCTCCGTGTTGCATCGTCCGACTTTGCTCCATTTTCCTCCTATTCCGGGAAGTTTGGACAAAGAATTCGCGCTTGTGCCCATTATACCCTAGGTATACCGCGTCACCTCGATTTTCTCTCCAACCTCTCGAGGTCTCGTGTTCCGACAACAAATAATTAACCGACAGTGAATACGAACGGAACGAACGAGCTCGAGCTCGTCGTTGCATCGGAGCAGTATCGGTTGAAGTTGGAGCGAAGAACGGAACGAAGAAGAAGAAGGTTTTAATTATTTTCGAAAGCCGTTTAAACGATAAACGATCCACGGACGGATCAAAGGAGACCGGATGGGATATGGATATTGTAAAATTATTTATATTCGGGTTAATAGCAACCTTGAAATCGGTGGTCTAATGTCATAAATATCGGTACCTGGTTATGAAACGAGGAGCGTGAAAATGCAGAGACAATTTCTCGCCGGTATAAATCTTTAAGCGGTACACGACGACTCCGCTTAATAATTGATAAGTAAATAATTCATTCGAGGTGGTGAACACGACCGTGCCAAACGATGAGACAGATTTACTGTTCGTCCCTCTAGCAGACGCATTTGCACTTTGCTCCATTCCTGGGCGACTTTGGTATATATTTTGCCTCGCGGTCACGGAAGTTTCAAGTATAGTCAGTAGCCAAGTGTACTAAGGATTGGTATGTAGCTGGCTCTCATCGGTTCATTTATTTACGCGATCGGGCCACTTAATATCGCGGCGGAGGTAACCAGGCAAAAACTCTAATTTTACACGTCCTATCGGGGCGAACAGTCGAGTCTTTCCGGTATAAATTTTCAGAGAAAATGTAAATTTTTCGTCGCCGTTCCCCAATATTACCTGGAAATAAATCGTAACAGACACATCGCTGTTACGTTACGTTACGTTGCGTTACGAGAATGCTGCTCGCTCGAGATCGCGATCCCGATTTCGAACGGTTTAAATGGGTTCGAATCGATGGAGATCGATCCGCGGTTCCATTTAATCCCTTCGAGATTAGAATATCGGCTAGTGAACCAATGACAACAAGATTCTATTTCAAACGATGGTTATTCTTAGATTCGCGTAAATTTAATTGCGACAGCGGTAGCGACGTATAGCTCCAAACATGTATCGTGCTTGAAATATGACTTGGAAGTATAGTGCAACGGCAATTATTTAATTCGGTTAATTATTGCTCTTAGAGCAAGACGTTTCCAAAGATATATCGCTGAAATATCGTTGTCTATAATTGCGCAACCCGAAACTTGCCGGGGGTAACCTTATCTAGGAAAGTAACGAAATAACGTTGTTTAATTAATTGCGCGTTTCAAAAAGGCGGAAGGGAGAGGGAGCGGGAGGGGTGGGAGAGAAGGGAGGAGTATGTTGAAAAGGAGTCGCGAAGTTTTATCGTTCTTCCGCGTGGGTTTGTATTTCTTTCTCTCTTCCTCTGCTTCGAGCAAAAAAAAAAAAATGGAAGAGAGAGAGAGAGAGAGAGAGAGAGAAGAAATGGTAGAGTTAGTAAAGTTAATATTTTTAAAGGAATAATGAATTCAGTAACCCCAGACCGGGAGCACCGCACGTCCCAGCTTTAAATCTTTTCTGTAAATAGATTATGGCGCAAGATAATGAAAAATTTGCCACCGCCGCGCGCCTAAGTTCAACGCTCGTTCCTTTGAACTTTCTTTTTCGGGTCCGGGTAGTTTCTTTTTTCAAAGATTTCACGCGCCCGGAAAATTTATGCTTCTCATAGTCGCTTCTATTTTTCCCTCTTCGCGTTATTCACGCGGAAGAATGCCGAATCCGTTGCCTCGCTCCGTCTTTTTCAGATCTCCACGTCACGAGCAGGAAGGAGAGCGAGCTACGCTTTCCTCTCGGGCTCGCGAACAATTTTCTCCT
>NW_006263358.1:709092-709638 GCF_000469605.1 Apis dorsata | reverse complement strand
CTTCTCCCCCTCCCTTCCCGTACGTTGATAAATTCATGCTCGCCCGTACGTTTGAACGTACCCCCATTGATGAGAGAGTGGAAATGGTCAACGTTGGCCAAGAAGTTGCTCACCCCCTTCTCACGGACATCGGTATTAATAGTTATGAATCTAGAATAGAACTCGGCGAAGTGCGCGCCGTTATGTGGACACGCGAGCTCTACTACTACTACGAGCATGGTCATCGACATGCACGTTTTATGATACTAACGCGAGAAAAGAGTTCCTCCCCGGATCCGTGGAAGAAAGGGGGGGAAACGAGAGGAGGAAAAGAGAAGAGAGGGAAGAGAGACTGTTTAAGAAGATAGGGAGTCGCGGGGCGAAGAAAATCTTCCCGGAAGTTGGTCGGTCGGTACGAGTCGCCCTAAAGTTTACGCGGTACGTGTTGGGAATACCATTAGGGTTAATGATCTTAACGAGCCCGAATACTGGAGAGGCTACCGATGCGCCACGGATAAACTGATTCTATTGAAGTTTACATTTACGTCCCCTTCCCGCAATTAGTAC
>NW_006263358.1:708237-709050 GCF_000469605.1 Apis dorsata | reverse complement strand
GGGGGACGGAGGGGGGCCTCTTACGTTGAGTTTATCGCGCGATAAAGTTCATTCGCGACAAGACTTAGTCGAGAGCCTTCGACTATCCGTTCCTATCACGGATGATTATTACGTACCGACCTGTGGGATTAAAAAAATATTGCATCTCTTAAGCGGATGGATTCGTTCCCGTTTGGATCTGGTTGTTGGAAATTGATCGATTTCGGGCTCTCTAGATTCGAGGCTCGAGGGGTGAAGGGTTTCTTGGCCCCGATCATCCCGATCCCCGTTTTTTGGTGTTACTCGCTCTCCGCGCTCTCTGTTCAGCCGCCTATTTATAGATCAGCCTCCTTAACCGCTTAGCGAGTTGGAGAGAACATTGGACATAAGCCTTCTTCCTCCTGCCACCTTAAGCCGGCCTGTTCTCTCGGTTCTCCAACTTCTCTCCTTCGCCTTTCCTTCTCCGCTTCATTGAAATGCGTGCGCCGGTAATGGAAACGTTCTCCTATCTCTCTAAGTGGCCGCTACCACGATAGCATGGTGCAATTTAATCGAGAGAGGCTGGCAGCAGCGCGCTTAGAAAAGCATTCTAGACGCGAGTGTATATAATGCGCGCGGTGTGTACGTATCACTTTTTTCTTTCTTCTTTCTTCCCTTCCCCCCGCCCTCTTTTCGATGTCCGCGCCTCCAACCTTTTTTTTTCTTTTTTTTTTTTTTTTCGTAGCTACGTCGTATACAAATACGATTATATCACAATGGCAGAGGCTTCGTCTGCCTTCGCGGAGTCATTAGTGCAGTCATTATATTATACGTAACGAATTACACACACGAGAG
>NW_006263358.1:702492-708201 GCF_000469605.1 Apis dorsata | reverse complement strand
AGAGAAAGAGAGAGAGAGAAAGAGAGAGAGAGAAGGTATCGCGTGGATACGTCGCGAGTCGTGACGGTTCGATCTTGAATCGAATACACACGTGGTTGTTCGAAAAGGGCGCGGAGTTATATATATATACCGCGTGAGAACAGAGAGTAGTATGTCGTTAGTATTGTTGTTCGCCGATCGACATGTTGGAGCGTACGTATGGTTCGAACCTTTGACGCGTCGTTATAAAAAAGTAATAATAAAGGGCACCAAGTATAACGACGGCTAGGATTTTGTACAGGATCGTCGAACCGCGAATATGTGAAGTGGTTCCGGGATACGGGTTGACTTAGGGGTTTCGAGCTTCCAGCTCAGGGCGATAGGAAGGGCGAGGGAAGGGAGGAGGAGAGAGAGAGAGAGAGAGAGAGAGGGAGAGGAACGGCGACGTGGGAATTGGTGGAGTAGCGCGAGCGCTTACTAGGCGACCGATTGTAATTATTTTTCCCCGATGACTTTGCCCTCAATGATTGTGCCTCTGCACACGGTGAATTGATGCTGAGAGCCCCCCTCATCAGCCGCTTCTCTATACGGTTAAAACGATGCGGCAAAGTTAAACGTTACCGGACCGTGTCGGGAAAGGAGTGTTCTTCGCGTGTGTCGTGCACGGTGAGCGGTGATTGGTCTCCCTGGACCAGGAAATTCAGGGCTAGGAAATTCATTGGCATCTGGATACGTTCGTTCCAGAGATATCCAAAGATATTTTCAGGGGAGGATGAAATGATTTTAGGCGTATGTACACACCATGATACAAAGGCGTGTATATCGCGTCGTGTCCAACGAGGACACTCGTGAACGTGATTATTTTCTATTCACCTTATGCAATACCATTTCCGCGCAAGATGGTAACGGAGCATGTATCCTCGCGCCACACGCTCGTTACACTCTCGCTTCTTTTCAGACGATGATACTACCGTAATTGAATTCTCTCTCTCCCTCTCTCTCTCTCTCTCACTCTCTCTCTCTCTCACTCTCTCTCTCTGTCGATCTCTCCGTCGATCTCTTCCTTCGATCGACGCGAAACTCGCCTTCCTTCGTCGCTTGGGCGAAAGATTATAACGAGCGTATTATTCGCTCGTATCGATAATGCGCGATGGAGGGAGTTACCTACTTGCGCTTTCCATTATCTCGCCTGTTACGCGGTCGAGATATCTTGTCCATTGGGATATTGTCGAACAATAATTAAAGCGAAAGTCGAATACGATAATGGGTGGAAAATTGCGGGATAGCCTGTTCCTAGAGACTGGTTTCCTTCCTTCTCTTTTTCTTTTTTCTTTTTTTTTTTTCTAAATTACACGTAACGATCTTTATCAAACGCCTGAATTATACGAAGATTCGTCGTACGCTAGTAGCCTATCACTTACGACCAGAGACGTGGTTACGTAACCAGAATCTTAACAGGCGGAGAGTGTTCTTGCCTTTAGCCAGATCCAGCTTATCTCGCTTGTTCCGTTATTTACCTGATTACGGGCCAATTAACTCGTACAACAGGGGGAGGGAGGGAGGGAGAGAGAGAAAGAAAGAGAGAGAGAGGGAAATCGATGATCGAGGCTGCCTCCCGTATTCGCGTGTGGAATTCTACAGCGATACGATACAATGTGCCGATACCGATTCTCGGTTGGCGTTCGTTCGTAAACTATTTCGTCGGATAATCCGTTTAGGGGACGAGAGTGAACGGCAGTTGTGATCAGTATTTTAGACGTGGCCGTAGAGTTCTTTGACCCGTTCGAATCGGTACGAGGAATTTCTCTTTACTTTGTATTTTATCTTTACACCGGTGAAAGTATAGCAACATTGTTTTGCCTCGTGCCACTTTTGCTATATATATATATATATATGAATCTCGAATTTTCTCGTTTTATCAGTCGGAAAATACTTTAATCGAAGAAAGTCCCGGTGAAAGTTAAAATACGATCTAAATTGAATTTTTCTTCGACTTTATTATATTAAATATTTCGATGCGGATCGTTTAAATTATTAAAATTTCTTTCTCCGCTCGAATAACCGATGAATTATTTACCGACTTATCGCTTTCTTGATCGTTCCGCAATTACGGCCCATCTAATTCCCCCGCCGCTTGTTAACATTCGTTGAAAAATTAACGAGGGCAATCAATTTCTTTTTCCCCGTTTCTCGATTGATAATGCGCAAAATACATATCCGCGCATTCGTACACAATGGGATGGAAAATAAGACTTGGTTACGTGGTGGGCCATGGGATCCGCAACGTGGCTGGGATCGTCACAGGTGTTAAATATTAAGTCGAGAGTCAGAGGGAATGGACGTTTCAGAAGTCGTGCCAGACATTTGCCGCGCTTTCATTTGGTTTATGATATTTAAATGAAGCCGCGTCTGCCCGTGTCATAATGCGATATAACAACTGGTAGAACCGTCACATTACACACCGATGAATTATTCGATCATGCATCAACCTTTTCCTGAATTATTTGCCTCGATTTCTAACGCGGCATATATATATATATATATGTTCGTTTATCGAAACGAATTGCTTGTACACGAATTTAATCGTTTCGTACGAGAAACGAAACACGAGCTTAATAAAACTCGAGGAGCGTCAATTTCATTGGATAATAATGGAGAAGAAAGGATACTTATTTTTTTTTTTATACATCCGTTCATAAATGAGCTCCCCACGCGGTAACTTCGCTTCGAGGGTTGGAATATGATTAGTATGTCGTTATAGAAGCATCGGCTTGGATACTTAAATTAAGTTTATTGAGCAATTTTCACGGCGTTACGTCCTCCTTGGCGCGACCCTCGTAAAAGATAAAAGTCGGACCGTTGTATCGAGACCGGTCGAGAGGTGATTCGATTCTAACGTTTCCCCTCCTCACACTGTTTCCTATTAAAGCTCGAAAGTTAATGAACGACGATTATGACGTTCGAGGAATGGCAGATGTATATATATATATATACGTTCTGGAAAAGAATTGCCAGGGGGTTGCTCGACAGGAAGACAGTAAACAATGGGTATAAGCGGTTCATTCCCGTTCTCAAGACTTTTACGAGTTGAGAAACTTTTCTCGAGTTCTTTCCCTTTTAGTCGGTGTTCCCCTGCGGTAACCCCTCTGATATTTGGTAAACAATTAAAATCTCTCCTCCAGAGGGTAGTTTCCTCTCGATCCCGTTCAAATTAAAGGGTATTCTTGGATTTTTAATCCAAGAATTCGTACGTAGAATGACGAACAATGACGTCTTGACTGTTTTTTTTTCCTTTCCTTTTCTTTTTTTTTTTTTTTTTTTTTTTTCTTCAACGAACCACCGGTCGTATGGAGTCGTATTATCTTCGTTCTCGAATCGAGACGAAATCGACGGCTCGATTATTTCCAACGAGCGATCGCACTTTCGTAATTAGCCGGTGGAGGAGACCACTTCTTAATCCCGTATCGATCGGCGAAAAGTTTATCCCTAACCGTTCCTCGCCGGTTGGTTGGATTTTTCTTCTCCCCCTCCCCTTTCCACTCTCCTCGCCCAGAAGTCCGGAAAATCGTGAAAAATGCTTTAAATTCGTGGCGATTTGATTGATCGTGTTAATAAGAAAGTTTCCTTCCTTCTTTCCTCCTCGCTCGTCCTTCGTTCGTTCGTTTGGGGAGGGGGATGATGAAGAAAATGAGAGAGGGAGAAGGGGTCGGTTATCGATCGGTCGATACACCGTTGATTGCGCGTGATTAATGACGGCGTTGATTTTCGGTCAAGCTTCGAATTTCGCGATTTCACGATTCAAGATTTAATCCTGTTGCGTTTGTCCAAGATATTGTATTTTCTTCGGAAACAAAAGGGGGAAGGGGTGGAATTACCAGGCACGAATAAGGGGCAACGCGTTATAAAGCAGTCGGAAATTGCCAATTAATAATATATTAAACAAGCAATTTGTGTTTTAGTCGAGTAAAAGAAGTCTCGGAAGTTCGGTACCGAGCATTAATTATTGCCGCGATAAGTCGTTGCTCTCCCTTCTTTCCTTTCATCCCTTTTGTCCTTCCCTTTCTTCTGGATTTACGATAAAAAAAAGCTCGGAGCAATCCTCCTCCTTCTCCTCCCCCTCGAGGAAATTTCTTACGCCTGATCGAGTTCCGATAAATATCGAAACGTTTGGGAAAACGAGGTATTTATGGCTACTTTGCCATCGATCGAAACGAGGTTTCGAGAAAAGGGCGAAAGGGTACAATAAGGATTATTAATTCGTTCCGTGGCCAATTGAATTGGAGAGAGAATCGTTGGAGAGTGGTCGTCTTGCAAGCAGCTATCTATTACTCGCAATTAAGCAGTTCTGTTCCGCTTGCTTAAATTACGGACAATGTATAGTTCGCGATGTTACTATTATTTCGATATTCTCTTCCGCGTTATTCCTTACGAACGAGAAGCTTCGTTTCAAATACCTCCTTTGTCCATATTATTTTTTATTCCTCTTCGTTCCCCTCGATAATAATCTCGGTTGCGAGATCTCGTGCGGAGAAAAAATCTCGTGGAAGCAGGAAAGACATTTTTTCCATTTCAGTTTTCCCCGAGCGACGGCCAAGGAAAAAATTGTATCGATTCTCGATCGTTTCGTTTCAAATCGTTGGCCCTCGACCATCGCCTTCGACCAAAGTCGTTCTAAAATTTAGGGTTGGCGCGGAGGGTGGATCGGTTAAGGGTGGACCCTTTTACCGGGGGCAAACAGAAAATGCATTATTTATCGGCCGTAGCGACTGGCAATTCATCGAATTCCCGCTAAAAGTGAAAGAGTTGAGGTGGAGGGTTGTCGGTGGCGTAACGCAAGCTGCGGGAATGAAAACTGGGGGGAGAGAGGAGGAGGATGGGGGTGGAGTTAAGTGGCACCTTTTCCCCTCTCCTTTTGCGCATTCTCACGCGTATACATACCCTGCCTGGAACGGAACAACTCTTTCCTGACCGCTTCCTTGTCAACTTCTTTCCCCCCTTCTGCCCGCTTTTAATAGCTTCGCGATACGCGTATCCATTTTTAAAGTCAAACATCTAGCCGATATACGTCCCGTTTTATACGTCCAATATTCTCGTATAACTGGCAGTTTAATTCAGACTTTCTCTTTGTATCCGGAAAATAAATGGTTCGTAAGTTTTCGAGGCACTAATTGCGGGTGGTAAGGAAACGGAGGACGGAGCTCGATGGAGCTGTAAAGTGTGGCGTAAGGGTACACGCTCGAAGGGAATCGGAATAAACGTTCGATCTTGCTAGATCTTTCCTTTCCTTCCCTTCCCCCTTCCTTCCTCCCTCTTTCTCATTCTCTCCTCGTCTTCCCCCCTCCCCCCGTGATTTATGTTAATGTTTTTGTCTAGAACTCTAAATACAAGGAAAGGCGATTCGATTCCTGCCGCGTCAAGTTCGCAGCCCCTTCCGTTTTCTTATGCTGATGCCGATTAACTTAACTGCTTTAAGACGGCAATAAAGGTCGTCGACGCGATTTAACCGGTTTCCTTTTACCATAGAATCGATGCCGTAACGCCCTCGAACGTGAAACCAAAGCTTCAGCCTGCATATTGACGATAATGGGAAAAGTTGTTCGCCTCTTCGATATCTGACTTCTGGTAGGAGCGTCGATCAATCAGCCTATCCGTGATCCACCACCTTATTTTAAATTCTTTTCTTTTTCCTTTCTTTTTTTTTTCCCCCTCCCGTCTCTTTTCTTTTTAATT
>NW_006263358.1:698692-702301 GCF_000469605.1 Apis dorsata | reverse complement strand
AAAAAAAAAAGAAAAAGAAAAACAAAAAGATAGAAAAAGAGGAATAATCGAACGAGCCTTTTAATACCCTTGATGATACCCTCGTTCGAACCTTTCACCGTTTTACACTTTTCTTCTACGTATCCTTCTCTTCTCTCCTTCGCCATCTCCTCGTTGAACTCCTCGTTTGAACCAGCTGCCAATTTCGAGCATTCCCCCGCGAAACAAATCGAGAGATAATCGATTTATCCGGTTCGACACGATGCTCGATCCTTTAACATCTGTTTATTGCTTTCCAATTCGATCGTGTAACACGGCAGCCGGCCCGTTACCGTTACCACGGCGAGAAACCACTTTTGATATTCGGCATGAAGTTGGCATTAAATTGACCGAGACCCAACCCCTCCCCTCCCGCGCTCCCCGCAGGTACACAGTTTCTGCGGCGTCGGGGTTGGTTTCCGAATCTGAGAGAGTTTTCGAGGTCCGGATTACCTTATCTACGGACTCTCACTCGCTCGCTCGCGCCAATTCCTAAACGAAATCCCACCGGTCCATATACCGGCCCGTTTACGCCACGATTTACTCCCCTCCCCTCCCCTAAACTCATCCCCCGGCGACTGTGCCTAAGTCCGGCGGGTAGTAACGCGATATACGAGCTATCCACGAGCCGCGTGTCCACGCTATCCCCACGTTGTCACTCGCTCCTCGTCACGCTTTCTTCGCGAATGCTCGAACCAAGATCCCCTTCCCTCCATCCATCCATCCCGTGTGAATTACAATTCGACGTGTTTTAGGAGAAGGCGAGGTTTTCGAGATAGTTGGTACGCATCTTTGTTATCGAGACAAGTTTGAAACGGAGGTGGGGCAAAAAAGAAAAAAAAAAAAGAAGAAAACGAAAGTATCGTTTGTTAACGCGAAGAATGCAATTATCGGAGAGTTAAACGTTTCTACGGGTGATAATAAGATTGCGCAAGAGTTGCAAGGCCCAACGCGGTAACGATAAAAAAAAAAATCAAATGGTTGGAATTGATAAGACGAGTGTAACCGCTTCCCGGATAATAAATGCTCGTTTATATCCCGCCGTATCTCGGCCGTTTCCCAGCACACGTGTAACCCATACCGGTTGTTCGCGAAGCACCGATTTATGATTCATGAAAGTAAGAAACGTATTTTCGACGAAATACGGGCGAGCGATTGATTCGAGCCAAAACTCTCTGGACTCTGGAGCAGAACAATATCGTAGACGCGCATTGTCTTTCGTTGAAAAAAAAGAAAAAGTTTTCTCTCGTTTCCCCCCCTCCCGTATTTTTCCTTTCTCTTTCTCCTTTTGGAGAGAGAGAAGAGGAAACGATCGTAATATTTTTGTGTGGGAGTTGAGCGGGAGAAGTGACGGAAAAAGGGATTCCCCTGCACCTGATGCAATTAACTCGCTATTAACGAAGCAGACGTTGAACAGAGGCCCGCCGTTACGAAAGTATAGCTTGCTGTACGTGATTAAAACGGGAATTCGTTATGGGTACACCGAGCACGTCGATAAGATTAATTGATAAATGGTTAAATCGATCGGCTCCGTTGTAGTTTCACCTCGGCTTGGGCTTATCGGGGGAAAGATAAATATCTCGTAGCGGCGTGGTCATGATAATCGAGTTAATTCGAGTATGCGTTAACCCTGCGATGATCTCTCGTCGAATTATCATTAGAACGGTGATAACTCTTGTAGATTTCTCGTCTATGATTTCTTTTCGAAATTTTTTTTTAACGCTATTTCCTTTTTTTTTTCCGTTACAAATTTTTCTTCGACGCGTTTTCCTCGTTACAATTAATTATCTTCGAAAGATAATCGGTTAATCGATCAGAGACAATTTTAACGATAGCGCGGAGAGAGACGAATCAACTTTAACTATATAAGGAGAATTTTCTATTTGCGAGATTCATTTTATAAACGTTTTATTATCATAGCAGATTCGTCATCGTAGTCGATGATTCTTTGAGTCGTGTCGCAATCGTTCCGCGTATTGCAGTGTAAATAAATAAAATTGACGTGTATGATCGTTTGTTTCATGCCTCGAATGATGCATCGCGTTAATCGAGATGGAATGAAAAAGAGAACGGGGAAACAAAAAAGAAGATTGACGTTCGGTCGGAGAGAAAGAAGCCTGCGTAGTCTCATCGCGGGCCACATGTTTGAATAGCCATGCTGCTTCTTATGACGTTCCCATTCGTGGAATTTACACTCGTCGAGGGCTTCCTCGTAGGCTTCCTCTACGGAAATCCTCCGATTTTTACTCCTATTCCTCGTGTTCTCCATCACGATTTATCGATGTATCGCGGCCGATCGAGTCGACAAATTTGGGTGGAAATAACGTTTTATGATCATCGATAAACAGGAATGGATAATTTTTATCGTGAAAAGAAATCGAGCGGTCGACGCGAAAACGGCCGATATTAGACGATATTAAACGATTGACTCGACGTGTCGTGGTCTTTGACACGCGGAGGGAAAAGTGGTGGAGGGCGGCGAAACGCTTCGGAAAGAAAACGTTTTATCCACGGAGGAATGAAAGAGTCGATGGTGCACGGTTGCTCGTGGGCGGTTGGTAAGGCTCGATTTCCAACGCTCGCTTTTGTCTGGATATTTTTCAAACCGCGATCCGCTTCGAGCACGATGAACGGGATGATTCAACGATAATAATCGTGAACATGTTGTCAGCCTGTTTGGATAACTTGCAGCCTTGTGCACGTCGAATAAACAATATATTCCGTCTCTTTTAAATGATATACAACCACGTAGCGGGAATTTTACGATGATCTAATCGGGAAACGAGTTAACAAAGTCGTTGCAAAGTCTTAGAGATAAGGTGTTTTCGAGAATCGACGAAGAAAAGATTCGGCGCGGGTGGATTGTAAAAACGGTGGGGGAGAAGGGAATGGATGGAAAATCTAATTAAATCATCGCGATTCGATAACCGCGTAATTTCAATTAGTTAATCCGATGATATCCGTGAAAACGAAGTCGTGGAGGCTATCCTATTTATATATCGGCAGGCATTCTCGGATATTAGGTATAGAAACGATAAATAAACGGATAAAAGCGCACCATTAAATTGATAATGACGCGCGTTGCTTCTTCGATACCGCGACTCGTCTGCGTGCAATTTTTATACTGGCAAATCGCGTACACGTGTTCACGTGACCGGCTGATAATAAGCCAACAGAGCCACTCGTATCATCCGCAGGATGCTTCTTCTTCGCTCGATTACCACCTACTGCTTCAAAAGGATCGCATGTGAACTTTTCACTTTCGAATAATTTCGAATAAAAAAAACTCGCAAGATCAAATCAAACAACAATCGTGGCGATAAATCTCTCGGAACGTTCGAACTCTCGAAAGAAAAATCGTATCCTCCTTCACCCGCGAGGAAAACGATTTGGATCTCGATGGACGAAAAATGGTGAAAAAGATGGAGCGCGTAGGACGCGTGACGCGAACGATCACGAAGTCGAATCGAAAGAGGCGTTCGTACTCGTGGTTCGTAGCCGGTCAGTGTAAACTCGGCTTTATTCGGCGGAGCTCCGACTCACTTGCCTCGTCGCCACTCCACCAAGCCTAACAGAGAAAAGGACAAAGCG
>NW_006263358.1:696268-698258 GCF_000469605.1 Apis dorsata | reverse complement strand
GTGGCGGGAAGACGGCGGCGGCGGCGGCGGGTGGTGGGTGGCGGATCGGAGGCGGTTAGGTGGCGGCGGGCACAGAGGGGGGATACGAAACGCGTAAACAGAGAGTCAACATGTAAACAGGCCACTCGCGAGACAAACAACGTGGGGGCCGCGGGCTGTTCACTGAACGAGGCAGCCAGGCTCTCGCCTGTTCGTTCGTTCGTTCGTTCGTTCGTCCGTTCGTTCGTTCGTTCGTTCGTTCGTTCGTACGTACGTACGTACGTACGTACGTTCTCTCTGCTGGCATTCGGTGTGTGCTTCGTTTCCGTCCGTCGCTCTCCGTGCGTTAGCTCTCCGCTCGGTGTGTCGGATTTATCGAATCTCGTGGCGGCGTCCGTCCACGGATAACCGGCGTGTGGTGTTCCAACGTCGCAAGTCAGCCATCGATCGTGCGCTTCTCGTTCGCGTTTTAGTTGGACGGATAACGGCGCGATAACGCGGTCGGAAAGCGCGGATCGATCGGAGGAACGGATTTCGTTTCCAGTTTTTTCTTTCTATATACTGGTGCGACTCAAGGCCGAGACGAACGTGTTTTGGGAGGATACGTGTCGGTGGTCACACCGACCGACCGACCGGCCTCTGTGCGTCGTCGTGTTTCCCTCTCGGTGCACGTGATTCTCCTCCGCTTATTAATTTTATGCGTCGTATAAAACCTCGTCGAAATCTATCGGCGAATAATCAATAACGCTTTTGTTACGGGATAAAGCGAAAGATCGTTCGAATTATAATAATAATCGTGCGTTCGCGCTCCATTTGTTTTGTTTTGTTTCGAAACGGCGTACGAACGAAAAGTTCGTAGAATCGAACGAATACGTTTTATTTACGTGTACGGATTATTTCTCCGTATGTATATATCGGTGGATTAACCGTGTTGATATTTCCCCCCTCGTGTTTCAAAGACGCAATATTTCGAAGGAGCGTTTAGTTCGACACGCACCGTTCCCCGACAATGACGCGTAATTGTGTTTCGTGCCGTATTAATAGAAAATCGATCAGTGTTGGTTTGTGCACGTGAAATTTGTGGTGATTTGTGATCGAGAGGGTGGGAGAGGGAGAGGGGGAGAGAGAGAGAGACATACCTTGGCCGATGGTCAACAGGTGTACGCCTTGATGATACACCGATGAGACGATGGAGATCGCTGTTAACATCCGTGTACAGTGAAGAGGAGGTGCTGTTGCGTTCTCGCGTGAATCATTAGTTTCTTGCTGCGGTTCGCTACCACGTGAGTAAGCAATCGTTATCGTACGTTTTATTGAGATTTATGCGACTCGGTCGCCGTGTTTAAATGTCTAATTGTTGCTCGAGAACGAGCGCGCGCGGTTATTCCTACGCCTTTAGGAAAATAACTGTTTACCAGTTGATTCGGGATAGAAGAAATGCCACGCGGAAATTGCCTGTCCGTAATGGTTTTTTAATGGGTCCATCGTACACATGGATCGCACACGTACACGCGTGTATACACACGTGTGTACGCGTCCCTTGGACAACTTGGTTCGATCTTCAACATTGACCGAACCATCGAGACGAAAAGTTGACCGCTTTTTTCGTGTTCTCGTTCGCGTTCGCGTTTCGTCATCGCGCATTAAATCTGGAGCGCCGCTACACGTGGGACGCGTGCGCAACCACGTGCACGAGTTGCACGACATCGAGTGATAATATCGATCGATCGTCGAAAGTGGACGTTGACAGTTTAATTCGAGGTTATTTCGGTATGGACAAATCGATCCCGTGGCCACGAGCTCTTTAGACGTTCGTTCGATTTAATCGCGTTCCGTTAATCGATGGGTTTGTGCGTTGCCACGGGCCAATTAAGGAATCGCGTCTTCGATCGATTCGGAGCAAAGTTCAAGGATTACTGGTGGAATTGTGTTTCGTGTAAACGTGTTCTAACATTGTCAAATATGTTTAACATATTTTTCATATCTTCGACTAACGTATCTCTCGAAATTA
>NW_006263358.1:694332-695936 GCF_000469605.1 Apis dorsata | reverse complement strand
ATATATATATATATATATACACTCGTTTCGTCTCGTATTTTTAATCGATCATCGGTAATTGTTTTCGAACTCAGTTTTCGAAAAAAAAAAAGTATTTTATCCATTCCTCGATTCGATCGATTAAATTTCGAGCGATTCGAAAAACAATTGTTCGTGGCTCGTGGCAATCGCGTATGCGCTTCTCGCATAAGACGTGATCTCGTTTCCCTTCATTTCTCTCATATTTTGCGATTCGATCTATTATTCGTTACAAAGTGGTATCGAGAAGAAGAAAGTAAGCAGAATCTCCGTCGTAATTAGCTAGCGTAGCGTAGATTCGAAAACAACAATTGTCGAGTTTGCACGATCTTTTAATTATCCATGAACAATGAGTGTGTATGCGTGTGTATGCCTTTTTCTATCTTACGAATCTAGAAAAATGAAACGATCTAAACGACACAGATAATCGGAACCTCGCTTGATTGACCGGAAGTTAAAGTTCTTTCGAAGCGAGTTTCCCATGAAACGCGTCGGGTTGTAATGCTGTTTTACAGCTACAGATAAAAAGTAAATCTTACTTGTGCCAAGATTTCTACCACGGTTTCTTGACGCGTATGTTTGTCGAAATTACGGCGGCCAAGGTGGAAAAATACGAAGAGAGAAACGATCGCCACTAAATCGTCGTTTATTTATCCCGATACTTCGAGTCTCTTTTTTTCTTCTTCCTCCTCCTCCTCTATTCTCCCACTCGATAAAACTTTTCTTTACGATTCTCTCGTCTCATTCATGCTCCTTCCTCGTATTCTAGGCTTTTCCACTCGAGATACGGATGATGCGGCTACGTCCACCGTCACCCGGCCGGATCTCTCAGACCTCCGGGTGTAGAATAAGAAACATTAAAAAATGTTTGAGGGGAAAAGCGAGTAAACAGTTGGTTATTTATAGCAGTGCTGTGCGCCGACTTGTAAGGTGGACCGAATAACGGGGAAAACCGTAAGGATTCGTATCGTATGCACGATCGTTCTTTTCTTGGAGGATGAAAGGAGGGAAGAAGGGAAGAAAGGAAGAGACATCTTTTTAATTTTCTTCTTTGATTGTATATATATATAAAAAAAAAGAAATACCACATTCTCCTTATCCTTTTCCAATCGTATCGTTCATTCGTTTCTTCAGTTCGATTATTTTTTTCCCTTTCGAAGTTCGTGAAAACTCGAAGACACGTACACACACGTTCGAAACGAATAAATAAATACGCGTTTTTTTTTTTTTTTATCGTATTCGCGGTTATAACGTAGTGTCTCCAAGAAAGGATGAAAGATCGTGTCGTATCGTGTCGTAGAAAGAGATTCATAGGCCAAGCTGTCGGGTTGATTGCTTTATAATAGCCGAACAGCGGCGAAAAAAAAAACATATTCTTTAGAGGAAAAATATATTGCCGTCATTGTGCTACATCCGCTTAATGAGTTTACGTCCGCCGATTAGCGGCCTCGTGTGTATCTCGTTTGTTAGTCGCTGTTTACGAAATAAACGCGACACGCCATACACGGGTTATTTCCGTTCCGACAATTTTGGATGGCGAGGTGTCGCCGAAAGGGGAACCGGAAAGCGACAAAAGGAACGGAGGA
>NW_006263358.1:685036-694024 GCF_000469605.1 Apis dorsata | reverse complement strand
GAGGGAGGGAGGGAGGGGAAAAAGGAAAAGAGAGAAAAAAGAAGAAGGGAAAAGAAAAAAAGAGAGAGAGAGAGAGGGAGAAAAAAGAAATAAAAAGGAGTAATAACACGCGGGCATCAAAAGCACAAAAGCAATTGCGGTCGTAACGCGGCGTAAACAGCGTCGAACAAACAACTGATACAAGCGAAATAAAGAGTGGTTCGTTTAAAGATTTCATTGAACTGGCACGATAATGGACACCGCGTACACAAGCCTAACGACTCGCGCCGAATGGTTCGTATTATCAAAAGAAACTATTGTCGGCCTGTTGTTAACAATGCGTTGTTATTAAAACCTGTATATTCTCGTGACAAACAAAGACATTGTGCTTCGCGATACCAGTCGGCCTAGAAAATCGCAGAACCGAACTTTTGTTCTCCATGGAGCAAGGATTCTCACACCTTGCATTAATCACCCTGACCTTCGCTCGTTTCGATCTTTCGCGATATGCAAAATACGATCCGCGATCGTGGCTCGCCTTTGGGAAAATTTCTTCATCTTGTAGGAAACACGATTGCAAAGAGGATTTCGAAGCCTATGTGTATGTGTGTATGTAGATATTTATAGATATATATGTATATATACATATATAGATAGGCATTTTCGATCGTTCGCGGGGAATCGTTCTCGCGCTTCTTCTTAACGTCATACCGGTTAATTCGTCTCGATGGTTGCACTCGTTAAAATTTACTGGCCGGTTTTTATCGAATTGAAAAAAGAAAAAAGAAAAAGAAAAAGAAAAAGAGGAAAAAGGAGGATCGTTAAAATTTCTTGCTCGTCTCCGACTTGTCCAAAGAGGATGTAAACAGTCGTAACAGACTTGGAAAAGATACATTGCATTCGTACGGTCATTATCGGTTTTCTATAAATAAAATCATGCTTCTCGATAAAACTGCCTAGCGCGCGAACCGGAGTCGTTTAAAACGCGAGATTTACAGAGTTCTGTTATATAAATAACCACAATCACGGGCCGTGACGTCGGTCCGCGTAGTAGTTCGCACACATTTGATCGTTTCCTTTCTCTTTTGTTTTCAATGAAGACTAATCGGTTGGTTCCCTCGTTCGTAGCTTCGTTCTTATGCGTTTCGATAGACGTACCATTCTCGAAAATCGTAGAACGTGCGCCTATAATGAATTTCGACTTCCTTTTTTCCCCTCCCCTCCCGCTGTCGATTAGTTTTCGCTTCTTTTTCTTTTTTCCTCTCTTTTCTCACTCGCGATTCGATACATAACGTAGGAGAGCTGTTTACGCAAAATCGGTGGAAGACGTATCGTTTCACAACTGTTATTTATTCGAACGGCGGAACAACGGTTGTTTACGAGAGAGATTTTCCACGTTCTTACGTGGTTTCGTAGGAATGCACAAGCCTCCTAGTCCGTTACTTCTAGAACGGAGTTCGCCCATTGCCGAGATTAGAGTAGCAGCATTACTCATTCTCCGACCTAATTGCACGCGGCACACCGCGGCGAAGAAAGTCGGTACACGGTGTCGCGTTTTCAACCATGCCTGTTTATCCTTTGGTTCTGCTTGAACGAAACATTTTCGTATCGCGCCATTTACGAGTCAACGGGACGCGCGGCGACCACCGCGTATACACGCGCGTATAGCCCGGCATTTTTAAACTGGTACACTCGGAATTGAAAAAAAGCGGTATGAATGGCGCCTTGGAGGTTTCGTTTACACCGGCTCGGCTGAATATCAAAGCACAAAAGGAGGCTTTAAACCTCGACGACGACGACGACGACGACGACGACGACGACGATGACGACGACGACCACGACGGCGGCGATGATAGATTGGCCTGTGTGTTTGCGTGTCTGTACGTGCGTGCGTGCGTGCGTTGTTTAGAACGCGCGACGATCACGGTGGAATTAACGCGAGGAATGGAATTTTTCTGGTGACGTTTCCACTCCACCTCTTGAAACCCGTGGTGTATAGCGCGTTGACAAAAAAAGAAAGGGAAAGTGGCGCGAGACGATTCGACATTGTAACTTGAAAATGTGCTCGTGCGTACATAGACGAATCGGTGGAGGGAATCTGAAGCCCCCAAGGTGTGGGTGCGTTTAAATGCGGCAGTAGGGCGGCCACGCCACGCCACGCGACGCGTGCGGATATGTACGTGTGCACGAGGATTTCATTCCTCCCATCCGGTTAAAGCAGAACAAAATAAAAGGTGAAACAAAGCGGGGAGTACGTTTTCCGAGGGAGTTTCATAATACCTTCTTGAATAGAGCCACCGGGATAGCCTTACACGCGCGTTTTATAATGTCGTTTGTGCGTGCGCGCACAAACAATGAGTTTACCTTGCCTGCTTTTGAAGAAGAAGAACGCGGTGACACGTGCCCGCGTAGACCCCGTAAAATTCAAGTCACTCGTTCGCGTGTTACGTTCTCGTGGCTTATTCTCATCTACGTGGATAGAAAAAAAAAACACCGATTTCGATTCATCGCCAATTCTATCACGTTCAATCGTTTAAAATTTGTAATTTTACATTTCGAATTTCTCTTTCTGTTCGTCCACATTTTTCTCTCTGTCTCTTTCTCTATATATACGAGTTGGAAGTACAAAGATATTTACAGAGAGGCGCACGATAGGCGCGCGCGATCGCTTGGTTATTTCAGGTTTATTGATTGATCAGGTATTCCCGAGTGGAATACGAACACAGGTACTCACGTCATCGTACTTTAGATATCGAGCGTTGATCTATTACATCGGCTAGATTAGTTTTCACGGCGCGGATTGTGAAATAAAAAGTTTCAAACCCGCCGGGATCCATTGTAAATTAGATCATTTGTATTCCTTGTTACAACACCGTCGCTCGATTTTCTGTAACGGTGTTATTCATCGGCCCCCCTCCCGCTCCCCGCCTCCTTTGCGAAAATTGTGAAAAATTCCCCGTAACATTTGCGCCATCGCCGACAATGGAGAAATTCCTTCGAAAGCTATTTTAAAACCAATTACCCCTGTTACCNCTCGGAAAGTCGAGACGATGCATCGAGAGAGATGCGATCGATAATTGATCGCTCCTCCGGCGTTGGTCGTCGTCGTCGTCGTCGTCGTCGTACTCGTCGTTGTCGTCGACGTCGACGTCGACGTCGTCGTCGTCGTCGTCATCGTCTGATTGTCAAGGCCAATTGCATCCGCGCGATGAAAATTCACGGTGCGCGATAGATAGGAAAGACGATTTTCGCGCGCAGATAGTGCGCATACCGGCGCGTGTGTTACACCGGCAAAATATTCCCGGTGTCATTTGTATTCCGATTATTTGTGCGGAGAGCGTGTAATCGATTTGTCATAATGACGTGCACTTAAATTATCTACACGGATAGTAGTTATTTAAGTGTAAAGGGATTTATGGTTGTACAACGTGTCGGTTACGATATACAAGCGAGTTTGAGCAGGCGTACGCTCGTAAATCAAAAAGGCTAGAAGTTTGTTACAGAGGGAAACGACCTTTTGGCTAAACGGCGCGCGATTAATTCGTATTAATCCCTCGTACGATTTCGAGTCGAACGTTACGTTATAATCCCTATCGTATCGTGAATTATTATCTTATCTTCGATCGCCCACGATGACGTCGAGGCGTTCGAAAATCCGTCTCTCGGATTTCGAGAGAGAGAATTAAGTTGGATTCGACGAAGCGCGGCCAGTGGCGTCTCTTTGGTATCAAGGTCGGTCGCGATCCCTCCGTTTTAGAACAATGCAGAATGCAGTTTAATTCCGTTTTCTCGGTCCCGAGAACCGGCTCGACGTGTTTTCTTCGAGGGAGGGAACTAAGGGATCTCTCATACCGGGCAACCTGTGACGTCTCGTGACTCATCCGGAGAACGGATCTCTTGGGCATAAATAATCGACGCATTATCGAATGGCAATGCAACGCGAGAAGTTTGGATCGCGAGACGCGACTCTTTAAGGTTCTCGCTCGTCTCTGGGAAGGGTACGCGACTCGCGATGAGGAGAGCTTAAAGCGCGGTCGCCCACTGAGATACTGACTCGGAAATTACACGCACGTGCTTACGCACATGCATGCCGTCTTATCGACTCGTACATAAGAATAGGGCCGTGTACGTGAGAACATGTACACGACACGCGTATATTTACGCATATTGCACGTGCGAGAAGCGTAACAATCGTAACCGCGATGAAATTGCCTCGCGACACGCCGACGATCGCTTTCAAACCGATATAATACCTTTCCACCGATATATATATATATATATATATAGTTTTAGCGTAAGATACGATAGATTTCGTTAAAGAAAGAAAAATTATCGCATCGTTTCAATTTTTGCGTGACACGTTCCTCTTGTAGGTTGCGATTATTTCGAGGTAGCGAGTGACAATCGAGGCTGTCTTGGCTTGTAATTGATTAATTGAACGGGCTTCAGTCGTTCGCAGATTTAACTGAGTCATACAATTACCTGAAAGGAGGATTTCCTGTTTAGGATACGGAATTAAGTGGGTGTTCGTAGATACGCTCTATTCGCGGTTAGCATCGTATCCAATTATGCATACGATCCGCCTAACGCGTCTTCTAAATCGCGAAACCTCAAACCGTTGAAGAACAAACCGTTTCTCCGCTCGTTCCAGTCCAGTTTATTCGAACGCGTATTCCATTCGATAACTCGCGAAATCATCCCTTCGCCGAGTAATTATTTCAGATATGGCCGCGCTTTGCTTGGATATTATTTACGCACCGTGTTCAAATAAGTTCATTATTGATCGGTGGTTTTTTCACGCGAACCCTCGACGTCCATTTGCGGCCCGCGTTCAAACCTGAAATTAATTTTATACGGAACGATAATAATTTACGTTCGTTCCGTATCTTGATAAATCTGGCATTAACTCCGCTTATACGAGCAATTTTTTTCCTCTTTCTCTCTTTCCCCTCTTCCTTTCTTTTCCCGCCGTTTTCGTATATACGTGTATAAATATCATAAACCGTTTCACGCGTGTTGAAACGAACGTGATTCCCTTTGAAATTTCTATTTACAATTTCACGCGCAAATAGATGCCATAAATTATCACCCGATAGGTCAATTGCCCGGTGAACGTAGCTTATTGGTGTTGGTAATGGTTGAAAGGTGGTAGGGTGTTCCTTGGGATCGGGTAATATATAATATGTGGCCGATCTAACCCGGCACGCCGTATTGTAAGATTACGTAAATCACGTTAAGGAGCACCTTGCCTGGAAGGAATCCCATATATTATTCCAGTCCTAATATGGCCGTACGTGCGTGCATCCCTGATGGTTCCCGGCTCCTTGAGATGACACGATATCAACCCTACCTCTTACCGCTTTGCTCGGAACGTTTATTTCCGGCTTACGTTTGTCGGTGTATATACACACCCGTTTAAGTTCCTCTCCTCCAAGGGACTCAAACTTTTCTTATTCTTCCCTTCTTCTATTACGCTCGATTATTACTCCTCGGCTTTTTCGCGCGCCGGTTAATTAAACTCGTCTCGTTAAAAGGTGTTACGAAAAATTCTTTTCCGTATAGTAACGCGATTTTTCATACTTTTATACCATTATCATCGAAAAGCTTAATTCTTTTTCCCCTCCCCGTCAAATAACGATTCATTTCGTCAAATTAGAAATCCATATTTATATTTATTTTCATCATTTTCGAGGAAACGGGATCCTGGAAGCCGCGTTGATCCGTTACGAAATCTATTAATAGATACTCGCGTTAGGGAAGGCTAGAGAGGAGAGAGAATATGAGAACCGCTGGCAAGGTCTTGGAAGCGAGAACCTCCGGGAAAGGGTTAAAGGAAGGGCGTGTAACTCTCCGTTATCTCGCCGTGCTTCCGTTGAGGAGGGAGGAGGGTGAACGCGCTGCGGGGGTGGTTTCTCAACAGGGGCAGGAGAGGGACGGCAATGGGAAAAGGGACTCGGGGGCCAGTGCTCCGAAGTTAAAAGAGGTCCGCAACATTTTCATGATTTTCCCAGGCTAATTGTTATGCATGGCGCACATCCCGCCCGTTTAGCCTTTAAACTCCGCGACCTTTCCCTCTTTCTCCTCCGTACATTCCTTCCTCCTTCTTCCTAGTTCTCTCATTGGCGACCGACTCTCTCTCTCTCTCTCTCTCTTTCTCGCTAAACGTCGTCGAGCAACCCCTTTCCAACAGTTTTCCAGCTACGTCACTGAACCTCGCGTCCTCCTCCTCGTTTTTCCTTCTCCTTTTTATTTTTCTCCTCGCAGCGGCGTGATAAGGAAGCGCACGTGCTTGCGCGCCCTCGCAAGGGGCGGTCTTATGGGAAAAAGCGATACTCCTGGGTCAACTGTCTTGTAAGAGTTAACCGAGATTCCGCCGAAAAAATCGAAATTCTTATTAAAGATGCAATAATGCAATCGTGTTTGTTTCTTTTCTTTTTTTTTTTTTTTTCGTCTTCTCGTTCCATATCGTACGTGGAACGAGTAAAAATAGGTGTGGCGTAAACACGTACGAATTATATCGATTATCGATAATATTATTTGTCATCGGTTTTTTTTTATCGGTTTGTTGGAAACGTTTCTTCTTTGCGCCTTCTGTGATCCGCGATTACGTACTCGCGTTTGAAATTTATGGAGGAAAGAAGGAAGGTTGGCGGTTCGCAAGCGTGTTGTTTGCTTTCGAGGTACGCGCACCGTGTAACTCGTGCGCTATCGATGCGGAGTGAGATATAGGCCTTCGCGATTCTTTTGTCGCGCACATCACGCGACGTTTTACGTATTACGTCGGGGATACTTTTCTCAGAGCGCACGTACAACACACGAACGAACGAAACGTTTGTTTTTCAATACGTAATGGGAAAACGACCAAGTTTGAGGATCTGTAACGCGAAGAATTTTTTTTTTTCTTTTTATTTTTCTTTTTCTTTTTCTCCGCGTGGAAGAGAAGGTTTCTCGCAAAGTGGCGAAAAATGATCACGCGAAATGCTATGGATGGCAATTGTTCACGTTTCTATAGATAGACTTTGGTTCTTGATTTATTATTTTTAGTACAGACGTCAGCGTTATAGCTCTCGCATAGGGTATAAAACGCAACACAAGCCATTCATTTCCTTTCTACTCCCGTGTGTACCGAATGCTAAGTTTAGCGTTGTACCGGCCAGCTTCACTTCAATAGTAAATGACACTCGGATGCGGTAGTTTACCGTCCTGTAACGATGACGATTTGCGACGTTGGATACTAGCGAGAACAATGAGCTTGTCATCCGATCGGTTATCTTTACAAACAAACGCGATGCACCATTATGCTCCGTCGCGATAAAAATCCGTTTAATCCTCGTAGCTCGTAAAACTCGCTTCCCCTAATCGATGTATCGTTAAAATAATATACTTTGTACATACGCGTTTGAAAATTTTTGGCGAGCACTCAAACCCATCGGTCAAATTTGTAACCGTTATTCGTCGTGTTCTTCGAACCGTGAATACGCGTCGCATTGCATAAAATCCCCGAAATAAATTTCGAATAATTTCAACTCCGTCTTTCATCTTCGTCGTGACGAAAGATTGAAAAATTAGCTTTATCGATCCACATTATGAGTCCATTATTAATCCTCTCGTTTCTTTCTAACTTTTTTTCATATCGTTCCGCATCCGCGTAAATCGACGATCTCTTGCGAGTTGCTGCGGGCGGGTGTTGGTGGCGGGCGAACGATTCGTGACAGAGGTGTGACGTTGGTGAGCGAAGGGGTGCTGTCGTGGGCTTCCTGACGGCGGCAGCAGCGAGGCAAAGACCTTGTACCAGGGGGAAAGGTGCCTCGGGGAAGGGTTAAGCGTGTCCGGTCGGGAAATAACTTTCTTACCTACTTACGCCTTCATCTCCTGAGGGCAACTAACTGCGAAACGTCTCGAAACTCTTCGCTTCCTATCGTATTGTGACGTCGAGGAGGGTAATGGTGGTGGTGGTGTCGTCTTCTCTCGAGGGACCGGGTTTCTTGTTTCGCGTTCGACGGACCGCGACCTCGGTAAACTTGGTTAAACTCGGCAGTCCGTTGTCCCGAAATCCAGCTTCTCCGCCACCTCTCCTCTTGATCCCGATGAATCAAGACCGATCCAATTCTTCTTATTCCCCTTTCTCCGCTCTTTCTCCTCTCTTATCCACCTTCCTCCACCTTATCGTAGAATTAAAATTCAATTAACGTTCGATTACGGTTTCCGTGGCGCGGCAATCTCGCTCGCAATAACCGATATTACTCGTTCGCCGTGAACAAGGCAATTACGAATGTATCGCGTTGGATTGGCGATAACGCGGTCGGTTAAACTTTACGCGATCGAATACGCAATAATTTTTTGCGCGCGGTTAAAAGGGCGTAGCTGGATAGATAGTAGGATAGCAGAGTGGAAAATTTGAAAAGACGAGGCCAAGAGAGAGAGAGAGAGAGAGAGAGAGTTAACGCCGAGTTAAGTGGTAGTAACCTCGAGTTATATCGATAACCCGTTCTCTCCCGAGTTGTTGTTGCTGCACTCGCTCGGATCGGGGGATGTGAGAATAGGGTTGGCGCGCGCGCCAGCTCTTCTAGCCTCGCGGGACACGCGATCTTGCTTCGTGTATTATTGTGTATTGGCCATTGTTTATTCGTAGTTGCATGCTCACTTACGTGAATGCAAACGGACACCGGCCTGTATATATATATATATAAAACGTATTTTCTAGCGTGTTACCGGCGACCAATATCTGACTGCATAAAGCACTTGCGTGGTGTGCACAATAGGGTGGAAAAGTAGCCGCGCCTAGTGTTAAGCCCGATAACGGTGTTCGAACGAAACTTATTCGTACCGGCTGGCCTTTCCTTTACGCGTGCGTCGTGTCATTACGCGTTGATACCCGATTAAACTCACACCCTCGCGACTCCCCGCCGCTCTCGCACTTTCTCGTACTCGTTGGCAATTTTTAACTACGAACGAAGGTAACGTTGACACGCCCACGCACGTTCGATAATGGGCTAGTATCGAGTGCGT
>NW_006263358.1:681041-684710 GCF_000469605.1 Apis dorsata | reverse complement strand
TTTCGGCCGTGTTGCGGAAATAAATGCGGAAAATAAACGCGAGGCGGGGAGGGGGGAGGGAGGGGGGAATCTGGTCGTGAATTATTGACGCGTTTAATATTTCAAAACGTTGTTCGTTTGTCGCGATGTCGTCTCGCAATTAACGGGATCGGTTTCTCGGTTACTTAACTTCTGGTAAATAGAATTATCGTTGGAGACGAGATAACGCGGTTTGTCCAATTCCGTTGATACGTGTCAACGGTTGGAACTATTTCCACGGCTCTCTCGATTCTATTTCGATCTCCATTTCGAAATAGAAGCGATCCTCGTTGAAGGTTTTTCATTCACCTTTCACGGTGGCAATTTGCGAGGATGGTTGTACAGCGAGGGCCGCGCCGTATATTGGACGCGCTTGCTTCCATGTATTCGGTGTATCCCCGAGGCTTGCGCACACATATTTCCCCGTAATCCGTGGCATTGCGTGTTTCGATAACGCGGCCAGCCGGTCGTCGTGGTATTTTATTGCTCCCGCACCTTCTTCCCCCCTCCCTCCCTTCTTCCTCTCTTCTCGTCCGAGAGAATCTTCTTCTTCTTCTTCTTCTTCTTCTCCACGCGATATCTTCGCTCTCGCGAACACTTAGGCGAAGGTGACCGCCCACGTGTTGGCGTACGGACTTTGACTCTCGCCATTGGTCGGATCGCGACGATACGCGTTTCTTTTTTTTCCTCTTATCACCGCGAATCTTTCACCCCGCTCGTCTCGATTGTCGATAATAAAATCTGTCGAATAATAATAAGTAGCTGCGATTAACGGTAGTCGGGTTGTTCGGTAATTATCGTGTTTTAACTATGCCGCGAAAGGGGTGTTCATTTTCGAGGGAACGTAACGAAAATATGCGTGCGGAAAGTCTGTTTCTACGACGTCGATTCGCACGTCGATCGAGTTTGGAGAGACGAGATACGATTATATCGCGGAAGAGGCGCGGAACGCCGCGGCGTGTGAACGTCGTGGACGTGGATTGAAATTTTGTTTGAAACACGATTCTACGGGGAGGGGAGGAGGAAGGGGGGAAAACGTGAAACAATGTGATTTAAGAAAGGCGCGTGATACAGGGAATGGAATGCGTCGGATCAAAGGAATCGTACATTTTTAATGATGTAACGCGATCGTTCGTAATATTTTATACGGTATATATAAATGAATAAAAATAATATATCACCGTGGATGGCACGGTTTTATCGCACGCGCACGCACCGCCCGGTGTATTTAATCTGCGATACGGCATTCTACATACCTACGTACCAATAATGATGAATTCCTAGCGTTACTCGCGTTTGCCCGCCCGGTATTACGTATGTAACTAGCGTATAACATTAACCTTTGATGCGTCGCGTTACAATCAATTAATTGTGCCTTTTAAAATTCTGATTATTATCGATGCGGCTCTCGAAATATTCATCTGGACGGTATCAAAATTGCGTGAGAATTTATATTTTGCAGCAGCCCCGGCCGCAACGGCAATTTTTGATAATTTACTATCGTTATTTCGCGCGCGCTTTATATCACCGATGGGATGCCCCGAAAGCGTTAATAATCAAACAATTAAATTCACCGGAATTGTTGGACGAATAACACGCGCGCGATCATCGTGCGCGCAGGCACGCGTGGAAAAAAGTCGAAGGTGGGGAAGGGGAGGATTGGGGGGGAAAAAAAACCGGGGAAGGATAAAATATCGGTCGATTCGTTACACGGGTGCAATTTTACCCTCTAACTCTAAACTATTCTAATTCGAACGCTATTCCAATAAAACGCTCGCCGTATAATATCGATCACCGTAAACCGAACACGTTCGATATATATCACGGCAGATCCGTATCCGTGGTTAAGTTCGATGTTGCCTCTATCGCCGATCTAATAGGAAAATCTAATATAGAAACATCGATCGAGAAAGCTTAAGCTCTTCTCGGCTGTTAAGCTTCTCGATGGAAAAAACAAAAAAGAGAAAAAAGAGAAATATCAGAGTACTCGAGATACTTTAGATTCCATTTTTCTCGGCCGATCGACCGTGTCTAATTCATTTTTACGACAAGTTTAACAAGTAACATCGATCGATCGTTTCGCGTTACGCCGGTAGGTCGGGATTCCCGATTCTCAGACAGCACGAACGATATATCACCGCTATTCATGCGGCCGCAAAAGTTTCGTCTATTTATACCTCGGTGCGCAAAATTCGCACACCGGGTCGAAGCCTGGCAAATATTCGGTGTTCCGCATCGACTCATCGATCCACTTTATCAGTCGCCTCCTAACCGCGATATTTCCCACGACCAATCACCTGGCAACTTTCGCTGCCTCCGCTCGTCCTTTTTTTTTTCTTTCTTCTTTTTTTCCCCCCTCCCCTCTTCCCTATCATTTTTATCAACCCTTCCAGCCTACCTACCTACCTACCCACCTACCTATCTATCTATCCACCTACCCCCTATCCGTATCATCCGACCGTGACTCCGCTCTCCAATTGGAGTACGAAACGTGGCCGATACCGGGAATCGGTATCGTCGGAAGACAGACCAGAAGAGGAGGAACTAAATCGCGTACGAGTACACGCTTGGTCGTGCGAATGCACACCCTTCCAACCCCTAATGCCAATGACCTGCTCGCTTATAGGCACAAAGTCCTAGCTATATCTGACCGTCTGTATGTTACCTATTCTTAGCACGAGGAACTCCATATGCATGGTATATGTACATATACGTATGTACGTGCTCTTACATACGCGCGCGCGTCTTTGGGTGTGGGTCTTACATGAGCCGCGTATACGAGAGAACCAATAACGAACGTATTTCGTTTGAGGTTGGAATGTGTGTGTGTGTGTGTGTGTGTGTGTGTGGTAAGCGTACGGGGATTGGAAGATCGGTCTGTTTGTTCCGTAAGATTCTGTCCTTGTGAAATTATAATTAACGATATCAGAGTTGCGGAACGAAAGGCTGGCTAAATGTTAAATAATGGGTTGACAGTAACGATCGTTACGAGCTGTTACGAACGAGTTTCGCGGTTTATGAAAGAAACTAGCGTGAGTTAAAGAAGCAGCAGGAAGAGAACCGTCAGGGCCATTTGATAAGCAAGCCGTGTTCATTATTGCACATTAGCCCAGTTATCGTCACGCCTTCCTCTGTTTAGCCTCTATTTCGCTCTTCGTTCCGCTTTGGACGACGTTTTATCTAACCAGCATTCTCGTTGCGTTTATACGTAGGCAGAAAAACGAGGAACGATTGTCTATTAGCGGAATAGCGAACGAACAATTCCTTTTTTTTTTTTTTTCCTTTTTTTCTTTTGTTCGACGATTCGGCAAAATTACACATCGCGCGAGCTTTCTTCTTCTTCTTCTTCTTCTTCTTCTTCTTTTTTTTCGTTTTTTTATTTCTTTGCGAGGCCTTGTAAAGAGTATAAGAAAGATGTATCGAAGAATCGTGGCTCACCCTGCGGACCGTAAAGGGGTGTGCGTACAAGCAAGAACATCGCGGGACAAGATTCTTACGACGCTCAATAAGGTGTACACGTGTACCGAAAAGGGTGCGAGCGAAGGGTTGGGTGAACGCAGTGAATGCCAGGTTTAATGAAAACAATCCTAGTTTATAATCCGCGATAAGTCTCTTGGCACGAGCCGTACAACGAATTCTCTCACCTCGATC
>NW_006263358.1:676817-680765 GCF_000469605.1 Apis dorsata | reverse complement strand
CTCTCTCTCTCTCTCTCTCTCTCAAAAGAGAAGCGAATACGAGATCCAGAAGGAGAGAATCGGCGGCTAGGTTCCGCGCGAGGGCAAGATTCTGGCTTTAACGCGAGCTCTAGAAAGGGTTGGGAAAACGGAGGGACCGACGTGTAAGGTGAAAGATCTTAGTGCGAGAGAGAGAGAGAGGGAGAGGAGGAGAAGACGATGAGGCGGTAGATACGAGCAAGAGGACGACGACGACTGTCACGCGAAATGAGGTGCGCGAAGAGACGAGACGAGGGGTAGATGAAGGGTAGAGGCGGAGAAGGGTGCCCTCCCCCTTCTTCTTCAGGGGCTATTAGCAGTTTAGCTCGTACAAAAGCCTTCTAATTGTACACGAAATTTGCTCGGTCTACCTCGTCGCCACCGCTCGACAATATACTTTCTCGCTATGATGGGAGGAGAGAAAGAGTTGTGTATACGTCTCTGTACGTGAGCACCGTTGAAAGGTGTAAGGAAGGCAATATTCGCGTAGAAAGTGGTAATGAAGTTGGTTCGTTCCTTTCGCGTTTGTTAATTCGTGCTACCACGGGACGAGATATTAGTGACATTCTTTCGAAAAATTCAAAATCGTCTTGAACGTAAACGAGAGTTCTAAACGTTCGAGTTTCGAGGGTTGTGAAAAAAGGAAAAGGAAAAGTCAGAAACGCTCGAGATTTCACACTTTTTTACGTCGCGAGTTCTCCGCGACGATCATTAGCCGAGGATCGAGAATCCGTGGAGAATAGTGGGTGAAAGAAAAGGCGGACTCGGGATTCAGATTTTTCATTAAGGAGACGTCGACTCAGCTATCCGGTCGCCCTCTCGGATATAAGGGGGGAGGGAGAGTGTGGACGGGACCGAAGCAGGCGGAAGGAGGAAGAAGGGGACGGATGGGATGGCAGAGGACGGCTGCAGACTCGCGGTATAATATGGTGGATTAATACGCGCAAAATCTGCCACCTAAAAGTTATTAATGACTGCCACGCCGGTAGCTCGCCATGCGACGCGTCAAAGATTTTATAAAGGAGGGGTTTCACCCTCCCTTTCTTCGTGCCACCCACCACCGTGACGCGTCCATTCTTCAAGGGCGTTGAAAGAAAAGATCCCGGAAAGCCGAAGTTGTCAGCTACTTTCCACCTCGTCGTCTCGCAAAACTTTATTGTTCTTCTCGCGTTTATTTTTAAATCTTCCCAAATTTCTTCCTTTCCTTTTTTTTTCCCCCCCTCCCGCGTGTTATTCAATCAATCAGTGCGATATCGTTGGAAAACGTGTCGTCCTTTTTTTTTTTTTGGGAAAATCCCCAAACGGATTGATTCGAGCGGAAAAGCCATCCCTGGAAAAGACGATCGAACGCGAACACGCTCGGCTCGATTGAAGAGAAGAGAGAGAGAGAGAAAAAGAGAGAGAGGGAGAGAGAGGAGAGAGGGAGAAAAAAAGGCGAAGCACGTTACAGAAACGATACCGAACGAGGAGTCGCAGCGGCGAAGTAGGATTTGCGAAGGGGTTGCCGAAGGGGTCGAAACAGGGGGTGCAGATTTGAACAAGAGCTCGGTTGCTATGCAAATTGGAAAGATAATAATCGATTGTCGGAGGATGGTTGCGTTGATGGGCTCGCGGATGAGCACAGCACACCTCCCCACCTGGAAAACACGCTGATCCCCCCCTCCCTCACACCCCTGGCCCCCTCTTTTCGCTACCCCTTCCGCCCTCGTATCGCCCATCCCGATCTCCCTCAAGGGAAATTATATAGTCTGCCCTCGACGTGCCCCCGGTCCCATAGACCGTCAAATACCTTACCTGTCCCGTCTGCATTCATTCCCTTCCGTGTCTCGCCCCTATATCGTGGATCTGAGCGGTGGACACTACGAATTTCGAGGACACCTTCATATCGAAACTCGTAACCGGCCGAGGAACGATCGTTGACGATCGAAACGAGACTGCTCCATTTTTCATTCTCGTATTTTCCACGTCACTCTCTTTCTTTCTCTTTTTCTCGTACATCGCACCGTATCGATAATATTCGATTAATACTCGAGGCGAAGAAAGGTGAGGATAATTTTTACGGATAGGAAGAGATTGGTCCGAGGGTTGTTTTTCATCGGCACGAAGGAAATTTATTCTCTCTCATCGCGATGACTAATGGTGTTTGTATATTTTTAAATTCATCGGCGTAATGAACGGGTCTGTAATCGAATCAAGGGAGAAGAGAGAAGGGAAGGATGTTAGGTCGAGAAGGAGAGCGTCTGCTAATTGAAGAAAAGCCCAGCGCGCATCAATCATCGGAGTGAAAGATCGCGTCGAAACGGTACGACCCTTCTCTCTCTCTCTCTCTCTCTCTTTCTCTCCCTCTCTGTTCTCTCCGAGGCATGGAAGAAATCGCGTTACCGTTGACCCGATTTCGCGTTTCCTTCATCCCCTCCGCTCCCGTATACGAAAATAAAATAAAAAACAAAAGCGGGGCGCGATGTACAATTTTAACGAAGCTATAAATTCCTTGGAAGCGGAGACGAGAAGGAAGACGAGTTAAAGAGACGGTGTAAAAAGAGGAGAGGAGGAAGAGTAGGGACGATGACAGAGGTCGGCGTTAAGTAGTTAATTCTCGCCACGATTGCGCCACGCTCTCGGGGAATCGGAATAAAAATCCTTAACGAAACATCTCGGGGCATAAATTAAGCTCGGGGCGGGTAAGCGTGAACGTGAAGAAGAAGAGGAGCGCGTTTGTAAAAGCGGATGCCAAACGAGCGACGAAGGTCAGGAAAAGGGAACACGCGCGCGTTCGAACAAACGAAAGCGAAAAGGGGGACATCGAAGGGATGGGAAGAAGGAGGGAGGGAGAGAGAGAGAGAGAGAGATGGACGAGAGGAATAGAGGAGGGAAAGAATGGGTAGGGAGTGGAAAAAGTGGAGGGTGAGGAAGAATGAGTGTTTCGTGTTTGCGCATATTCCTCGCAATATTCTCTGTTTATCTCTATTGCCCCTTGTTTATCCAGTGTCCGTCCGTCCGTCCTTCTATTTTCGTTTTTCCTTTTTCCTCGAGCCCGGGTCTTTACACGGGGCAGGCGGTCGCTGGTCGTAGCCCGTCCTTCTCCTCCACCGTCGCCAGGTACGACCGTCCACCTATTTGTCTGTCTCCCTTTCCTGCTCGCGCCACCTTCTATATATTCCAACCGGTGTTTACGTTGGAGATAAAGCGAGGAACAAACAGCAGGCATAGGGCTCTCATGGCCACCACGTACAGTTCGTCATAACGTACAGTTCGTCTAATTTCACCGTCGAGAAATCGAACCGTTCCCCTTCTCCTCTTTTCTTCGTTCTCTTATTTTATCCACCGATTCCTTATTTCCCCTTATCGACGTATCTATCGTCGAGCTCGATTCTTTCTATTAACCGAATTAGCCGATAAAAAAATTGCACAACTCGAATTTCTCTATCGATCTTCCCTCCTCTCCTGTTGGAAGGGGAGGGTCTATTTTAATCGTTCGCCCATTCCCATTCCCAAGGGGGGTTGAAATTTTCTTTCTCTCGCGCGATACATTGGACGAATCATTTATTGGACGCGTACGTACGCGTATCGAAATCCGACGATCCGATGAAATATCCGATCTGTGGAATGGCGCGGTTCTCGATTCTCTCGACTTTCACCCGGTAATCGGAAGCGAGCTCCGAGTGCAATAATCACGGATCGAAGAGATCCGTGGGCCGTCGTTAACGATCAGCGACGTATTTTTGATTCGTTCCGGGGGCGCGATTTACGGATGGTGCGCGGAGCATTTGCCTCGTGGGTGTAATGGAAAAACAGTGGGATGTATGCACGGCTGCGAATCAGTATATATTATACTGGAACAAATATTTTGTACGCGGAACGACGGTGCCCTATGTGTAATTTCGACGCATCTGTACCTGTCACGTGATCCGCCTTGTTATTCTCTATATC
>NW_006263358.1:675563-676794 GCF_000469605.1 Apis dorsata | reverse complement strand
CTCCGGATCGGGACGGGCGAGAACGGGCGGGCAGGCGAGCGGGAGAAAAAGGCAAAGAGAAGGATGGAACGAGGGAACGAACGAGAAAGAGAAGGGTCTTTGGATACGAGGAAATCTAAAAAGAGAGAAAGGAAGAACCGGCCTGGTACAACGCGCGCGTTGCGACGATTGTTTCTCTCCGCCTGGGGAGGCGGACGCGATACGATAAAATCGATCCTCCCGATCGGACTATCGATCCCGTAAACAACCAGAGCCTCTCGTAGGTCGTATCGCGAAGAAAAGCCGCCAATGAAGCCCCGCAGCATGTTGATCCAATGCATTTACAATAACGACGTTGTTTATCTGTCGGACGACAAACGACTGGTTGTTCCACCCTCGTCGCCACCCTCGCGTTACCCCTTCATCCCTGTATTTCTGCCTCTCTCTCCCTCTGCCTATCTCTCTACTTGTGTCTACTATCACCCCCTTTGCCCCACACCGTGTTCCTCCTTCGCCGTATCAACGTCGACCTCCTCCACTTTACCCCATTCATCTCCGTCTCTATCGCTACTCTCCGTCCGTTCCATGTATATACAATCGTCGTTATATATTAAACACGGCGCAACGTATACCGAGGCATCGACGGGCCAGCCAAGTGTACACGATGCACACGATGTCGGCCTCGTGGCGTCTAGATAGCGGTTTTGTTTATGCGATACTCCGTGTGCACGCGCACGATTTCTACCTCGACTTCGACTTCGACTTCGAGTTCGAGTTCGAGTTCGAAATTTCCCTGTTCGCGTTTCAAAAACGTTCGAGACGAGTTTTTCTTTTTTCTTCTTTTCGTCGTTTCGCGATTTCGATTCTTCGAGATTGGAAAGTTTTCTCTCTCCTTCCCCTCTCCTTCCCTAATCTAATCCCGATCCATTTCTAATTCTCTTCCGGAATTTTTTTCCAGAGGTTGGCGGGGAAAATCTTGGCGGGGACAAGGGGAAAAACTGGAAACAGGCTGTGCGGCGGTCGCTTTCTCGGCGCAATAGGGTCGCAGGGGATCAGGGAAATGCAGAAGGTTACTAAGAGCTAGGGAACTTGTAGCCAACACATAGAAGTTTTGCAAACACACACGGACGCGCGTCCATAGACATTCCACACTGGCAAGCTCTCTCATACTCTGGGGCAAGTATCGTCTGGCTAATGTAAAAAACATGGGTGCACACAACGTGTTGTGTGTTGCTTACATTGCGACTCTCCT
>NW_006263358.1:671115-675355 GCF_000469605.1 Apis dorsata | reverse complement strand
CGGGGGGGGTCGCGGGCTGTAGGAGGCTGGCGAAGCAGGGGGAGTGGGGGAGGGAGGAGAGAGGCTGTATGATACCACGGGGTTAGCATTGTTTTGTGCGACGACCACTCAGACTCCTCGTCAAAAGAGCTGCTAATGTCGGTGCACGTCTACTGTGACGTCAATAACGCATGAGGCCAAATTGAAAAATTATCACACCAAAGCGAGGACCGTTGTTTAGAAAGAGGGTGGCTTTGCTTCCTTCCTTCCTTCCTTCCTTCCTTCCAAAGATCGTCGCTAGTTACGCCAGATAGCCAGACAGCCTAATTTCACCCAATATATAGCTAACTAGATCGGTGAGTCTTTCTTTCTTTTTTTTCTTTTTTTTCTATTCATCTTCAGGATCAGGATTTCTTAAAGAAGAAAGGAACGGTGGGGAAAAAAGAATTTGAATAAAAATCATCGTAATTATGTTTTTTTTTTCAGATTTTAATTAAAATAATCGTAAAGTTAATCGTCGATGAGATATTATCGTTTTATCGTAGAACCTATCGCAGCAACGCGATCACTTGCACGGAATGGAATCGAGTGAGTGTTCGACCGACGAAAACAGCGACTACATATATATATATATACACGTGGTAGTGGGAAACGATGCGTCGGAGAAAAGCTACTTTACGAGGGTGGCAGGTCTGATCGTTGGGTTCTCCACCCGGTTTCTTGCCGGCGAATAATTAGAGCCGATAAGTCACAGCGCAACACCCTGTACCGCTGGGAGTATGGGGGGCATGCCGGTGGGACGAGAGGGGGGCGGATTTGGGGTGGTTCTGGGCAAAGTTGAAAGTTAGAATCGCGAACGGGGGCAGGGGTTTGGAAATCGCGTGCCGATGCCCCATTACACGGACAGACTTAGCTTCACCCATAGTCGCGGTTCCTACTTTCGACTTTGGCAAGGGTGAAAACCGGCCTTCTCCACCCTTCTCTCCACCTCCCTGCTTGTGCCACCTTTTACACCAACGGCCCTATCCTTCGACTCGTCCAATATGCCATTGCCACGGACCTTCCCTGTTACTATTTAGGGTAATTTCGCTTTCCGACAACGATTACGTAAGCCTCTAGGGTTTCGTCGTGGTGGTCGTCGGGTGTCCGTTCGTGTCGATCGATTCGATTCGTCAGCCATTCGTTTTCTAATCGTTTCAACGAGAGGATTCGATTGATGGGTGGGTGAATAAAAGTGAGTAAGCAAGCATAGTTAAGTCAGCTGTGGTTACCGGTTGAGGAGGATTTCTTTGTTTTAGGCCAGCCTGAGACATTAATTGGACGGCTTTGTTGGTCGGTTAGAGTTGTCTGGTATAATTTAAAAGAATGGCGTGTGGTTTGTTGGCCAGATATTGAAACCGTTGTCGCATAAAACCAGTCGGTTTCGCGCTGGCTATTTGTTGTCACATCTAAAGTTATTACCGTGTCTCTTTCGCTTCGTATTATTTATGAGACAATATAGATGGTATACACGTAGAGCGTATATTCTTGGGATGTAAAAATAGAAAAACTACGAACGCAATAATTGTAGTGTAGGGACCAACTTTGCTAAGCGTTCCTTTGATTTACTATCGGACAAAGGTCAGAGATATTTCCAAGTCAGTTGCGCGATAGGATATTTAAAGTCTTTTAATTGCGCATAATTTTGTCGAAAAAAAATTAAGGACGGTAATACAACCATCCGCCATTTGTTACCGGATAAAATATTTTACGAGAATTTTTTCCCTTTTTTTTTTTTTTTTTTTTTTAAGGGGAAGAGAACCTGTTGATCGCCTATTAAAAAATATGATGGCGGCAACCGTTCGATCCGATCCGAACCGCAATATCGTCCGTTTTTGGCCGTTCGTTTCATCCATCGTGTATTTTGTCACCAAACATTCCCGATGTTAATACGGGGCACCGGTCCGATTACGTGGATTAGAAATAGATATCGACATTTTACGTCGATACGTAGTGTCACTAACCCTGTACTCCACTTCCGGAGAATTTTCCGACAGTATTCAAATGATCTTTTAACTTGTCGTTTTAATAATATTCATAACATGCCGGCAACGATTTCTATTTCATCGAATAACAATAGAACGTTAGTAGAGACTGTGTCGCATAAATTGTGACACAGCGTATTCGAGACACTACTGTACATTATATACCGTTCCTTCTATCGATATACACGGCCGTGCACTGAAAATACAAACGCATCAAAAATTTAAACGTCATTTGTGGATAATCGATAATTCGTCCGTGATAGCGAACCGTTGAAACCGCGCCGCTCAATCGTTTTCGCGGCCTGTGAACATCGACCTGGAGAAGAGTGGAAAATTTGTCGTCGTTAAAAAAAAAAAAGAAAGAAAGAAAAAAAAAAAAGAAGACCTTGGAAAACGTTATTGTTATCACATCGCGGTGGACAAAGGTGGACAGCAGCGACGCGCGTTATCGTCCACGCTTCCAAGATTTTTGCCAGGGACGCGTAACCATCTCTCCGTGTTCTATCTGCCAAGCCGGACAATGGGACACCTAGTGAAAGGAATTTTTTTACTGCCACTATTTTTAACTTTTTGGCGCGATGAACGCGCGAGGAGAAAGAACGCTCGAAGCGTTTGACCACGCACCGGACACGGATGAGTTATTTTGATATCAGGACTTCATACCCCATTAGGTCCGGTTCACGATTATTTTGGAAGCAGGACAGGACAATACTCTACCTTGACAATACTCCCGATGGCGGTGGACCCCCCTCTCTTGCTCGACCAATCTTTTTCTCCCTTTTTTCCTTTCTCTCTCTCTCCCTCTCTCTCTCATTCTGGATCCGCATTTTTCTCTTCTCTCCGCTCTCCTGATTTCCCCCTCCCCCCTCTTCCTTCTTTAGCTCGTTCTCTTTTTCTCTCGCAACGTTCCTGCAACGTTTCACCGAAGGGAAGTGGAAAAGAAAGCGATCACGCGATTATCACGTTCGATATTAAGTTGGGCTGGGAAAAGTTTCGACAGAGAGTGGAGATCTCCTTCCACGACAGGAAGCATATTTCCATAAACGTCCCTCTTCGGACGCAGCATAACAGCGGGAACGTACGCGGAAAACTCACGGTGTCTGGGGTGGTCAACAAGGGGTGGCAGTTTTCCGCGACGAAAAGGGTGTTCAGGCGAATTGAACTAACAAGGTCCCTGAGGGCAGTTTACGCCCGATATCCCGGTAAACTCTAAACTGTCGAGAAACGATCGTTCAACGGAATACTTTGTCCCTGATCCTGCTTGTTTCTTCTTTAACGAAATTGCACGATAAATCTGCGTGTCCACCTTTTGAAAACGTTCTCTTCTATTTAAGAAAAAAGAAAAAGAAGAAAAAGAAGAAGAAAAATCAGATATCCGATAAAATCTCCTCTCCCTTCTCGTTGATTTCTCGTAAACGCTCGACGATTTACCAAACCGAACCAACGACGAATCCACGTTACCCAAGCCTTCCACAGACTTGAAATAACTTGGAGCTTCGAGTCCTCCTCCTGCTCGTCTCGCGCTATCTTGTTCACGCGTTGTTGGGGTGAACGGTTTTGGCAAGGGTCTGCGGAAGTACCTTGACTTTGATCAACTTGCCCCGAAGTCCTTCACTCGCGCTCGACAGTTCTTACATAGCCGGTTTAGGGTATTGTTTGGCCGCGGAGCGCCGATGAGAAATGGGAGGCATAGATCCTGGTGCCGCATCTCAAGTAGGCACGTCCCATGCTGGCTGGCGGTGACCATTTGTTAAAGTCCACTTTCGCCGCCACCTGTCCCCCATCGGTTAGGAAAACGGCTCATAACACACACCGTCGTCCGCTGCGCAGTTACGATCGTTGTTTTTTTGTCCCCGGCCCAGGGAACGGGGGCGTCTCGAAGACCGTCTTGCGGATAAAATGTCGATGTCGTTATGTCCAATAGCTGCCACCATGATGATAGCCCCCGTATCTTCTCCGCCGTGATTTCTATATTTAAAGTTGTGCACATATATACACGATTGTTTATTCCTCGTTTCGCCGTCCGATCTCGCCCGAATGCATCGTGCGCTTCGTGCATTTCTCGAAACGGAGGAGATATATCATTTAATTCTTTTCCTTTTTTTACGATTAGATTTTGAACAATCTAATCTCGGGAAAGGGAGAAGTAAGTTCGTTTCGTCGAATAATTGTAAAAAAAAAGAATAATTGTCGAAGAATCTTATCCGTTCGCGAATCAAATTTGCCGAACGATTGAC
>NW_006263358.1:667291-670984 GCF_000469605.1 Apis dorsata | reverse complement strand
TGGAAAGAGGGGGGATGCTATGCGGGGAGAAGGAGAGAGGGGGGGAAAAATGTGACAAGTTCGTGGAAGCTCGCGGCCGATGTCGCTCGTCAATTTTTGGCCGCGGCGAGTATCGCATGAAACCGTATATCGGAATAACGGTTTATGCGTCTCTCTAAATCACGCACTTCGTATTGGCGCTTGTTGAACTCGGTTGCATTCCTATCGCGCTATGCAACGTAACGCGAATTTGCCGGCATTCGTGATATAATCACAAATTAATTACTAGGGCTTTATTGAAATTCGCGTTGGGTTTTTGCAAAATTTTGGAAAATTACCGAAGATCGATTCGAAATTGGAATTCTGCGATGCGGCCGTTTACGGGCGCGCGCGAGGCAAGGCAATACGATACATATTTAATATTCAGCTGGGATAATTTATTACAAGTCACGAAGACAAACAAGCGTTTCGCTATTATTATTACGCTCGATAAATCGAAAGTAGTCGATCGTTACACGGAATGTATATATATATCGCCGTCCTGTCAAAGTGATAATTGTAAAATGATATTTCGCTTTAATCGATATCGTTACACCCTTACGATTGTTGCGATAAGTTAATTAAGGTTGGCAGAGGTTTGAGGGAATATAATGTACACCGGGTTGTTACACCGGGTTGTCTCTGCTTATATTGATATGCAACATATATCTCGGGCTTATAGGGTTATTAAGGACTTCATCCGTGTCTCATGGCAGGATTACTACGTTATTATCCTTCGGTAAGTGGCAGGTTGGTCGGTCGGCTGGTTAGTTGGTCCCTCGTAAGGAAGGCCAAACATCGCCTCCTCCTTTTACTCGGTCCCTTGAGCCAGCGGCGAAACTAGTAAGACATTCCCCTCCCTCCCAAAATCGTCGGGTGGAATGGGACCCAGTTGTGAATTTGACCCTCGTAATTAATTTATAACTGGCGTTCTTGTTGCGAACCCGACCGGGGGTAAGCGGAGTGACCTCGTACGGTACAGTTCCACTCGAGTTTTAGCCAATTAACGATACCGCTCGAAAACAAACTTATCCCCGCTTTCACGCGTAATCAATCCCTCTCGTTTCCACTCTCCCTCCACTATTAAATTTTATCACAATCTTTCAACTCGTCCGTTGAAACTATTCGTCCCTTCTTCGAAGTCTTCAATGTGGATTCATTTTACGATTAATTTTCGATCTCTCGACGGAGTTTCGCGAGAAATCTTAACTTCCAGCGATATTTTGCGATCGCATTGGATGCGCCAGAGAGAGACGTTACGAAAGCAAGGATTCCTCGAGATTCCTCTAATGCCTTGGACTTCCATTTTGAATATACACACACATACATACACACAGAATATTCTCCCGCCACTTATTACGAACCTAACGCAAATTCGACACGAGGATGAAGGAACGTTGTTGGAAGGTGGTCGAGGGAGAAGTGGTGGAGGAAGGTAGGACGGTGGAATCCATAGATCGCGGGGCTAACAATCAGCCGTAAATTATGGTCTCAATATCCATTGTGTACCCTTCTTGCTCTCGAACGAGTCTAACCCCAGAGTCTAAGGCCAAGACTACTCACCCCCTCCCTTTGGAAGGCACAACGGTGGAAGGCACAGCGAGAGGGTCGGTCGGCTCTCTCACGGCCCAACTGAACCAAGAGATATGTATATTAATGGGGCAATCTTACATAGTTTTGTTTACCTTGCCATTCTCTTAGTACGTATACAATTACTATCCCTAGCCCCTACGGTATGCTTAGTGCAGGGGCTGAACTGCCTCCTCCTTGTTCCTTCGCTCTCTCTCTCTCTTTCTCTCTTCCCTCCACTCCTCGTCTCTACGAAACTATCAGATACTGTGCAACTTCGCCCCGACTAATCGACGCCGAGTAGGCATCGCGTATTCGTAACGCGTATCGGCGTTTTATCGCGAAGGATAAAAAAAGAAAAAAAAAAAGGAAAGAAAAACAATATCCCACCATCGACGAGGCATCCAATTGACGATCCATGAACGATGCGTAAACCGAAAGGGTGATTTGCCGAGGAAAGATGCGTGTAAAAACATGTACAGGACAATATTGACGGAAGGAGGGTCTCCGATAAAAGCGGGTTCCGTTCTTGAAGGGTTTAAACGGAAGCGGGTCGATGGAAATCCCATTCTACGCGGCACAGGGGCTTTCAGCAAAGAAAATATTGTCCACGATGCGAGCGATAGCGAAGCGGAACTTTTTCACCTTTCGTCCCTCCTCCGCCCTCCCCCTCTCTTTTTTAATTCCGTACGTGGCCGAGCACGAGCAGCTTTGTACCGGGAATGTACATTTCTCTCGTTGAACAAGCTCATTTGTGTAATCCCCGAAGCTTCGACAACAAACTGTCTGCGGCATTGGAGCGACGCTGAGAGCGTATATAGGAAGGGGGTGTGAGCGCGACATTAACGTACTTTGTAGTTCAACTCTCTGTGGCAGTTATACCACCATCGTCTCCCATCTCTGACTTTCTCTCTTTTCGTCTCCTGACCTCGTCGTCTCTTCTCCTCGCTCACTTCTCTCTCTCTCTCTCTCTCTCTCTCTTTCTCTCTTTTCGTCTCCTTGCCTCGTCGTCTCTTCTCCTCGCTCACTTCTCTCTCTCTCTCTCTCTCTCTCTCTTTCTCTCTTTCTCTTTTCTCTCGCTCTCCCTCTCTGCCTTTCTCTCCTCTCTCGCTCTCCCTCTTTCTCTCTCTTTTCCGCGACTTCATCGTCCTGCGATGAAATTGCAATTGTAATAGCAATTATCTTATTTCTACTATTGCTTCTTTGTACTTCGATTCGCGACATACGGTGTTGGCGGTGATGCGAATCAGAGAGAGGAGCAGCAACGTTGAAACCGTGGTTGGAAACCGTGGTGGGAAGAACGGGGTGGAAAGATCGCGAATGGAATTAAACGTTGGCGGGATGGTCGTGACGCAATTTAAGTCGTGTGGCCGTTTACTGGGGCGGAATGACGAGTCTTTTAGCTGAATATTGCCAGCGTGAGTTACAACCGGCTCTCTCTCTCTCTCTCTCTCTCTCCCTGGTATTGTTGCATTTTTCATTCGCCAATTATTAGCCGGAACACACCGGCTCCTCTTGGAAAGGACTCGAAAAATTGACTGCGCACGGACTGCTACGCTTTTTTTTTTCCCTACCTACGTTTCCACACTGTAGACAAACGATAAACTTTATTTCAATCTTCGTGCAAAATTGAAGGGAAACGAAAAGTTTCCAACCGACCTTTCTCTCGTGCAGAAATATATATCCAGTAGCCGAGCTTTTTTAATCATTGACCCTTTGGTTGACCGGTTACGAAACCGGAAAGTAGCACGGGTTGGAAACGTTGGTACCAAATTGCAGGAAGAGAGCGAGGATGAAGGGTCTAATTTCGAGAAGGCAAAGTCGCAAAGTCGAAAACTTGTCCGCATTGCGACGCTTGTTAAAAACACAGTAAAGATAGATGTTTGGAATAGTTGGTTTACAAAATTAATCGCGGGAAGGGGGAGGAAGGATGTTGGAGGAAGAAAGGATGGACGAAATCGTAGGAAATCGTGGATGATACGTAACGACTCACGCTACTCGAGTAACGTATCGAGGCCTCGAGGTGAAATTCGAAGTTCGAAGTAATCAATATTATAGCTCGTGAAGATATACGATGCGAGAGAATGTGGGCAAACGGTGTACACA
>NW_006263358.1:662331-665562 GCF_000469605.1 Apis dorsata | reverse complement strand
CCCTAAAAGCGTGGCCACATTGTCCTTGGCTGACGGGATTCGAGTTTCGATGACGGGAGACGATAGGTGGTGGTTCGACGATGGTCTTTGAATCATTCCAGTGGGAAGGATAAGTCGTGGCGACGTTTATTTATTCGGACGAATGAATTAACTTTTTTTTTCTTTTTTTTCTTTTTTTTATTTTTTTTCTTTTTTTTTTTTTTTTATGTTTCACTCTTTATTTTTAACACATAGGTGTGTTTTCTTGCTTCAGGTCAGTGGTGTATACTTCCCAGGCTTCTGAGACAAAGTGACATGGCTTGTTAATGTGAGTTGAACGATTATTTTTGTACGCGACGTGTAATTTTTTTTTCTTTCTTTCTTTTCTTTTCTTTTCTTTTTTTTTCTCCTTCTGTTTTTTCTTTTTTTTTTCTGTTTCGTCGGACGTGTCAAATTTTGTATAATTCTTTTTTCCTTTTATCGATAACTTACATCGGTCCTCGCGATATTATTTTTGGACAAGTTCCAAAACAAAGTACGTAAGTTGGACAGAGACGAAGAGAGAGGGTTGAACGAGCTCGTGGGGTCTGGCGCACGTTTTACTCCCCGTCGTTTTAGGGGGATGAACGATGCGAGACATCGATAATCGCATTTGTTGTACGACCACCGATACCGAAACTTTCGGAATTTCGTCCAGTTAAGAAGCAAGGGAAGTTTATGACTTAGGGAATATTTTATATTATTCGAGTATTCCTTTACCTCTTCCTCCCTTTCCCAACATCCAAATCTCTCTCTCTTCTATTCATCCACGTGCACTGGTATGAAAAATTTATACTCGATACCAGTCCAATCTTTCGTATTAACGGCGAATTTTTCACGACGATTAAAGCTCGAGAAACAATCTCGAGAAATCCGTGCTGTTTCGGAGTGCATTTCAGCGTACGCGTTAATTGCGAAAAGCGAGAGGGCGGAAAACGCGGAAAACACCAACGCGAATAACAGGGTGGTTTATTTCCAACTCCGGTGTTGCGAACTCTTCTCTTTTTCTCCTTTTTTTTTCCTTTCTTTCTTTTTTTTTTCCCTCCCCCCTCCTTTCTTTTTCTCTTTTTCTTTCCTCTTTTTCCCTCTTTGCTTCTCACTGTGAAGAACACTCGGCGCCAAAGTGGGAGCTAATAACATAAATGAGGAACACAGCGCGTTGCTTCTTTTTGTTCCCACCCCCGCGCGCGTTTCCTTTCTTCCGTTCGTTTTTTCGCCGGGCCAGCCGCTCTACGTATAAAGTGGCGAATATGGGGTGTGAAATGCATGTCGGTTTCACGGGGTTGCCGGGCGTGTAATAGTGGGGACAGAAAAGAGCGGTGGAGAGAGGCGCGCGTGGCAGAGAGGTCGGGTTCTGGAACGGGCTCGAGTTGCAGGAGTCAACTTGGCGCTCATTGGCTACTTGCTGGCGACCGCCACTCGCGAAACATTAGTATTCTCTGCTAATTAAAATGTAACTGAAATTGTAATGGTCTGCGTGTGGCGACGATACGCCGGGAAAACCGAGGGGGGATGGCGGACAGAGAGCGAGAGAGAATCGGAGGAGGCCGGTGGCGGTGGCGGGGCGTTACACCGTGCACCAAGGTAACGGACGATGCGTGCTTTTTCATGCTCGGCTTGGGGACTGAATAGAGGAAAACGTCAGAACGTTCCGCGGAAAAAAAAAAAAAAAAAAAAAAAAAAGACTGCATCACACCGCGATTGTTCCTATTACTTTTGTCCCGGTGTATTATGATTATCGTCGGTGATAGCGCCGCGGCAGAAAGAGGGACGAAATCTAAACGTGAAACGTAGGGAAAAATCCGCGAGCTTTTTTCTTTTCTTTTCTTTTTTTTTCGTACAGAAAGCTTATCGTCAAAATGTATATACATATATATATACGGTATTTTACGACGCGTTCGAATAGGAAAAAGAAAAAAAGAAAGACGAGAAAAGACGATAGGTGATAAAAAGAGGCCGAGTTCGGTTTCTTGTGGGTATATTCGAAAACGCGCCACCTTCCGGCCCTTAAATCACATCAACCCTCGAGGTACCCTTTTCACCTCTTTTCCCCGTTATCTCCACGCCGTCTCGTCTTTCGCTCTTATTTTATTTGTTTCGCTTATCCACGCCGTTCTGGAAGCTCGCGCAGATTTCGCGGCAATTTACTTTATGCGCGTTACGTCGTTTTCCGCCCTCTCGCTTCCACCCGGAGTGGCGTAGCCACCCTAACGGCAGTAGGTATCGTTTCATTCGACTCAGACCGCCCTCTCACCCTTACGATGTTCTTATGGGACTCACACCAGGGCCACGTTGTACGTGCACGTACGTACAACAGAAACCCGGCAACTTGTGTGGCTCGTTCTATCGTTGGGCCACCCCCGGGGTGTTGAAACTCTTCTGCACTTATTTCGCGCTAATTCACCCCTCAAGACCGCTTACACGCCCTCCTCCCCCTCCCACCGCATCCACGGCGAACCAGTTAGCTTTTTTTTCTCACGTGCCGTGAAGCAGTTCTCGTTAAGCGGTTAAGGGTGAACTCCGTTAAAGAGGGGTTGTAAATTCATTGACCGACGAAAATACTCCCGCCGGAATTCCTGGAAGCATCTTTCGAGCTTCTTCGATTTCATCGATACCTCTTTTACTATTTCTCTCTCTCTCTCTCTCTTTTCTCGTCGCGGGGGTGAATAAATAATCCACGTATACGTTGCATATCCACTTCAATTTCGATGAGGGTGGTTAGGTCGTCGAACTTGATCATCTCGATCGATATCTCGAGCAATTTTCTAATCGAATCGTTGTTCTATCCTCGTATTGTCGCGTGTATCGTCAACGAAATTCGAAAAGAGGAAAGAAGGAGAAGGAGGAGACGAAGAAGAAGAAGAAGAGAATGAAAAAGAAAAAGGAAAAGAAAAAGAGTTCTCCATTAGTAGGACATTTGCATTGAACGGTTGACAAGCGGCAACAAAGGCAGGCTCAGAATTTTCGTCGTAAATAAGCATTACGATATAATTTTCTGTCACAACAATGGCTGCCGGTGTTACAAAAGGTTTAGCCACGAGGCGACCGTCGGCTACTACCCCCGTGGACAATGAGAACGTCCGCGTTACGCCATAAATTGATTTGCGAAAGCGTTCCTGAAAAAGCTCGCTCCTCTCAGCGAGGAGAGAGAAGAGTCCGCCGTGTGGCCAGCCGGGGTGGGGCTACCCACCAGGCTTTTGAGCTTATACCGCA
>NW_006263358.1:661730-662321 GCF_000469605.1 Apis dorsata | reverse complement strand
AATATATATATATATATATTAGTGTAACGAGGAAAGGATATCGAAAGATACACCCTCTCCCCTCCCCCGTGTGTGTTGGTCGCGGAAGGTAAGGTAGCTAGCCCGGAATCCCGCAAAATAAATCGGATCTCACTGTCAGTGATCCCCGGTAATATTTGTCTTTCGCCGGGCCATTTTACAAGATTTCCTATCTACTCGGCTTTATAAGCGAGGAAGACGAGGAGGAATCGGGCAGGCAACCGACCGAGGGGTGACTCGGACACAGAGAAAGAGAGAGAGAGGCGGTGGAGGTTCACGTGGTGAGATGGGGTGGGTGGGCCGCGGCGGTCGGTGCGATTCCCTGGGCTGGCTGGTATAGAGAAACGGCCTGGCGGTGGCTAGTGGTGGTGAAGGAGGTGAGGAAGGGAAAGAGTAACACGGGACAGGGTCCCGCGGGATAAAACGGGCTATCAGATGTGAAACCCACTGCGTCGAAATGTAAAAGCTTCCTGACAAATCGGTTTCTATTACCGCGTCGCGGTGGGTCGCCTTTTTTATATTGATGGCATTATTTTCCACGGAGACGGGAGACCGTATTTTCTGGACACACGT
>NW_006263358.1:660836-661686 GCF_000469605.1 Apis dorsata | reverse complement strand
GCATTCTCCGGGAGTACACACGGGATCAACCTCTCCCTCCCTTCCTCTTATGAATCCCGGTTATTTGCCTGGGAAATTAATGTGCGTTTACCACGTATTCGTGCGGCCGTTATATCAAAGAAACGGAGTGACGTTCGATAAAATTGGTTATTATTACCCCTTCTTATTAAGTCCTCAAGGGGTTGCGCGCCCTGCTCTCGCCAGGTGCTTCGTTTCATCCTCTTTTAATTGCTCGTCACGTGACCGCCAAGTATTCGTAGAATTGGGGGGAGGAGGGGAAAAAAAAAAAAAAGAACGGGTATCCCCTTAGACGTTCGTTTCCTTTTCCTTCGTTAAATATCCGAGAGAGAGGGAGAAAAGACTCGGCACGTGCCTTCTCCTCTATTTTGAAAAAAAAAGAAAAATCGGTGGCGATGGAACGGGGGTTTGTCCCGCCAGAAAGAGAATCTTCTCGTCGGACAAAAGCGGTCTCGATGTCCTCGAGGATCCGTGCAAAAAAAAAAAAAAGAAAAAAAAAAGAAGAAGTAAGAGCGCGCACGTGGAAAGAGGTGGGCGGAAGGTGGGTGGATGAGGGGCGGTTGGGTGGTTGAAAGGGGTAAGGTGGGCGGGCGAAAAAAACATCGGAAAAGAGTTCCGTGGGGCTGGATGGTGTGAGAAGGTGCTGGAGCCAGACAGTCAGACAGAGGAGACAGACAGACAGACATGCGGGAAGGAATGAAAATAATAATAGCCAGCGTGGCCCAGGGCCATAGGTGTCAGTGCCGGTAGGAAAGAAGGAAGGACAGGAAGGAGCGCGTTGAATTTGTCATATGTAAGTTTCACCCTCTCTCCCGTGCGGGCACACGCACCA
>NW_006263358.1:658203-660822 GCF_000469605.1 Apis dorsata | reverse complement strand
ACCCCTCCGCGACTCTTGCTCCCTCCCGCGCGCAAAAGCAACCAGCACGCCACGTATCGTCGTCCGCGAGAGAGGATTATTCGAGAAAGGTGGCAGGAATCGGAGGGACCACGTCGAGATTCGGGTCCTTTGCGATGCGCAACCACCCGCGATCCCTTGTGCGAATTTCTCGCGTGCGTTAGAAAATGTCTCGGGGGTATATTGAGATACTGTCACCGAATTTTCTCCCGCAACCCCTTGAGATCGTGCCTGGGCCCGTGGACACACACGCGCGTTACTTTCATCCCCTTTTTCGTTTCAAGGCCGTTGAACCGAACACCTCTCCCTCCCCGTGCCGCTGTTGACGAAATTTGGCCGGCAGGCTGGCATCGTGATGTCGGATCCGGTTGCGGATCGTCCTTCATCTCGTTCGAGGATCGAACTTTCATTATCGCTATGTGCGATCCGCGCTCCGCTCTGGAAAAATCTAAATTATCCGGGGATATTTTTTCCTCCCCCAAATTTCTCTCGATTTATCGGAAAGTTGGAATCGAATTGGACGCGATTTTTGGTTAATTTTTACCATCTCTGTCCACGGTGGTGGATCCGGGATGGTGGAGATCCGTTCTTTGCAATATCGTATTTACAGTGTCCGTATATTGTCTGGTCGGAGGCACAAACGCCGCTATCTGTTTAATTTTTCGCTAATACTTGTCTGCTCGTGCAAGCGGATATCGAATTTCAATTGCGGTTGCCTGTAAACAAGTGCTCCGTTTTATTATTTATTACCATCATTCGGGCCACTTAATCAAAAATACATTAACGTGGATGACCCTCAACGTCTGACATTTTCGATGCTCGAATGTGCGAGCGCGAATGATTTCATCAGCGCGTTATTAAGTGGGCTTTGATTTTCGATCCTCATTTTGCAAACCCGAGCTCTTTGTCGCGGGACCGATCCTCTCCTCTCCTCCCCTCTTCCCGTTTTCCCCGTTCCCATAGATTACATACCTGTCAAATGAAAATATTCTATTTGCGATACTGTTACTCTAATCATAGTTATTGCATATTTGTTAATTACCGCGTAACTCGTCTGCCAACGCGTGCCCACCACCCACCCCTTCACCCTCGTTCCATCGGATGAATTTTCGTTGGATATATAATATATTCGTATTCGATCCCAGGACCACCATCACCACCACCACCACCACCACCACCACCTCCACCTCCACCTCCACCTCCACCTCCACCACCTGCTACGAGAAATTCACACGCGCGCGATCGCGAGATACTTTTTTAATTTCATCGCCAGCCTGATAAGTTAAGCGGAGATCGTTTTTTTAATTCCGGTCTCTCGACAGGGGTGGTTGGTAGGGCGGTTGGTAGGCGCGTTGATAACGTTGATTAATTACGATTCGGGCCCGATTATCGGTGGGATCGTGGTTTATTTATTAAACGAATATTTGTAGTCACGCTATTATTTATGGACCCGTGCCTTGACTCGTTGCGACCACGATTACAACCGTGACCGGTATATGCGTTTATAGATGCGTATATTCGTATTCCAACGAGTTTGTATATGAACTATGCGCACATATATGTGTAGATCACGACAATACTATTAATTAGGCCTTGTCTTTCATTTTTGTTTAATGATACTCCGCGCAGCTTGCAACGGCGGGAAATCCTTTGTGTTTTCACCCCCGTTGTTTGGCGGGGTAAAAACGTGAAAAAGCGAAAAGCTCTGTCCGAGTGAGAGCGGATGCTTGTATACGTTCCATTCAATGGGGTTAGCAACGCAAGTGCACAGGCATGCCGGTGCACACGTATGCACAGGCGGATACACGTGATAGGGTTGGACAAATGAAGTGGATATGACATAATGATTTCGAGAGGCTGTGTACCTCGTAGCTTGTTGCCTGTCGGACGGACCGCCACCGACCTCGCCACCCTTGTTCATTAAAGTTTTTCATTTCTATCGATAATATTAATTACGATTCGCCGCCTGAAAAGAAGCGGACTNCTTTTTTCTTTTTTTCTTTCTTCTTTTTCTTCTTTTTTTTTTTTTTTTAACTCTTTTCGAATTTTTGTTCCACTCCGATCAACGCAGTTCCTCGCGGATTATCTCGAATAAACAACACGCGATGAAACGAAAATTTATATATACGTGTATGTGTGTGTACACGCATCGTTCTTGAATAATTTATCGAGGTAGGAGAAATTTGGAAAAATATTACCCGCCCATCTAGAGACTGCCCGAGAGACGAGGTTGAATTCGATAATTGTTTAAATCTTGATCGATAAATCGGTAATCGCGTTCACATAACGCGAATAAAGTTACATGATATGTATCTTTTTAACTTTCGCTTCGTCAAATTTTCATCAATTCGTCGCGATGAAAATACGATAGATCGTAGGATGATCGATATCGCGAAAGGAAAGAAACACAGGAGGAAGAGGAAGGGGAGGGGAGGGGGAGGAGGGAAGTTCTGCCAAGTAATCGGGCACGTTCCAGTTTTTCAAAGGCAAGAATATCGGCCGTTTCAGGGAACGATTCACGTGGCAGGAATGGTTTGTCGCAGCACAGAAGAGACCTGTTATAGCGCTACCGTCTTTGCTTGTTTTTTTCCTACCTCCACA
>NW_006263358.1:656564-658174 GCF_000469605.1 Apis dorsata | reverse complement strand
CCTCCTCTGGCCCTTCCACGGTAAACAACAGGCATACCCCATCCTCCTGGCACAGACACTGCCGACCCCGAGCCGTGCCTCCCACTTGCAAGGCACCACCCCTCATCAGTCGGTCTGTACAAATATACTATTGTATTGATCCTATACCTTTTTCCACCTCCAACCCTCTTCCTCTCCTTTTGTTCCCCGAGTATCCTCGTTTTACATTTTAGCCGCTTCCGCGAAACAACTAATGTGCACCGAGTGTGTTGACAGTAACTGTCTCGCTATTGTTGCACCCTCTCGCTCTCTCCTCCTCCTTCTCGCCTGCTCTTGCCCGCTTGAAGAGGGATGAAGCGTTGGATCATCGCGCCGTGTGCACCAACCCCGCGGCGATTCTTCCGTTCGATTCTTCTCTCATTTCGCGATAAATCGACTGACTCTTCCCCTCCTCCTCCACTTCGAATCGGTTTATTTCCTCGAAGCATTTAGAGTATGGACCATCTATCGATCGATCGATCGATCGATGGAATTGAAGTTAAAATAAAAGAGATTTTAAAAGATTTTTTCGCGCGATTTTTAGGTGACAAATCTTGGGATCAGGAGATCAGTTTCGAGACCAGTTATTATGTCGAAGGTATTTTTACGTCGTCAGGTATAGAGGATTGATAGGGAAACGGGGGAGGGTTAATTACACCGCGCGAAAGTCGATTTCGCTTGGAGATGGCAATTTCGTAAATACGTGCGCGCGGTATCGGTTTTATTGTCGAGGGGGAGGGAGGGAGGGCGATGATGCGGCGATGGTGTGCGGTCCGTGTAGTATTTCTCGACGCAACAACAACAAGAGGCGGGCGAGCGAACGGGCAGGCAAACACTGGCAGCACGTAACGTGCATTAATACGAACGAGCAGGCCGAGAAGTAAGACCGGTGAAAAGGGGTGGGAGTTTATATCGTGAGGTGAGCACGCGATGACGTGATTCTATCGATTATTAAACGAATAATATGCAGTCGCTCGCACTGCCCTGTACCATGTGCACATCGAACCACACGGGCAATTTGAGTATGCATCGTATGCATGAGTTTATGATCGCGCGAAAATCCGGAATGTTCGGCACGGAGTGATACGATGGAAACGAAATAGAGTTCCCGCGAAACTAATTTCATAGAACGGTTACAACCTCGACGCCTCGAAAATGCCGTTGTGTGGTGTGGTATTCTAAAATTAGGAGTTACACACGAACCACCACCACCACCACCACCATCACCACCAACACCACCATCGCCGCCGCAGCCCGCTCGCGGAAATTCTTTTTTCCCTCCTGGTGGTGGACGATGCCCTCGTCGAATACAGGGGGGGATACGCAGTCTCGAGCGTGGCCTTTTTTACGCGACAATACACGACGAATCACGGTCGCACGCTGATTGAGAAAACCCTCTATACCCGTGATTTTCCGCGCTACATTGTGAAACCCGGAATATTCCAAGAAATTAGGGGGATGAAAATGACTCGCGCTGCTCGTTCCGATCGATCCTCTCGCTCGTTTCCTCCCTAACGTTTTTCATGTTTTTTTCTCTTTTTTTCTCTTTTCCTTTCCTCTTTTTCCTTTCTCCTTCTCTCTCTCTCTCTCCC
>NW_006263358.1:654571-656549 GCF_000469605.1 Apis dorsata | reverse complement strand
CCTCTCTCTCTCTTTCTATCTCTCGCTCTCTCGTTTTCTCACTCTCTCTCGCGGAATCCGAGGAAAGAGTGGAAAAAGTTGGAAAATTTCGCGAGGCGAGGAACGAGCGACTCTTGGACGATTTGCACAACGTCCAAGTTGCGTGTCCGTACGTGGAAACGTAGGGTATCGTAACGATCGTAACGCATCGAGGTCGAAGTAACCTGCAAGGTAACGAGCAAAAAGGATTGCGCTAACGAAGTGCCTGACTGGGTAACTTGCCCGAGCCCTGGGTCCGGGGCAATAATGTCTCCCTCCCCCCCGGTTGGTAAACTCGTGTTTGCACAACTCTTTGTCCCAGAAGTACACACACACACACATATACGCGCGCGGGCACAAAGGCGTACGTGCACACGTCACCGTCGAAGAGAACGCCGCCGCGCCGGTCGAACGGACACAGCCGACTCCTGCCCTCGCGCTCTCCGACCTAAGGTTTTTTTTTCACCGGTTGTTGTATGCATAATAGCATTAGGATTCATTAGCAATCAGAGATGGACCGAGCATGGGTGGTGGACGCCCCCGCTCGATTGTTTACCAGAGTTCACTCNCTCACGACTCTTCCGCCCGTTGCAACCCCCCATGCCTGCAACAGGCAGCCTCCCGACGGCTTGCGTCGTTCTGCATCGTTAGAAACGTCGGTAATTCCGCTGCCTCGTTCCGTCCATCCCGTTCCAAAGAAGACGTCACGCTCGGGGAAACTTTGAATTTCGATCGGTGATGAACCGGCACACAGAACCGTGCGATATATTTGCGATATTTGGTTAGAGGAGAAAAAAGGGGGAGTAAAAGTACGGAAGCACGGAATTTGGAAGCGGAATTTCTTCGTCTTTTTTAACGTGGAGATTAATTGGACGAGAGATTAAATATAATTTCGATGATAATTTATGTTCGTAATGGATTCGTATCTGTAAAATGTTTATCGTTCGAGGCTCGAATTTCTTACTTACCGTTTCTCCCGATCCCGATGGGATCGATGGGATGGAAAACGGGAGGCACGTAATAGGATAATGCGTTTCGTTCGAAAGGTGTACGATCGTACGTTGTCAACGTTCGCCAACAATAAATTACTCGGCCGGTTGTTAAGGCCGACAATACGCGCGTCTGTATCAATTTACCCGCGAATCGAGCGTCAGGGCTGAACTTCTGCTCGTGTAATTTCTATCCATCTATCGGAGGCGCGTTGAAAAGGTAATAGAATACCTGGCCTTCTGGGCGTCTATTTATAATTTCGTCTCATTCATTGGAAAAACAATCACCACCGCGGTGAAATCGCGCGGGTAGACGTATCTCTTTCCCCCCCCCCCCCCCCCACTCTCGCTCTCTCTCTCTCTCTCGCTCTCTCACTCCCTCTGCCTCTCTTTTTCTCGCTTTCTCGTGGCGGCGGCGCCGGCGGCGGCGGCGATCGAAAAGGGGGATAAAAGGACAATGAAAATACATTTGCAGGCAAAAGCGACAGGCCAGCGAGATAGCTTATGCTTCCTGGAAAGAGGCGAAGGTTGTCACTTTACTACTCGCAACAGGACACCGATCGACCACCTCGTATTCCCGTTTAGTTTGCCGTTCCAACTCCTAGCAAATATCGTACGCGTCGTTGAATGGTCTGCACGGAATAAACATCGGTCGAGTGTGTGCCCGCTTAAGAGCGGGGGGCGTGGAATCGGGGTGGAAAAAAAATGCTGGTTACGTTATCAGTTCCTTTACAATTGGTGACAATTTCATTTGGAATGTACTAAAAACACAATGGGGAGGGTTTGAATTACGGGTTATTCGACCACTTTGTATATTCGAAAAAGGAAGGAAAGGAAATCTTTGTAATAATCGTCTTTTGTTCGGTTAGCGAAACAGCAAATAAAATCGCTTTACGATAAAGTGTCAGGTGGCACGGTCACCACCAATTAATTTCGCCCGTTCAGCAATTGCAACCTTCTATTTAGACATT
>NW_006263358.1:654264-654509 GCF_000469605.1 Apis dorsata | reverse complement strand
GGGGAGGGGGAGGGGAGAGGATTCGGTTCCCAATACCATTGTATTGGTAAACGGCGTTCATTATAAATAGGGGTACGACACAAAGCGCAGAATAAATATCGAGATATCCTATTTCCGGGGGATGGTCGAGGCCGGTGTTTATTCTATCATTTTTTCATGAGATTTCAGCCAAGTGTAAATACCGCGGAAAATGCAGGAACACAAGGCGACTAAACATAACGATTATAAGCGCCCAGGGGCTTCGA
>NW_006263358.1:634085-653915 GCF_000469605.1 Apis dorsata | reverse complement strand
AGAGAGAGAGAGAGAGAGAGAGAGCTCCACGCATTGTTATGAGCTTGTCAGAAATTATTTAAAAAATTAATTTCCCGTGACAACGAGCTCTTTTTCCCTATCTTTCTCTTATTCCCCCTATTTTATATTATATCCAACCGGCCAAGGGATTTTTTATCACAAACCTTCGTCCTCCTCCGTCCACCTTTATTTTCCTCGTTTCGAGTATCGTCGTCGCGCGTCGTCTCCGTTATTGTCGTTCCTGTTTTCTTTTTTCTTCTTCTTCTTCTTCTTTTTCTTCTTTCCCTCTTCTTCCCTCCCCCTCTCTTTCTTTTTTTTTCTTTTCCAACCATCACGATTCTTCGTAACACGAATCGTTTTCGCCGAGTTACAAGTCGACGCGTGACAACGTTTTCCAGCATGTTGTTCCTTCGTCGACTTCTCGTCGATCGCGGAACAGATGTTTCGCATAATCCTCACCCCTCGCGGCCATCAAACTTTCCCCCTTTGGCTTTATCGTGGAATTCGAGAAGTCCGTGCCACCAATTTTTATGGCCGCTGTTTCATCCGAGAGTTCGCGGCCGCCGGTTAAACGTTCGCGTTGAAAACGCTGTTTAATAAGAGTAGTTTCGCGAAAGGGATCCAAAGTTTCTCGACTCTACGTCGCGAAGATGTTTTTCTCGGAGAAAACGGTGAAGGAGAGGGATGAAGGCGGCGAAGAAGGGAGGAGAAATAGAGAGAGAAAGGGAGAAAAAAGAGAGGAGGGAGGGGACCAGGACGAGGATAATTTTCAGACATTAAAAATGATATTGGGGCAAAACGCCGCGGGACAAGGGTTGAAATGGGGCGTAGGAAGCGAGAGGGAGGGAAAAGTTGGTGTATAAACACAAGTTACGTAAGTACATTACAAAGTGTAATGGCGAATCGGAGGTTGCCGCTGCTTGGTCCGCGCCGAGTAAAAGTGGCCTCTTTAACCCCCGAGAAGGCAACCTCCCCCCCGTGTCATTTATTATGCTATATTGTTACAAGGAAATTGCGTTTTTATAAGCGGACCCAGCGAGAAACGAGAGAGCCACAAAGAGCCGCGGCTTTTTTATCTCAATCGTCACTCCTGTTTTTTCAAAGCGCATCGTTCTCGCGTAACCTCGTCGCTCGCCCCGTCATCCCCCGCGAATCTTTTTCGAAAAAAAAAAAAAAAAAAGAAAATCTCTCGCAATTTTCCACACCGCGTTATATATACATATATATTCGACAGTCCGAATTGTTAACGTTGTTAACGTTAAGCTCGCCGACCAGACCAGATTTTCGTAACATCTTTCCGTAGAAACGCGTCTTTCCGAAACATCCCGCGGTACGAGCTTTTTCATGCTTGAACGCCTTCCGCGTTCAAGCCGAGCCTCGCTACCTTTATTAATCCGAAAAGCTCTCTCTCCCGTATCCCGAGGAGAAGCTTTCTCCGTTGTCGAGTACCGTCGAGCGAAAGAGAGAGAGGGACAGAGGAGAAGAGCCGCTCGAAAATTCTGGGAGCGTGTGTGGCGTGAATTGGGATTCGAGCTTTTGTACATTAATATCACGAGTGGCGAGCCAACCGTACTTCCTTCCAAGCTTCGCCGCATCCCCACATCTCGAGGGGTGGGGAAAAATAGGGGGAAAAAAAGGTGGACTGGCAGCATGTTGCGCGATCGTAAACACTTTGCATATTTCCCGTACCATTGGCCAACCCCTCTCGACTAGCTACCGGCACCTTTTCAACCACTTCTCGTCTCTCTTCCCACTCTCTCCATACCCTCTCGCCTCCCCCCCTCCTACCCTTCTCCCGTGGCCGCATACCGACGCTTTGCAATTAGCTAAAATCGATCGCGCGAAGGTGCAGGATGGAACGGGTTCGATGTTACGCGTTCCTATGGGTTCTCTCGTGGACGCGTAATATCGCGAGATTTCATTCGATTCTTTCCGTTTCGTTAAATTCCGTTTTCGAACGTCGCGATATTTTCTCTCTTTATTTTTTTCTTTTTTCTTTTTTTCCCCTGTGTACGCGCGTTCACGCGCCTCTCGACGACCCCCTTCCCTCTCCCCTCCCCGGTTTTCTCGGTCTATTTATTTTTTATCGCGATTCAATCGTTGGCCGGCTAACGACGTTCCCGGTTTAGTCGCCCCCCCCCCTTCTTTCTTCTCCTTTCTCGTGGTTATTTTTTTTGTTTCTCTTTCTTTTTTTCTTTTTCTTATTTCCTTTTTTCCCTCCCTTCGCCCCTCACTCGTTTCACCCCTCTCACTCGTCGAACTCGCGAGACCAATTACCAATTTTCCGAATATAATAAATGTCCGATTCTCCCCCTCCCCCTCCCCCTCTCTTTTTCTCTCTGTTCCTCATTGTCTCGGACAATAAAAAGAGTAAACTGGTAATAATAATAATGCCATTGATTTCGGGAATCGAAAGTTTCGCTTCACTTCTCCGATTGTGGCGAGAAATCTGCGTTGTTGGAGGGGGGGAGGGGGGAGGAAAAAAGAAAAAGAAAAGGGAAGGGGAGGGAAAAAACAGAAAAAGAGGAAGAGAAAACGCGCGCGCACGAGTGAGAGAGAGAAAGAGAAAGAAAGTGGCCGGGCACAGGGCGAAGTTTAGATTCTCTCTGTTCCACCATCCTTTCTCCCTTTCTCTCCATCGGTTCATTAACGGAGGAGAAAGGGTGGCTGCGTAAGAGTTGAAAGGAAGGAGAACGAAGGAAGGAAGGAGGAGGAGGAGGAGGAGAGGAGAGGGGAGAGGATGAATCGCGGAGCCTTCCGAAATCCGGGGAGCCTTGTAATTGGACCGGGGATTGCGAAACGTCGAAACGCCGTCGAGACACGTCTGTCAGCTGGCGTCCTTTCATAACATTGGAGGGGGGGGATATTTAGGAAGTCGAGAATTTTTCGCCAGAAATTTATGAGTCATTGAGCTCCGAGCCAGAGAGAGTTCGAGAACACTCGTTCCGTTCGATCGTGTTCCGACATCAGCTAATCCGGTTAATTTCACCGAGACGAATATCAGTTTCTCGCTCCAACAAAACACGCAAGAACAAAACAGATCGATCTACTGATACGAGACGGACCGTTTCTTCTCTACGTGTTCTTAACTACGCAGTTATTAAACTGCGATGAAGCCATTCGAGTCAAAACAGCGCGGGCAGGAAGATTGTATTTGCAGCCAGGTGATTTTGTTCAATCTCTTGACAAGTATGTTCAACTTGAATATTCAACTCGAATTAACGGGTGATAGAATAGAGAAAATTCGTGTCTCCTCTTCCCTCCTCACTTCTGCCAACGTTCGCATATAGTGTGCACGGATAATTCCGCGAGCCGTCTTCCTCCCAAGAAACCTGTGTGTGTATATGTATGTGTGTGTGTGAAATAACCGACCAGTTGGATNCTCTCTCGGTCGTGTCTCTACCGCGGAAAGTAAAATATTATATCTATGGTGTAGGGGAGGAGGGGGCCTGAGGGCGAAATACGCGCGGCCCAATGTTTTTCTATCGCGATATAAAACGACGAAAAGATTGGAAAACATGGAAGGAGAGGTTCCCGCGCGATATTAGCCGGCGTTACACCGGCGCCCCGTTATATTTGATTGGGCTGTTCGTGTAAGAACACCCTCGAGCTCCTCCGCAGCTACCCTTCCGACCAGCAGCCCTTCCCCCCCCCCTCCTCCTCCTCCGCTGCCTCTTGGCCCTCTTCTGCTCATCCACTCCCTCGGTCTGTGCAGCGAAATGTTGGTTAAATAATATCCGCGCTTCCAACCGTAATTATCTCGCTCTCAGATTTTCTGCCTTGCGGGGCGAAGGAGGTGGAGAACCGAGAGGCTGGTGGTGGCTGAGGAGGGGAGAGGCCGCGAGGTCTGGTCTGGTGGAAAAGGCAGCAGGGGTCGGGTGGATGGAGAAGTTGGAGATTGAAGGAGAGACGGGAGAGGGGGAGGGTGTGTGGGGATATTAGAGATACCGGGGGGAGGAGAGAAAGGAGGAGAGAGAGAGAGAGAGAGAGGCATCGCGGTGTTGATCGTGTAATTGATACGAGATGGTCGATCTTTGCGTGTTCGCTCCTCGATCAGAAGGATTTTCCCGATAATGTAACCTTGCGAGGAGAATAATGGGGGGAGTGAGTGTTTCGGGATGGTATGCAAAACACGGGATAAGATTGATACATTCGACTGCTCGGACGATGGAGGGGAATGACGGGCAATAGTGTGATGTATGGGCCCGTTGATGTGCTTCCTCTCGGGGAAGGGATTACGCGGAAGGGAAGATCGGAACGTTAAAAATCGAAATTTTATATTCGAAATGGTTTTTCCGTTCAGCCGACTCGGCCGAGTTTTGGACGGGCGCCAGGGTGGGTTGAGGAGGAGGAGGAGGAGGAGGAGAAGGCAACAGGGTGCGCCTAGCCACTTTTCCTTGGAATACGGATATTCATGGCCGTTTTATTGACAAAAGAAGAAAACCCAGAGGCGATTTTTATGCGGGCATCAAGGATCGTTTGCAACATACCGAGAAAGGCTAACAATAAGTCAAAACACCGGCGAAGAAGAGGTAGCATTTTATGAATAATTCATCGATCGCGAAAGGTATTAGTGGAAGGCACGAGCCGGCCGGTAACATGTAAATGAAGCGATAAATTTTGCATGGACAGCCCGTGAACCTCCCCGTGTAACCTCAATTTGGCACAGTTTTGTTGCTTTTTTTTTCTTACCTCTCGCCTGACGATTTAATCGTGTCTTGACACACTATCGACTCGTCTAAAAATTGTCCACGTACGTCCCGCTCGTTTAAAAATACCACGTTTCTTTCGTCCAATATTCATCCACCTATATTCCCCTATAAATACAAAACAAAATCGGTTTCTTAGAATTGGTCGCGCTGCTTTATACCCGTTTTATTTTCGCAATTAGACGTCGGCCGTGCAATTTCATCCCGCGGGAATCGTGAGGCTTATCCGGGAGGAAGATCGGACCCCTTGGAAAATCCGACAAAACTGTTCCGGCGCCCTCGACGCCGCTCGACGCAACCAACCCCTTTCCTTCGAGTAACCGCCGCGTAAAAGGGGGGAAGAGGAGGGTAATGGCGGTGCGTTGCGGTTTTCAGCCTTTACGACCGAATTACGACTTTTCAACTATTTTTACGACAGTTGTTTCAATTATTTCACCAATTTGCAATTAAGAACGCCCTGGCACCGCGGCGCTTGAACGCCGTCCGAACGTTTGCGCGAAGGGTTGCGAACGGTTGGCGCCTCTTCGAGCTTTATGGGGCTGATAATTTCGTGATTAGCCAATTAAAGGAGAAAAAAGAAAGAAAAAAAAAAATTAAATCGCGCAAGACGTTCTCCCTTTCCTTTCCTCTTTCTTTCCTCCTCTTCCTTTCCTTTCTCGCTGCGTCTTCCTTTCCTTTCTCGCTCCGTCTTCGTTCCTTGAACGTCACGTGTTCCGTCCAAAACATATATACAATTTCTACAATGTTCTCTTTGCAAGTCGATATCACATTTCAAAGAAATTTCCTTTGAAAGACCGAAGTAAGAAACGGGTCTCGGATTACGGCGCCTTTTATTGACAACGATTCCGGTTCCCGGCTCGCGATCGGCGGCCTAATTTCCACCTTCTCGCTCAAGATCTATCAATCGAGCGCGGCGATACTTTTAAACCGCTAGTCGAAGCAAGGAGAGGGAAAAGGAGGAGGTCAGTATTTGTTCAGCGGTGTGGCGGGCAGACTANTGGTAGTGTGGGGTTGTTGGCATCGTGGTCGAGCCGAGGGGGTGATGAGGGGAGCTCGAAGGAGCTAGTGGCGCAGAATAACGGTAAGTCTAGTGTTTATTTGATGGCCCGTAATCACGCTATTTTGTCATCAACGGTAGGCCTCCTTCCGCGATGTAGACCGTCCGTGAGGGCTGGTTCTGCACTTATACCCACCCTAACTCACCCACCCCCGGCCGGGCAGCCCACTCGAGAAGGAGGAACTAATTCCAAGGCTTTGCCGCAGTCAGGGTGCATCTTGCTTCCGGTATAACTCTCCACCGGGAAAGGTGTACAGGCGCGTGTACAGGGATATATGCTCGCGCAATAGAATCGAGATTTCTCGATATTCCTGTGCCCATTGTGTCCCTCTGACATGTTTGTGGCGCGCTTGAAAACGCGTCAATGCGGACAAGTTCTGGTATTTCTTTTAAACTTTAAAGTTCTCGCGCCGGAAATTAGATTATTTTTTTAAATATTAATTATTTTTTTAAAAATTAATAATAAATATAATTTTTAAATATTAATATTTTTTTAAATATTAAATTAATCAAGAGAAAAAGTGTCGTGTACATTTTCGTTTTTCCGTTTAAAAGAATATGAACGTACGATCGCGTTAAATGGAGGATATGTAGCACGGCAGATTCATTAGATGATTTAAGGTCGCGGTTTTCTATACGGTCGAGCAATCAAAGATCGCGAACAATGCTGCGCGCGAATGTTGCGTTATGAATTATTTATGAACATTATGTTGTTGCACGCGTCATGCTCTTCGAAGATTTATGGCCAAGAATTATTTTTCCGCTACGATCGTTCGTAAAGAAGAATAGAACATAAAACGGCGCGATGATATTCAAATGGATATTCCAGTTACAAGCGTGCAATTATCACTGTTCTATGGATCGGGATGACTCGTTCACAACTGTTTCGAAATATGTTCCGTTCTACATATCCCTCCCGATGAACGAACCATCGAGAGGAATTTTTCCCCGAGAGATTCTATTCGAGATCCCTTCTTCTATTCGAGAATAGAAAGAGTTCGACCAGAGTTTGTCGTGTCTCCCGCAAAGAGCGCGTGTAATAACGGTGCAAGCCATGTGAATCATCGGCAAACGCCGCACCCACGTCTGCACGCCTTCGCTGTGTGTGTTTTTGTTGTATTCTCCAACTAACGTGCCGTATCGTTGCCTCGCCGTTTATTGCATTTCTAATGCAGCTAATGCATTACGGTACACCGAGTTTCCGTTTCGAGTTAATCCGACAGGTGAAATCCTTGTACATATTTGGAACTCTCGTTTAAAAAAGAATTGGAGACGTAACATCGATCCATCATCCTTGACTCCTTCATCATCTTTGCATTTATTGAGCAAGAGCGACCGACAAATCTGGGAAAAAATACAAAAATAATAACGAGACAAAGTTTCTTAGTTACAAATGGAAATCGAATATGTGTTGACAACAGGCTCACCAACACGGATTCTTATAAATTTCCTTGATGAAAATGACGTATCGAAAGGATAGATGACGCGAAATTGGCATTAATCGCGTGAAGTCGAAAGATTCGGGTATAATTTTCGCGATAACCCGTGGAAAATGGAACATCCAGGTGATTAATTCACGCGCTTCATCAAGCATGCCATCTTCGTATGGTGGAGCGTGTATTATGTGCCGGGAGAAATTAATATTCCGACCGCGGCAACGTGTCTTAAAATGTAAATAAGCCTGCAAAACGTGCACGTAGGTGTCGGAATGCAAATTCTTGATTTGTCGCGCTTATCGTTCTCCTATGACAACGAGGACGGGCCGGCAAAAACCGTAATGTTGCATTTCGTTTGGTCCTCAACATCTCGCCAAACGAGATCACTGTGAACACGACGCCTGTTACTTAATGAAGAACGTCGCGTGTACAGCCTCGTTGAAGGGTTAATAAGCGAATATCTATCTCTCTGCCATTCTCTCAGACACAGCATTATCTTACCCTAACCGATTCGGTTTCACACAAATTTGGTAATTATCGATTGTTTCCGTGAACCTCGATCGAGACACTCGTCAAGAATTCATTTCTTTAATTAACGTTTTCAAATTTAAATTTAAAAAAAAAGTTCGAAACGATTTTAATAATTGAAATTCAAAAAGTTCTCGTTCCGGATCTATCTTAATACTTTTGTTCTTAACACTCGAGCGTCGACGCGTATTTGTCATTTCAATAATCGATTCCACTTGACGCAACGTAGGCCAGGTTGGGCTGGGAAACTAAATATAGAGGATCTAAATGCAAACTCAAATGAGCTCCAACGTTACACGTCATTCCTTCGACGAAGTCGCGATTCAAACCAGACCTTGGCGCTCCTCCTAAGAATTTATAATCATAATTCACCGAGGAATACCCCCACGAGGCTAAGGCGAGCATCTTACCCTCCCGATCATCGATTCGTGGCCGCAAGGGACGCGGAATACTCGGGCAACGGAGCACGCTTGCGTCTCGCAAGCTGCACGCAAGTGCAAAGCACGGGTCGTGTCGTGGCTTGGCGTCGGCTTGCGGTGGCCCATGGTTATAGGCGCGGATCATAATAATTGGCGAAACTTGGTTCAAAGCGGCGTCCATCCCCCTTTATTTGCCAAGGGTTGTAGCCTCGGTCGGGAAGCGAAGCTGAAGCGTGGCGGCTCGAGCTGGAAGGAGCAAGCAGGGGATATATCGGCGATGGACCGCCCCCGCGAACGGTCTAAGAAGAAGGGGGAAGAATGGGCGAAAGAGAGCGAAAGAGAGAAGCGTGCGCGCGCGGTTCGTGCGAGAAATCGTTTTCCTTCCACGCGTTAAACCTTCCTCTCTCTCGTAGTAACGAAACTCTCTCCTCTGCGTTCATGCTTCCACCCCCGTTGCACGTCGATTTCGTGTTCGCTTTCGTTGTTCGCCGCGAAAAGAGAGACGTTCGCCTTTCGTTACTTGGCAAACTTGGCAAGAAGTTGGAGCTTGTCGGAACTTGTCCATAGGAGAGAACGAAACGAAACCACGTCGAGACGGAGAGCCACCCTTCCCTCCACGCTTTCAAGCTTCGACCGGTCGGTCCCGAGCTACTCGCCCGTTAAGTTTTCTTGGTTGCTTGGTTGCTTGCTTGATCCCTATCGCCTAAACGAGGTTTGGCAACGGTGCTTAGCCGAGGCCTGCCCCGAGAAAAGAGTTTCATTAAAAGCGGGTAATGAGGCAGTAGTCGGGACAGGGCCTCGCTTCCACTTGCGAGATTCACGTTATATGGTTCCTCGATGAAGAAAGGGCTGCTATTATTTTCGAGCCAGAGTTCGATTAGCGTGGACGACGACCCTTGGGATGGGGTTGAAGGGAAAATACCTCGATCCTAATTTCTTTTTTTTCTTTTTCTTTGTTTCGAGGCTTGCTGTCAGGCCTCGCCTCTTTCAAAAGAGGCTTCTTTCCACTTTCTAGTCGAGTTTTTAAATATTATCTTTCGTATATACAATCGTTTGTCGAAACTGAACGGACTGTTTCATCCTGCCACGTTAGAAATTTGATAACTCGCGTCGTCTTAACGCGAGTCACGGAACTCGTGGAAAGAGGCGGAACACCCGTTCCCTGACCCAGGATCCTGGCGGAACGTTGAAAACCGCAACGCAACTAAATTACCAGAGGCTGAGAAACGGGCGAGAGGTGGCCTGGCCGGTGACCAAAATTTATATACAAAGTATCTTGGGTGACCGGTTGCCACCGGGCGAATAAGTAAAACAGCGGACCGAGATGCGCGGAAGGAGGAGTTGCGGAATCGAGGGGCGAAGTTGCACTCGCGCAAAGGGGAAGTGGTTGCGGTCGTCGCCTCGTAAATTCCTCTATAGAGAATGCTTGGGATTTTTCTCTCCTCCGTCTCATTCGGTCACTCCTTCGTCCCTCCCTTTCCCCGCTCGTTACATTAGTCTCCATGTTCCACGGTTAAACGCATACGTGTCCATCGAAGGATGCGATACGGGCTTCCCATTCACTCGCCGCCGAGGATTGTATATCGGAGTGGAAATAAAGATCGGTTTCTTGGTAGTGGCGTTTCGCTCTTAAGTTATCGACACAACGTACGGAATATGCAAATGAAGGTGCACGGGCGTAGGGTGGTATAGGTGTACGTATACGCGCGCGCGTGTGTGTGTGTGTGTGTGTGGCCGATGTCCGTGGCGTTTAGGCGAATTACACGGTAAATTTTGCACGATATCGAATGGCCGCGTTCCATCTTCTAGCGTAGGTATGTACACGTGCACTGTACAGGGTGCACAGACTATAAAGCATAACGTGGGGGTTGCATCGGGTCAGATTTAATACTAGAAATGGGAGGGTGTGGCGGACGAGCTCGAGGGCCACGAGCTCAAGCGTATCGTGTGCATAGTTATTTCAACTGGTACACTCTTTCGCAAAATGTTTGTCGCGCGTGGACGTCTTCGAAGAAAAAAGAGATCTTAGGATGCAATCTCGGTATCGATAAACCTGTAGTGTAAATTATCCTCGAACGATATCGAGTCGATCGTACGAAATAAAAAAAGAAGAAAAGTATGATTAACGAATCGATTATATCGAGCTTTCGTCCAACTTTTCTCAAACCACCTCGACGATCTTCGTTCGCGTGACGTTTTCTCGAATCGAGCGACTCGCTGCTCGACTCGAGTGCAATATTTTTGGAGGCAAGTGTACGTACTTACGTATACCGCTATACGGCCTATCGGTATATACGTAACCGCTTAGTATACCTGAGTTGCATGCGGCCGGCCAATGCCATCCGTTAAATGCAATAAACACGGAATCTTGCAATTCACTGTTCGCCGTTAACGTGTTTCGCCGGTTCCTTCCTTCGCGCAGCGTACTCCTCCGCTGCAACAAAAACTGTTTCTTGCACGGTGTCGCGAGTAAACACCGGGTTGAAAATTAATTAACGCGGCTTTGGAGATAGAGCGAGCGGGGACGGGGACGGTCCGTTGCCTCGTCGATTTAATTAGAGGATTCGAGGAGCGAGCGAACCCGAGCCCAAAATCCGATGGAGCTNCGGCCGAGAAGTCCGTCCGTATGTAAATACTCGGATAAGGATTCGAGTGCTATCATCGTTCGGGGGATACACCTTCTCGGGGATGAGGTTTTAACCGATTAATTCCATGTATCGAGCTTTTTCTTATTTGTACGGGATATCTAAATATTTATACCCGAGAAATAACGCGTGTAATAATTTTTGCCAAGAATCCTCTCCATCGAATGGACTCTAAAGATGAAGAAGAAAATCCCCCTTCGAATGCCAATTCATTGACCATTAATAGTAACGTCGCTTTGAGAAGCAAGAAAATCGGCAAGGCTCCGCAGGCAGCCGAGTAACGAGCGTGGCGGGTTGATACGTTGGTAGGGTTAATGAATTCCGTAGCGGGGTACGCACGCAGGGTGTATGAATCGTGGTCGGTAAACGAGTAATCAACGAGCGATGCAAGATCGAGTTAAAGCGTTGGCCGGTCGCAGGGAGAAGAAGAGACGCGGCGAGCGGAGGAGGGAGGGGGGCGGAGGAAAGAGGGATCGAGGAGGATAAACGTTTAGGCCGCGCCGTTTGGCGGCGGCGGCGGCGGCGGCGACGACGGTGTGGATGTGTGTCGTTAGTATTTAGTGTTTAGTTAACATCGGGGATGGAGAAGCCGCCAGTGTTTGTAATTGGTACAGTTTAGGAGCGACGAAAGCGATTGTGTACCTCACAGATTTTACCCCGGGCCGGGAGAAGGCACCGGGGGGTCGGTAGAGCTTTTGTCTGCCGCGTACGGATACCGCGCCGCGTTCGCCCGAGACAGTTTCAAATCGGCGGGGAGGGAACGGCATGCCAGATGGCGCGGCTACGTATCGCGGTCGTTACTACAATTAGATATTCGCCTCGGTCTGATCTCCAAATAATAACACCGTTTCGTGCACCGACCAACGCCACGGCTAAAAGGATCCGAAAGCCTTCTTCCCGCTATTTGCTTCCGCGAAACGCGTCATTAAATTACGTTTAACTAGCGAATTTTTTCTTCCTCCCCCCCCCCGGTTTATTATACGCACTTATCGAGGGATATTAAGGATTCTTGGATGGAGACATGGATGGAGAGGGGCGTGGATACGATGTTTCTTTGTTTTATTAAAAGTGAAGTTTTATTTATGGGAATTACATGTCTTCGTTTTATCACGTATATAGGTAGAGATGCAGGTTAAGACGCGTAAGATGCAGGATAGGAGGATGTTATAAAAAAACGTTATTTGGAAGAATAAAAAAGATATCACGCGTTTCATATTTTTCTGTGAAAAAGTTTTTCTTAGAGATACTTTTCGCGATACGCTTTCGGTGCGCTCGCGATGGAAAGAGTTTTCTTTTTTTTTTTTTTTTCCGTGCATGACTTAGTATTCCGGAACGCGTATAGCCACTTATTTGGAGATCAGGAGCCCCCCTCGAGCGAGACGACTTTAGACCGAGCGAGTCTCTCGCCGACAACAGGCCGTATATTTCATTTTTAAACAACAAAAAAATGCTAATGCAACGTCGCGCCCGTTATCGACTCGGCCCTGTATATGAAATAATAAATAATCGCGTAAGCCCCGTCGCCATTATTTTTACGTCGACTTTGCTAAGGAGATACACAGTTTCCCCGGGTTATACTCTTTCTTTCTCTCTCTCCCTCTCCGTCACCCCGTTTCGTTTTATATACGTTGCCTACGTGACCTCGACCGCGCTATGTCGCGAGAATTTTCCCATTGGATAGATCATCGTGATTTGTGCAACGATCGCGTTTAATCTTATCGCGAATCGAAAACGTCTTTTCCAACCTCGATCATTTTTTTTTTTCCCCCTCCGTGCAACCTCGTGCATTTATATTCGATTCGATAATTGTAAACACTCCTTCCGTGTTTCACAATCTCTGACAAACACGCGCATAACGTTGTATTACGAATTTTTCCAATTACGAATCGCAGGGTGCGGCGCAAAAGTTATGCGAATATTTGCAACGTTGAATCTTCTGGATTATCCTCGGTTATTCCTCGGTTTCCGATTGGAATCCCAACAACGAATGCGGAATCGCAAATAATAAACAAGTAAACGCGTATCTTTTAACGATCGCGAATCTTAAGCAAAACTCGCTTAACGTCCCGAGCATTTTAATTCCGTCAAATTAATTCAACCGGTAGTTGCGCGGATTATATTGCTTCGAGTATTCCAAGATTTTTATCAAGAAGGAAGAAAGTTTTTTCTCTTTTCCCCTCCCGTGTTTGAAGAGGCCTGATGACCCGTGTGAATATTATTCGTGCGAAAAAAGGTCGCGGTCGAATCAACGCCAATCACGGCCCGCCTCGATGCTCAAGCCTGTAAACCAGACCGAAAATTCAATTGGATACCGTCGAATTCTTCTTGAATATCAAGTCCAAGGGTTGTCGACTTCCAACGACTTCGGCAGGCGGAAGGATGAAGCAACACCAGACGCATAAGATATCTGTGATAAGTTCTCTAACCACCGCCACACGATTATAACGATCGTCGATCGAGACAAGAAATTTTTCTTTTCTCGCGAATTTTTATCTTTCCCGTTTTTATCGTTCGTTCTTCGCTTCCCGTTTTCGAAATATACGGTACGCCGATGTACGTTTATCGTGGAGTTTAGCGCGATGATCAGGAGAGGCGGTCGTGCGAGAAAATCAGGCAAATCGCGCGGGGACCCTTTTCGTCGGCAAGGGAAAACCCGATCAAACGGAAATTCCCTTAAACGAAGAGGACGCTCGTCGAGGGCTATAAACGCTCGTGGTTGATCGATATCGTTCCCATCTTTCCCGACCTGTCTTTCGTAACGTATTAATATTACTTTTTGAAACTTTCTTGTCAAAATGTTGTTGGCGAAAAAATACGCGAACAATTTGGCGAGAAATTTTCATAGAGAGAGGAGCGTTTTCCCTACACGTGGTGTCGCGCAAAAATTCAAAAATAATAAGTTGCGGTCTCGTCGTTCTCGCGGGGAGAGGAGAAGACGACTATCTAAGAGGGTGTGGGGGTGAATGGGCTCGGGGGAGGCTGGTCGCGGGGTGGCGAAACGCTCGCCGAATAAAAATGGGGTGTTTATAAGCGAGTATCCAATGTATCATGCTATATTTACATATAGCCCGCGTTTACAGTCCCCGGTTGTATATCCAAGACGGTCTGCCATCTTTTTCCGTCTCGTATATCCAAAGATGGAGGGCCAAGACACGCGTACGGTCGCGTGTAATAAAAATTAAATACGATCGCTTCCTCTCTCGCTTCGCCTACCCTCTCTCCCTCCCTTCACCCCGAAATAACGCCGATTTTAAATCGGGGAATAGAATCTTAGTTAGATGCTTTATAAATTCGAATATTTTTCCACCTGGATTATATTAACGGAACAACGGTTTTCCCTCCTTTCCTTTCTATTTTAATATTTTAATATTTTTCACCGCGACCGTCTCCAGCGCCGGTGCAAAGGTGAACGTAACGGCGCACCCGTGTAAATCCATCCCGTGGCAGCACCGTGTTAAATAGTGCTATTTAATTCTAGTCGTGGAAACGTTTAAGCGCTTGTGTCAAGGATTAAATCAAGATTAGCTGCGAGATTACCGGACTACCTAGACTGTAGAAGGGGTTATTCACTAAACTCTACTCTGTCGTCCGCCCCTTTTGCAATTCAGCATTTAGGTCAGCCTAAATAACGTATCATCGTACGGCGAATTATACAAATTTGCATACCCGGTGCGAACCCGGTGGAAAAAAGTCGTCCGGTAATTACGTTGTAATTCTACTCTCTCTCTTTTCTTCTCTCTCTCTCTGTCTCTCTCTCTTCTCTGTGAGAAGAACGTATAATGACGATAATACGTACGTACAGTACGTGGCTGTCTCTCGTTTAGCGACGTCTGTTAAATTTTTGAATAGGAGAAACGGTGGCTCTCCCCGGGGGCTTCTCTCTATTAGAGATCAGTTTTCGTCATCGGACCCTGGTTGGTTACGAAACCAAGCAAGTCGGTAGTGTTCATACCGTGCGGCCTTGGGAGATGCTGTTGCCCTCTCGAGAACTGGTCAGGTTCACAGTTTCTTAGAATCAGCTGACAGATGAGAGTCCGCCTCGCGCGTTCACGTTGTTTTCCCATTAAGAAATGACGTGCTCCGTCTCCGTTTTTTCTCTTTTAACTGGTTGTCGTCTCTTCGAATTTGTAGAAATTATAAGAACTTGCTCTACCCCTCTCTCTCTTTCTCTCTCAAAGTATTATCTCTCCTTCGTTTCTTTTCTGGACATCGATCACGTTTCGCGAGCCCGACTTTCGAAATCGCAAAGAGAGAACGCGTGTTAATTTTGTTTACGCGATGATGTTATTTATATAGACGGCAAACGATGTTTGATCAAGTGTTTCGTGACGACATTCGAATCGAAATTGGGGAAAAAGTTTTTGTCGGCACGTGAACGATCACGAATAATTTTAGCCTGACTAATGACGAGAAATATGAGTTGAACTCGTCATCCAAGTGAAATTAATCGTTCTATTCCTTCAACTTCAACTTCGCCAAATGCAATAGGAATTCTTTTCAAACTTGTATCCGATCTTTTCACGAATTTCTTCAAATCGTTGATCGAGAAAATTAACGATCTTGCCTCTAATAATCGGCTACGATTCCAAAGCACGACGAATCCGCTGAAAACGCCGAGGTCGCCGTAAACAATCTCGCATAATGGAATCGTTATAAAAGTGAAAGTAGACAGAAACAATGTCGAGGAACGTTCGCGTGCACGCGAGGAGAGCCCGGACAACTCGTTAATTCATATTCCAATCAAACTTTCTTTTACTCCCCTCGTGCGGGAGAGGAATCTTTCTTGATCCTCGGTTACGCCAAATTTGGTTACGCTTTGCACCGTGTGCAAAGCAGCGAGAAAACTCAGATAAGCTCGCGGCTATGTACGTAGCTTAAATCACGATACTCGAGTCGCGGTGACGCGAGGAGAAAGCAACGAAAATGCATTCACGCGCGTAGGTATTCAAGAGCGAAGGTGAAGCGTTCTTCCTTTCTTTTGTTCTTCCTTGTTTTCGCGTGGTTTTAAACGTGGGAAAAAAGGAGGAGGGGAGGGAAAGGGATGGAAAAAGGCGACGCAGGTCCGGGGAGGAACACGGTTGTACACCGGTGTGTACGGGGGTCTGTTTATTAAAGGGCATTAATCTGCGAATCTGTACCGGGTGTCCGGTTAAACTCGCCTCGTTGAAACGATATTACTTAGCGCGTTTTCGTGATACCATTTTAATTGTGTTTTGTAATTAGCCCGGCCCGTAGACGAGCCCACCCGTTGTTCTCTCCACTCTTCCACCGCCGTTTTTCCAACCTCTTGTTTTTCCTCTTCACCCCTCTTCACTTTTTCTCTCTTTCCATCTCTTCCTTCCCCCCTCTTTTCCCTCTCTCTCTCACGGTCTTCTCCTCGTGTTTTTGGGATCTTGAGAACAGTAACTCGTGCCTTTGCACGATTTTATCGCTTTTCTTTCGCATTTGAAACGCCCCTTTCAACTTTCTTTCTTTCTTTTTTTCTTTTTTTTTTTTTTGCAAATAGTAAAAATACTTTTCGCGCTTGGTTAGTACATCGTTTCTCCCCTTTCTCGTTTATCATTTCCTCCGCATTACGATCGATGCATCGATGTTCTCGACGTCGAATTTTCGATCAGCTTGTCAATTTTGATTATTTATTTGGGCGACCATCGATCATCGCGAAACGATCGTACGTAATTGTATTCGCTTATTCGCGTTGGAATCCGCGTACAGCTGGAGGTATCTAGCAACAGGAGGAGCAAAGCGTACCGGAAAAAGCGCGGACGGAGGAGAGACGATGGTTGACTTCACGTGTATTTTCTTTCTTCCTTTTTACTCTTTCTTGTTCTCCCGCCTGCCGGTAAACCGTTTCTCTCGCGCGCACACTTCTCATCTGCAAGGACACGGCACCCACACACACGGTGCCACGCTCTCTCGCACGGCAAAACTTAACAAAACAATTTGCTCCAAAGCAAACAACGGCATCCGGTTTACTTGTGAATAAACAACATATTTATTTTTAGAGGCCCCACGGCTGTAACTCGTTTGCTCGGCCGCTTGCTCGAGCCTTCGCGTCTATTTGCTGGCATTACAAGACTTAACGGCCGAGGATAAAAATTGACGGGGCCACAAATACCGTTGGTGTGTGTTTGGAAATTTCTTAACTCCTTCTCCTTCCCCTCCGTTCTTCTTCGATCTCGTCCTTCGATTTACACTTCGAGTGCCGCGAGCGCGCCGCGAGAGAAATCTTTAAAAAAAAGAAGAAGAAAAACCTCGACGTATTTTCTAGATTACAGCCGCTAATATAGACGACGCTTCGTGGAAATGATTGCATTATCTCCGAACGGGGAACGTTCACATTTTAAAACGTGAAGTCAACGCTAATTGCGACAGTGACTACTACTACTACTACTACTACTACTATTATTATTATTACGTCGCTCCGTTGTACGAATTGTTTTTGAGACCACCAACGAATCAGAAAATTGCACAAACGATAAATTATTCCGATCATTTATCATTCAACGCGTCCTTTCTATCTTTCCTTCTTTCTCAAAAGACACTCTTACATCTTAAATTTCTCGTTACGTTAATAATCGTTGATAATAATTTTTCTCGATTCGAAAAACGCGACGCGAGAAAGAATGCAAAACGGCGACTTAACCGTGACGAATTTGTGCGTCGTACGAACAATCGGCAAGGAAAAAGCATATCGTTGGCCGTCCTGGGTTAAAGGAGTTCTAACCGCGACCTAATTCCAAGATAAGATAAGTCGTTAAGTGCATGGCGTGGCAGCCCCTCGCGATACTACCCGGTGTTTTATTGCTACGCCCCACCCCCGTCGGCTCTCCTTCGGGGCTCGGTGAGATTTATTGTAAAATTCGATAGATATTGCCAATTACAACCCCCGCGGCGCTCCACCACCCCCTCCCCCGTCACCCTGCCCCATCGACAAGGACAGCAGCCCCCTTTCCCGCCTGCCTCGAGAATTTTAAATGCGTTTTATGTACAGAGACGACGAGGCGCGTTGCATAAATCCGTCCCCCTGAAAATATGATTACAATCACCGCCACCCCTCCCCTCCTCCATTCTTCCTTCGCCGCCACCGCTCCCGCCCCCGTCGCCCTGCCCCATCGACAAGGACAGCAGCCCCCTTTCCCGCCTGCCTCGAGAATTTTAAATGCGTTTTATGTACAGAGACGACGAGGCGCGTTGCATAAATCCGTCCCCCTGAAAATATGATTACAATCACTGCCACCCCTCCCCTCCTCCATTCTTCCTTCGCCGCCACCTCTCCCTCCCCCTTCGCCCTATCATCCCTCTTCGAAGACACGACCGACCGATAAAAACGTTTCGTTTCGAGGAGCTCCCCTCTCCCCCCGAGTAATCTTCGTCGATTATCGTTTTTTATTATCAGCCTTGTATACTAATTTTATAACCTTCTTTTTTTTTATTGCTTTCGCCGCCAATTCTCTCAGCCGTAACCAGCTAACGCGTTTTCTACGTTTCTACATCTCTCCCCGCAATTTTTTATTTTTTTTTTTTTTCTTCCTCTCGACGCGTCGCGTGTCGTCACCGCGTTCCTTATCGCGTTTCATTTATTTTTATTTCGCCCCGCAAATTTAATATAGCGTATCCACCGCGCGAAATTACTCCCGTCGAATCTGACAAACTCTAATCTCCGTTCGATCCCGCGATATTAAGCCGGCTTATCGTCCATCGTATCCAGGGCGCCAACCGCACGCTATCAACTCGTCGTCGTCGAAATCGGGAAAGTTATGCGCCACTCTCACGCTCGTCGCTCGTCAATCCATCCGTTAACCCATCTGTCCACGTGGCGCAACACAACGGCTCCCCTCCCCCTCGGGGAGGCTAATTGCATCGAAACGCAGCCAGCATTCGAGGGAACAAGGTATGTGGGACGTCGAGAAACACCGGTGGTTTGGCTGTGCACCGGATACGATAGGATGCCACGCGGATGCTCGAGAAGGTGGAAGGAACGCGGAACGTTAGGCGAGTGCGTGGTGGCACACGACGTGGCCGTGTTGCGTGTTTTGTTTGCGCGTTTCTTTTGTCGCGTGTATGTCCAGCTGCGCGTCGAGAACGCGGCTGCCTCATGCAAATGAAGCGCACAATGTGCCTCAATAGCCGTCGGGTATTTATATATGCTATCCGGTTCATTATTTTCCACCGCCACTGTTTATTTCTGCCTTGTACTTCGCCGCGAACGGAACACTCTTCCCCCTCCTCTCCCCCTCCTCCTGGAATAAACCGCTCGTCGATGGGTTTCGCGAAACGATCAAGCCTCGATCCGTGAGAAAATGGCATCGCCTCGTCGTCGTCGTCGTCGTCCGTTTGTTCGATGTGCGTTCGATCGTGCGTGAAAAGAGGAAGGACGATCGATTCCTAAGGATGGATTTATCTGAATTATGCAGGAATTTCTTCATCGTTCGATCGCGCATCGATTAATTGCGTTTCTCGTTTTTCTCGCGTGACGGAATATTAAAATCGTATCTCTATTCACTGGTTATTGCCTGGCTCCCTTCTAATTTCGTATACGTATCTCTTCCTCTAATTATAAATCGAATTTGGTCACGAGCCTTTCCCATTTTCTTGGTTGCACGGTCCATCTCACCCACGCAGGAACACGTCTCGAAAAAGATTGCGCAATGGCGAGCCGTGAGAATAGAGATTCGGCTAATTATACCTCGGCAAAGTAATTCGATTAAAATCTGCACAGCTGCGTTATATTGCGTGTTCACGGCCAAATTCCGCGGCACGATTATACATATGATATAATATGGCTTTGACAGGTCTGCGGATTTTTTTTCTTCTCTCTTTCTTTCTTTCTTTCTTTCTTTCTTTCCTTTCGTTTGCGAGCGGGAATGTGGTAAACAGAAATGAAAAATTTCAATCTCTTTTAACCACGAATTATTCGGAAATATACACTGTCATTCTCATCTATTATTAACGTTCGATTATCCGATTATTCTCGGAGAAATTTTGGTATAAATGTATCACGTGTGCAAATATAGGTAATTGGTGGATGATGGG